>NW_023270305.1:69076248-69373885 GCF_011800145.1 Mirounga leonina
CTCTATAAATAGGTGTAGATTTGGTGTGTCTATGGTGGGGATGAGTTCAGGGTCTTCCTACATTGCCATGTTAGACACTTTTCCAATTATTGATAGGTATGTACTTATTTCCATTTTGTTAATTGCTTTTCTTTAGCTATTTTGTGATTACTTTGTTCTTCTTGTTCACTTCTTTTTTGATTTGATGATTTTCTGTAGGTTTATGCCTAGATTTCTTTTTGTTAACTTATTTAATTCAATTAGTTAACATAGTGTATCATTAGTTTCAGATGTAGAGTTCAGTAATTCATCAGTTGCATATAATACCCAGTGCTCATTACATCACATGCCCTCAGTGCCCATCACCCAATTACTCCATCTGCCCCCCCACCTCCCCTCCAGCAACCCTCAGTTTGTTTCCTATAGTTAAGAGTATCTTATGGTTTGTTTCCCTCTCTGATTTTGTCTTATTTTATTTTTCCCTCTTTTCCCCTATGATCCTCTGTTTTGTTTCTTAAATTCCACGTGAATGAAACCATGTAATTGTCTTTCTCTGACTTATTTCACTTAGCATAATACCCTCCAGTTCCAACCATGTTGATGTAAATGGTAAGATTTCATCCTTTTTTGATGGCTAATATTCCATTGTGTGTGTGTGTGTGTGTGTGTACCACATCTTCTTTATCTATTCCTCTGTCAATGGACATATGGGCTCTTTCCATAGTTTGGCTATTGTGGACATTGCTGCTATAAACATTGGGGTGCAGGTTCCCCTTTGGATCATTACATTTGTATCTTTGGGGTAAAGGCCTAGTAGTGCAATTGCTGGGTCATAGGGGAGTTCTATTTTCAACTTTTTGAAGAACCTCCATACTGTTTTCCAGAGTGGCTGCACCAGCTTGCATTCCCACCAACAGTGTAAGAGGGTTCCCCTTTCTCTGCATCCTCGCCAATGTTTGTTTCCTGACTTGTTAATTTTAGCCATTCTGACTGGTGTGGGTGGTATCTCATTGTGGTTTTGATTTCTATTTCCCGAGTGATGTTGAGCATTTTTTCATATGTCTATTGACCATTTGTGTGTTGTCTTTGGAGAAATGTCTGTTCATGTCTTGGCTGTCATTCAGAATGGAAGGAGAGATACAGAGCTTCCGGGACAAATAGAAACTAAAAGAATTTGTGATCACTAAACCAGCCCTGCAAGAGATATTAAAGGGGATTCTTGGGCTCCTGGGTGGCTCAGCCGGTTAAGCGTCTGCCTTTGGCTTAGGTCATGATCCCAGGGTCCTGGGATCGAGCCCCGCATCGGGCTCCCTGCTCCGCAGGAAGCCTGCTTCTCCCTCTCCCACTCCCCCTGCTTGTGTTCCCTCTCTCACTGTGTCTCTCTCTGTCAAATAAATAAATAAAATCTTAAAAAAAAAAAAGGGGGGGGGGATTCTTTAAGCTAGGAGACAGCCCAAAAGTAACACAGACCAGAAAGGAACAGAGACAATATACAAAAACAGTGACTTTAGAGTAATACAATGGCACTAAATTCATATCTTTCAATAGTTACTCTGAATGTAAATGGGCTAAATGTCCCAATCAAAAGACACAGGGTATCAGATTGGATGAAAAAGCAAGACCCATCAATATGCTGTCTACAAGAGACTCATTTTAGACCCAAAGACACCTCGGATTGAGAGCAAGGGGGTAGAGAACCATTTGTCAATGCTAAAGGACATCAAAAGAAAGGTGGGGTAGCAATTGTTAAAGCAGACAAATTAGACTTTAAACCAAAGACTGTAATAAGAGATGAGGAAGGACACTATATCATACTTAAAGGGTCTATCCAACAAGAAAATCTAACAATTGTAAATATTTATGCCCCTAACCTGGGAGCAGCCAAATATATAAACCAATTAATAGCAAAATTAAAGAAACACATTGATAATAATACAATAATAGTAGGGGACTTTAACACCCCACTCACAGCAATGGACAGATCATCTAAGCAGAAGATCAACAAAGAAAGAAGGACTTTGAATGGCACACTGGACCAGATGGACTTCACAGATATATTCAGAGCATTCCATCCTAAAGCAGCAAAAGACACATTCTTCTTGAGTGCACATGGAACATTCTCCAGAATAAATCTTTCTCTCTTGTGTATTTTCCATAAGGTTTTTCCTTTGTCATTATTTTGAGGATTACATAAAACTACTTATAACTGTCTACTTTAAGTTGAAATACCTTTAGTGTGAACATATTAAAAAACTCTACGTTTTTATTCCCCCTCCTCACAATTTGTGTTTTTGATTCCACCATTTACAGTTTTTATCTTATGTATCCATTAACAAATTATTGCAGTTTTTAGTTATTTCTACCTTTTGTTTTTTAGCCTTTATGCTAGCTTTATAAGTGATTAACCCACCAATTCTACAATATTAGATTATTTTGAATTCTACAATATATTTACATTTACCAGTGAAGTTTATACTTTATGTTTTCCTGTTACTAATCAGTGCCATTTGTTTTTTCTTACAGAAACATTGAACATTTCTTATAAGGCCTGTGTAGTGGTGATGAACTCTTTTAGCTTTCACTTGTCTGTAAAACTCCTTATCTTTCTTTCAATTCTAAAGGACAACTTTGCTGGGAAGTGTATTCTTGGTTGGCAGGTTTTTTTTTCCCCTTTAACACTCTTAATATATTGTGCTGCTTTCTTCTGTCCTGCAAAGTTTGTGCTGAGAAATCTGATAGTCTAATGGGTGTTTCCTTATATTTAGCAAGTCATTTTTCTCTTGTTGCTTTTAAGATTCTCTCCTTGTCTTTAACATTTGAGACTAATTACATGTGTCTTGTTTTGGATCTCTTGGGTTAATCTTATTTGGAATTTTCTGGGCTTCCTAGATCTGGATTTTTGTGTCCATCCCCAGATTAAGAATGTTTCAACCATTATTTCCTCAAATAATTTTACTGCTCCCTTCTCTCTCTCCTTCTTTGGGGACTCCTATAATGTAAATGTTGGTCCGCTTGATGTTGTCCTATGTGTCCCTTAAGCTATCTTCACTCTTTTTCATTCTTTTAAAATTTTACTTCTCTGATTGATTGGTAAGTTCCATTGCCCTGTGTTCAGATTCAGTGACCTTTTCTTCTGCCTCTTCTAGTCTGCTGTTGAACACCTCTATTGTATTTCTAGTTCAATTACTGTATTCTTCAGTTCTGTGACTTCTATTGGGTACTTTCTTATATTTCTATCTTTGTTGAAACTCTTCCTGTGTTCATTCATTCTTCTCCTGAGCTCAGTGAGCCACTTTATGACCATTATTTTGACCTTTTCATCAGGTATGTCATTATCTCTGTTTCATTACAGTGTTTTGTTTTTTTTTTTTAATTTTATTATGTTATGTTAGTCACCATACAATACATCATTAGTTTTTGATGTGGTGATCCACAATCCATTGTTTTCGTATAACATCCAGTGCTCCATGCAGTACGTGCCCTCCTTAATACCCATCACCGGGCTAACCAGTCCCCCCTCCCCTCTAAAACCCCGTTTGTCTCTCAGAGTCCACAGTCTCTCATTGTTCATCTCTACCTCCAATTCCCGCCCCCCCTCATTTTTCCCGTCCTTCTCCTAGTGTCCTCCATGCTATTCCTTATGTTCCATAAATAAGTGAAACCACATGATAATTGACTTTCTCTGCTTGACTTATTTCACTTAGCATAATCTCCTCCAGTCCCATCCATGTTGATGTAAAAGTTGGGTATTCATCCTTTCTGATGTCTGAGTAACATTCCATTGTATATACAGACCACATCTTCTTTATCCACTCATCTGTTGAAGGGCATCTTGGCTCTTTCCACAGTTTGGCTATTGTGGACATTGCTGCTACAAACATTGGGGTGCATATGGCCCTTCTTTTCACTACATCTGTGTTTTTGGGGTAAATACCCAGAAGTGTAATTGCTGGGTCATAAGGTAGCTCTATTTTTAAATTTTTGAGGCACTTCCACAGTTTTCCAAAGTGGCTGTACCAACTTGCATTCCCACCAATAGTGTAAGAGGGTTCCCCTTTCTCCACAACCTCTCCAACATTTGTTGTTTCTTTCTCTGTCCATTTTTGCCATTCTAACTGGTGTAAGGTGGTATCTCAATGTGGTTTTGATTTGAATTTCCCTGATGGCTAATGATGATGAACATTTTTTCATGTTTCTGTTAGCCATTTGTATGTCTTCTTCAGAGAAGTGTCTGTTCATGTCTTCTGCCCATTTTTTGACTTGATTATTTGTTTTTTGAGTGTTGAGTTTGAGAAGTTCTTTATAGATTTTGGATACCAGCCCTTTATCTGTAGTGTCATTTGCAAATATCTTCTCCCATTCTGTGGGTTGCTTCTTTGTTTTGTTGACTCTTTCCTTTGTTGTGCAGAAGCTTTTTATCTTGATGAAGTCCCAAAAGTTCATTTTTGCTTCTGTTTCACTAGCTTTTGGAGATGTATCTTGAAAGAAGTTGCTGTGGCTGATGTCAGAGAGGTTACTGCCTATGTTCTCCTCTAGGATTTTGATGGATTCCTGTCTCACATTGAGGTCTTTCATCCACTTTGAGTTTATCTTTGTGAATGGTGTTAGAGAATGGTCGAGTTTCATTCTTCTGCATGTGGCTGTTCAATTTTCCCAGCACCATTTATTGAAGAGACTGTCTTTTTTCCATTGCATGTTTTTTCCTGCTTTGTCAAAGATTATTTGACCATAGAGTTGAGGGTCCATATCTGGGCTCTCTATTCTGTTCCGTTGGTCTATATGTCTGTTTTTGTGCCAGTACCATGCTGTCTTGGGGATCACAGCTTTGTAATATAGCTTGAAATAGGGCAATGTGATGCCCCCAACTTTTTCTTTTTCAACATTTCCTTGGCGATTTGGGGTCTTTTCTGATTCCATACAATTTTTAGGATTGTTTGTTCCAGCACTTTGAAAAATGTCATTGGAATTTTGATCAGGATGGCATTGAAGGTATAGATTGCTCTGGGTACATAGATATTTTAACAATGTTTATTCTTCCGATCCATGAGCATGGAATATTTTTCCATCTTTTTGTGTGTTCTTCAATTTCTTTCATGAGTGTTCTGTAGTTCCTAGAGTATAGATCCTTTACCTCTTTGGTTAGGTTTATTCTGAGGTATCTTATGATTTTTGGTGTTATTGTAAATGGAATCGTTTCTCTTTCTACAGTTGCATTGTTAGTGTATAAGAAAGCAACTGATTTCTGTGCACTGATTTTGTATCCTGCCACATTACTGAATTGCTGTATGAGTTCTAGTAATTTGGTAGTGGAGTCTTTTCGATTTTGCAATAAAGTATCACGTCATCTGTGAAAAGAGAGAGTTTGACTTCTTCTTTGCCAATTTGAATACTTTTATTTCTTTTTGTTGTCTGATTGCTGTTGCTAGGACTTCTAGTACTATGTTGAACAATAGTGGTGAGAGTGGGCATCCTTGACATGTTCCTGATCTTAAGGGAAGGGCTCTCCCCATTGAGGATGATATTCGCTGTGGGTTTTTCATAGATGGATTTTATGAACTTGAGGAATGTTCCCTCTATCCCTATACTCTGAAGAGTTTTAATCAGGAAAGGATGTTGTATTTTTCCAAATGCTTTTTCTGCATCAATTGAGAGGACCATATGGTTCTTCTCCCTCCTCTTATTAATGTTCTATCACATTGATTGATTTGTGAATGTTGAACCACCCTTGCATCCGGCGATAAATCCCACTTAGTCGTGGTGGATGATCCTTTTAATGTATCGTTTGATCCTATTAGCTAGGATTTTGTTGAGGATTTTGGAATCCATATTCATTAGGGATATCAGTCTGAAATTCTCCTTTTTGATAGGGTCTTTGCCTGGTTTGGGGATTAAGGTAATGCTGGCCTCAGAATGAATCTGGGAGCTTTCCTTCTGTTTCTATTTTTTGAAACAGCTTCAGTAGAATAGGTATTATTTCTTCTTTGAATGTTTGGTAGAATTCCCCAGGGAATCCATCAGGCCCTGGACTCTTGTGTTTTGGGAGGTTTTTGATCACTGCTTCAATCTCGTTAGTGATTATTGGCCTATTCAGGTTGTCAATTTCTTCCTGTTTCAGTCTTGGCAGCTTATAGGTTTCCAGGAAGGCCTCCATTTCATCCAGATTGCTCAGTTTCTTGGCATATAGTTGTTCATAATAATTTCTAATAATTGTTTCTATTTCCTTGGTGTTAGTCGTGATCTGTCCCCTTTCATTCATCATTTTATTAATTTGGGTCCTTTCTCTTTTCTTTTGGATAAGTCTGGCCAGTGGTTTATTGATCTTATTAATTCTTTCAAAGAACCAACTTCTAGTTTCATTGATCTGCTCTACTGTGTTTCTGGTCTCCAATTCATTGATCTCTGCTCTAATTTTAATTATTTCTCTTCTAATGCGTGGCTTAGGCATTTGTTGCTTTTTCTCTAGTTCTTTAAGGTGTAGAGTTAGTTGGTGAATTCGGGATTTATATATTTTTTTTGAGTGAGGCTTGGATGGCTATGTATGTCCCCCTTAGGACCGTCTTTGCAGTATCCCATAGGTTTTGGACCGATGTGTTATCGTTCTCATTGATTTCCATGAATTGTTTAAGTTCTTCTTTGGTTTCTTGGTTGACCCAAACATTCTTGAGCAGAGTGGTCTTTAGCTTCCAAGTGTTTGAATTTCTGCCAAATTTTTTCTTGTGGTTAAGTTCCAGTTTTAAAGCATATTGGTCTGAGAATATGCAGGGAATAATCTCAATCTTTTGGTATTGGTTGAGACCTGATTCGTGACCCAATATGTGGTCTATTCTGGAGAAAGTTCCATGTGTGCTCGAGAAGAATGAGTTTTCTGTTGTTTTAGGGTGGAATGTTCTGTAAATATCTATGAGGTCCATTTGGTCCAGTGTATCATTCAAAGCTCTTGTTTCCTTGTTGATTTTTTGCTTAGATGATCTGTCCATTGCTGAGAGTGGAGTATTTAGGTCTCCTACAATTAACGTATTGTTATCAATATGATTCTTTATTTCGGTTAGCAGTTGGCTTATGTAGATGGCTGCTCCCATGTTGGGGGCATAGATATTAACATTTGTTAGATCTTCTTGTTGGATAGACCCTTTAAGAATGATATAGTGATATGAGGAATTCTTAATCTCAGGAAACAAACTGAGGGTTGCTGGAGTGGGGGGTGGGATGGGAGGGGGGGTGACTGGGTGATAGACACTGGGGAGGGTATATGCTCTGGTAAGCGCTATGAATTGTGCAAGACTGTTGAATCTCAGGTCTGTACCTCTGAAACAAATAATGCAATATATGTTAAGAAAAAAAGAGAAGAAGAAGAAGAAGATAGCAAGAGGGGAAGAATGAAGGGGGGGAAATCAGAGGGGTAGATGAAACATGAGAGACGATGGACTCTGAAAAACAAACTGAAGGTTCTAGAGGAGAGGGGGGTGGGAGAGGGGTTAGCCTGGTGATGGGTATTAAAGAGGGCACATTCCGCATGGAGCACTAGGTGTTATGCACAAACAATGAATCATGGAACACTACATCTAAAACTAATGATGTAATGTATGGGGATTATTAACATAACAATAAAAAATTTAAAAAAATGATATAGTGTCCTTCTGTGTCTCTCATTACAGACTTTAGTTTAAAATCTAATTTGTCTGATATAAGAATTGCTACCCCAGCTTTCTTTTGAGGTCCGCTGGCATGGAAGATGGATCTCCATCCCTTCACTTTCAGTCTGGATGTATCTTTAGGTTCAAAATGAGTCACTTGTAGTCAGCATATGGATGAGTCCTGTCTTTTTACCCAATCTGCAACCCTGTGCCGTTTTATGGGAGCGTTTAGGCCATTCACGTTGAGAGTGATTATTGAAAGATATGAATTAATTGTCATGTTGCCTGTGAAGACGTAGTTTTTATAGATTGTCCCTGTAAATTTCTGTTGTAGATCACTCTTGGGGTCTTTCTCCTTTTATAGAACCCCCCTTAATATTTCTTGCAGGGCCGGCTTAGTCACATATTCTTTCAGTTTCTGCTGGTCGTGGAAGCTCTGCATCTCTCCATCCATCCATTCTAAATGACAGCCTTGCCACATAAAGTATTCTTGGCTGCCTTTTCTTCTCATTTAGTACCCTGAATATGTCTTGCCAGGCCTGTCTGGCTTGCCAGGTCTCTGTGGCTAGGTCTGACATTATTCTGATGTTCCTCCCTCTGTACGTAAGGAATCTCTTCCCCCAAACTGCCCTTAAGATGGTTTCCTTGGTTCTAAGATTTGCAAGTTTTACTATTACGTGCTGGGGTGTTGGCCTGTTTTCCTTGATCTTAGGAGGGGTCCTCTCTGCCTCTAGGACTCGAATGTTTGTTTCATTCCCCAGATTAGGGAAGTTCTCAGCTACGATTTGCTCAAATACATCTTCTAGTCCTCTCTCTCTCTCCACTCCCTCTGGGATTCCAATGATTCTGACATTGGAACGCTTCATGGTGTCACTTATCTCTCTGATTCTATTTTCATGGATTCTGAGTTGTTTTTCCCTGGCCTCCTCTATTCCCTTTTTATCTATTATATTGTCTTCCAGGTCGCTTATTTGTTCTGCTGCCTCACTTACCCTAGCTGTTAGATTATCTAGATTGGATTGGATCTCATTGATAGCATTTTTAAGTTCTGCCATTCAGTTTTCATTTCTGCCCTTAGAGACTCTATGTTGCCATTAATTGATTTCTCCATTCTAGCCATTGTCTTCACAATTGCTGGCCTGAATTCCATCTCTGACATCTTGTTTATATCTGCATCCATTTGTAAATCTGCAGCATAAGTCATAATCTCTGAGTCTCTTCTATTTTGGGGGTTCCTCCTCCTAGTCATTCTGTTGATGGGTATTTGAGGGAATGTATAGAGTCCAAATTATTGACCACAACCCAAGCAAGATGCACCTGTTTTCTTTTGGACCTTAGGGTTGCTGGACTCTCGTTTTCCCAGCCTGTCGTCTGGGGGAGGGGCCTGCTGCGCTGTTACTCAGGCAACCCTGTTCGGGTGGAGTTGCCCTGCCCCTCTTTGGTGGGGGATGGGTTCAGCGGGAATCAGTTTTGGGGGCTTTTGTTCTCTGGCAGCTTTCCCTGGCAGCCTTCCACGTCTCTTCCGCGAGTCAGAGCAGAAGAGACCGTTTCCAACCCTCTGCCTCAGAGCAGAGAGATCACAGTCTGTTCTTCAATGAGCTCTCCAGGCCCCACTGTCTCTGTTTCTTTCCGTGCTGCTATAAACTGCAGCATTCTGGGTTGTGCGCCCCTCCGCAGTGCTCCTAGTCCTGCCTCCAGGTCAGGGCATGTCTCTGCCCTTTGTGCTTCTAAAACCACCAGCCGTTCCCAGTTCACCCACACGACCCCACCGCTCCAGGTTTCCACCCCCGGGGCTGCCCTAAAGTCCTTTCCCCGCTGCTACCGGTCTGCGAGTCTGCGCCCTGTTCCCAGCACGGGAGGCTTTCGCTCACTGGCGGTGTAGGGTCCCCACGGCCAGGCTCCCTTCCGCTGCTGTTTATCCTCCGATATCTGCCCGCGGAATCAGGGCTCCCCACCTCGTACCTCAAAACCAACCACCTGCGATATTCTGTTTGTAGAGATCCAGATCTTCTTACATCTCAGGCTGATTTCATGGGTGCTCAGAGTGGTCTGGTAGATATCCAGCTCAATTCCAGGGACCAGTTGAAATAGGGTCCCCTACTCCTCCACCATCTTTCCCTCATTACAGTGTTTTTTCTGAGGGTTTACCTTGTTCTTTCAGTTGGAACATATTATTCTTTTTCTTCATTTTCCTTGTCTCTTTGTGTTGTTTTTTATGTGTTAGATAAAACAGTCACCTTTCCCAGTCTTAAAGCATGGCTCATTAAGAGATGGACCTTATTGTTCAACCTTCTTTAGCTCTTGGCTGTCTCTCAAACCTTTGTGATTTCCAACCAGTCAACTTTACTTTTAGTGGTTTCCAGTAGTTGAGGGTATGCCAAGACCTGTCAGTGTTCCAAAGGGGAGGAAATTAGCACCTAGAGTTAGTCTGATTGGAGGCCAGTCAGCCACTTTTAAAGTATGCAAATATACTTCTTTCATGGGAAGACTGGGAGCTGAGTGAGTGTTGGCTCCCTCTGCACTGAGCTGTGATATAATAGCCAATTAAGAACTGTTTCCTTGCTGCTATCCTGTTGAGCCTGTGAACATAAGCCCCGTTGGCCACTGGAGCCAGACTACCAAGGTAAGTATTTTCTGGGTGGCAGACACAAAAACAGGGCATTGGGAGAGCATGAATATGTGCCTGTCAGCCTCCAACTCTCTACAGAGAGTCACCCCCTAGATGTGTGTTTAATTAGAAGCCTGCCCTTCCGCCCACAGCTATGAAGATAAACTAATAGGCTTCTTTCACAGATACTGCTGACTAGAAGCAAGGTAGAGGAGAATGCAAAGATGGTGTTCCCTGGCTTATGTTCCCTGAGAGCAACTTCATAGGCCCCTAGATGTGTTCACACCAGAGGCCTGCCCCTCAGGACAAAGCTCTAAGACAAGCAAATAAGCTTCTTTCACAGAAAGACTGGGCATGTGCTATCCTTGCTCTGCCCTGGGGTGGTGACCAACCAAGAACTGTCTGTTTGTTATAGTCCCATGGGACCCATGAAACAAGGCCCCCTGGCCACCAGAGTCAGGTGAACAAGGGACATCCCCTGGGTGGCAGGCATGAAAGCCAGAACACCAGACACATGTACAAGCTCCCTTCCTGGAGACAGTGGCAATCTGGAGTATGGCAGAGGGAAAGCATGAAGATAGTGTCCATCTTCTGAGGCCTCTGGAGATGAGACATCCCTGACAGTATCTCTAACATTATCCCATTTAATATCATTGGCAATTTATCTCTGCAAATATGGGTAATACCAAGAATTTTGTTAGACCCCTAAGTTTTTTTTTTTTTCTTGGTGATATAAGCTGGTAATCCTAAAATGTAATGCATATCATAACTTTCCCTATTTCCTTTTTTCCTAATCAGGGACTTGTTCTGACAGTTAATAATAATTCTCTGAATTTCTCCAACTTTTGTTACCAGTGAGATTACACAAGTATTTCTCTAGGTTAACCTTGTTTCTTTAGAATAATGGTCAGCCCATTATTTAGAATAATGGTCAGCCCAGTTAGTGTCTGGGTCTTTGTGTTTTAATATTTATTGTTATTATAGCTATTTTCTTAGATGGTAGTAAAGCATATAAAATGTCTTTGTGGGGCACCTGGGTGGCTCAGTTGGTTAGGCGACTGACTCTTGATTTTGGCTCAGGTCATGATCTCAGGGTTGTGAGATCGAGCCCTGCCTCAGGCTCCATGCTCAGCAGGGAGTCTTGCTTCTCTCCCTCTCCCTTTGTCCCTGCCCCAACTCTCTCTCTCTCTCAAATAAATAAATCCTAAAAAAATCTTCATCACTCAACTTTTATAGGCTTTTGTCAAGATCTTTAAAAGACTCTTTGTGTCAAAAGCAGTCAGAATCCCCCAAATGTAACCATGTACAGTACAGTAATAGAACAAGGCATCATACGTATCATTGTCCTCACCAGAAGTTAGCAAACCTGGATCCTGGAGTGACACCACTCCTTGATCTCTCACTCAGGAATTAGCAAAGCCTCCTTCCAAGTGGAGTCCAGGGGAAGACAGAGAATTTTATCTGTCTCTCTAGGTCACTTGCTCCACCTGACTTCTTTTATATGGTTCTAATGCAGTTGATTTTTTAAAAAGATATTATATATTAGAGCAAGAGAGAGAGCACAAACAGGGGGAGCAGCAGAGGGAGAGAGAGAAGCAGGCTCTCTGCTGAGTAGGGAGCCCAATGCGGGACTCAATCCCAGGACTCTGGGATCAACAACTGGGTCAAAGGCAGACGCCCAATCGACTGAGCTACCCAGGTGCCTCTCTAATGCAGTTTCTGCTTGTGGGAAATGGTGACAAGTGGTGAGCCACCAGCTCCCAGGTGGTATTAGAACTTTCTAATACTTTCTGAAACTGCTTTTTAGAACTTTCAGCACCGCGGACAGCACCCCAATCTGTTCTGTGGTCCAGGTTCTTGCTGCTATTTCCTGACTCCCAACCCTGTGTTCTCCCAGACCCTTTACCTTGGGGCAGGGAGGGGGGAGAATCAAGTTATCATTCTGTGGTCCTTGGCCACCTCTGGTCAGTGATTGGCCCCACCACTTCTGCAAAAATCCATCTCCAGAGCTGGTTCCTTTGCCTCTTTGAGTCAAGGCCTCAGTGAACCCAACTCCGCACAGCTAGGGGGGTGAGGAGTGCCAGGAGCAGGCCAGAATCCTGCAATTGCAGCCTTTCTAGCACCTTTCCTCCACCTTCCCTTTGCTTCTAGTCATTTGGCAACTTCTTACTTTCCAGTCACAATATAAGACACATTTGTCGAAAATAATCCACATATAAGTGGACCTGCACAGCTAAAACTCATGTTGTTCAAGGGTCAAATGTATATCATCATCTAAAAGTATTTGCATATTTTGTTAACTTAAGAAAGGGTAAATTAAAATTCTTTTCGTATCCATTTCTTTCCATAAAATGTACAACTCTAAATATTGCTTATAAATTAAGGTCCAAATTTTTAAAGTTAGTTGCCAATCTGGACATTAAAATTTCAATAACATTAAGTCCTCATGAATTGTAGTATTTTAAGAATTTTATAAAATTAAGCTATTTAAAAAGATATTTAAATGCAATATATGTACACATATATATATACTGTATATACACTTTTTAAATTTTTTAAATTTTTAAAATTCACTTTAATTAACATATATTGTATTATTAGTGTCAGAGGTAGAATTCAGTGATTCATCAGTTGCATACAACATCCAGTGCTCATGAGTTCAAGTCCCTCCTTAATGCCCATCACCCAGTTACCCCATCCCCCCACCCACCTCCCCTCTGTTTCCTACAGTTAAGAGTCTCTTATGGTTTGCTTCCCTGTTTTCCTCTTATTTTTCTTCCCCTTCCCCTAGGCTCATCTGTTTTGTATCTTAAATTCCACACGTGAGTAAAATCCTATGGTATTTGTCTTTCTCTGACTTATTTCGCTTAGCATAATATCCTTCAGTTCCATCCACGTCATTGCAAATGGCAAGATTTCATTCTTTTTGATGGCTGAGTAATATTCCATTATATATATATACCACACCTTCTTTATCCATTCATCTGTTGATGGGTATCTGGGCTCTTTCCATATTTTGGCTTTTGTGAACATTGCTGCTATAAACACTGGGGTGCATGTGCCCCTTCAAATCAATATTTTTGATCCTTTGGATAAATACCCAGTAGTGCAATTGCTGGATTCTAGGGTAGCTCTATTTTTAACTTTTTGAGGAACCTCCATACTGTTTTCCAGAAGGACTGCACCAGTTTTTCATTCCCACCAACAGTGTAAGAGTGTTCTCCTTTCTCCGCATCCTCACCAACATCTGTTATTTCCTGAGTTGTTCATTTTAGCCATTCTGACTGGTGTGAGGTGGTATCTCATTGTGGTTTTTTTTTTTAAAGATTTATTTATTTATTTGAGAGAGCGAGAATGAGAGAGAGAGAGAGTACATAAGAGGGGGGAGGGTTAGAGGGAGAAGCAGGCTCCTTGCCGAGCAGGGAGCCCGATGTGGGACTCGATCCAGGGACTCCAGGATCATGACCTGAGCCGAAGGCAGTCGCTCAACCAACTGAGCCACCCAGGCGCCCTCTCATTGTGGTTTTGATTTGGATTTCCCTGATGCCGAGCGATGTTGAACACTTTTTCATGTGTCTGCTGGCCATCTGTATGTATTCTGTGGAGAAATATTTGTTCATGTCTTCTGCCCATTTCTTGACTGGAGTTTTTGTTTTTTGGGTGTTGAATTGATAAGTTCTTTATAGATTTTGGGTACTAGCCCTTTATCTGATAAGACATTTGTGAATATCTTCTCCCATTCTGTAGCCTGCCTTTTAGTTTTGTTTCCTTTGCTGTGCAAAAGCTTTTTATCTTGATGAAGTTCCAATAGTTCATTTTTGCTTTTGTTTCCCTTGCCTTTGGAGAAAAACCAAGAAGTTGCTGCAGCTGAGGTCAAAGAGGTTGCTGCCTGCATTCTCCTCTAGGATTTTGATGGATTCCTGTCTCACATTTAGGTCTTTCATCTATTTTGAGTTTATTTTTGTGTATGGTGTAAGAAAATGGTCCAGTTTCATTCTTCTACATGTGGCTGTCCAATTTTCCCAGCACCATTTATTGAATAAAATAAAAGTCCTTTTTCCATTGGATATTCTTTCCTGCTTTGTCGAAGATGAGTTGACCATAGAGTTGAGGGTCCATTTCTGGGCTCTATTCTGTTCCATTGGTCTATATATCTGTTTTTGTGCCAGTAGCCTACTGTTTTGCTGATTACAGCTTTGTGATAGAGCTTGAAGTCCAGAACTGTGATGCCACCAGCTTTGGTTTTCTTTTTTCAAGATTCCTTTGGCTATTCAGGGTCTTTTCTGGTTTCATACAAATTTTGGGATTGTTTGTTCCAGCTCTGTTAAAAAAGTTGGTGGTATTTTGATAGGGATTTCACTGGATGTGTAGATTGCTTTGGGTAGCATAGACATTTTAACAATATTTTTTCTTCCAATCCATGACGCATAGTTTTCTCATTTCCTGTGTCTTCCTCAATTTCTTTCATAGGTCTTCTACGGTTTTCAGAGTATAGATCCTTTATCTCTTAGGTTTATTCCTAGGTATCTTACGGTTTTTGGTGCAATTGTAAATGGGATGGATTCCTTGATTTCTCTTTCTTTTGCCTCATTGTTAGTGTATAGAAATGCAACTGACTTCTGTGCACTGATTTTATATCCTGACACTTTGCTGAACTCCTGTATCAGTTCTAGCAATTTTTTGGTGGAGTCTTTTGGGTTTTCTACATATAGTATTATGTGGTCTGTGAAGTGTGAAAGTTTGACCTCTTAGCCTATTTAGATGCATTTTCTTTCTTTTTGTTGTCTGATTGCTGAGGCTAGGACTTACAGTACTATGTTGAACAACGGTGCTGACAGAGGACATCCTTGTCATGTTCCTGACCTTAGGGGAAAAGCTCTCAGTTCTTTCCCGTTGAGGATGATATTTGCTGTGGGTTTTTCGTATACGGCTTTTATGATATTGAGGTATGTTCCCTCTATCCCTACATGGTGGAGTTTTTATCAAGAAAGGATGCTGTATTTTGTCAAATGCTTTTTCTGCATCTATTGAGAGGATCATATGGTTCTTGTCCTTTCTTTTATTAATGTGGTGTATCGCATTAGTTGATTTATGGATGTTGAACCACTCTTGAACCACTGGGAATATATCCCAGCTGGTCATGGTGAATAATCCTTTTATTTTTTTAACTTTTTTAAAGGTTTTATTTATTTGAGAGAGAGAGAGAGAGAGAGAACACAAGCCAGGGGGGAGAGGCACAGGGAGAAGCAGACTCTCCGCTGAGCAGGGAGCCCAACATGGGGTTCCATCCAAGGACTCCAGGAGCATGACCTGAGCTGAAGGCAGATGCTTAACCAACTGAGCCACCGAGGTGCCCTGTGAGTAATCCTTTTAATGTCCTGTTGGATCCTATTGGCTAGGATCTTGGTAAGAATTTTTGCATCCTTTTTCATCAGGGATATTGGTTGTAATTCTCCTTTTTGGTGGAGGCTTTGTCTGGTTTTGGGATCAAGGTAATGCTGGCCTCATAGAATGAATTTGGAAGTTTTCCTTCCATTTCTGTTTCTTGAAACAGTTTCAGAAAAATAGGTATTCATTCTTCTTTAAATGTTTGGTAGAATTCTGCTGGGAGGCAATCTGGACCTGGACTCTTGCTTTTTGGGAGATTTTTGATTACTGATTCAATTTCTTTGCAGATTATGGGTCCATTCAGGTTGTCTATTTCTTCCTGTTTCAGTTTTGGTAGTTTATATGTTTCTAGGAATGCATCCATTTCTTCCAGATTGCCTAATTTGTTGGCATATAATTGCCTATAATATTCTAATTCTTTGTATTTCTTCGGTGTTGGTTGTGATCTCTTCTCTTTCATTCATGATTTTATTTGGGCTCTCTTTTCTTTTTGATAAGTCTGACTAGGGGCTTATCATTCTTATTCTTTCAAAGAACCAGCTCCTGGGGCACCTGGGTGTCTCAGTCAGTTAAGCATCTGCCTTTGGCTCAGGTTACTTACGAGAGTCCTGGGATTGAGCCCTGAATCTTGGGTTCCCTGCTCAGCAGGGAGTCTGCTTCTCTCTCTGCCTGCCACTCCCCCTGCTTGTGCGCTCTCTCACTCTCTCTCAAATAAGTAAATAAAATCTTTAAAAAAACAAAAACAAAAAAACCCCCAAGCCCCCAAAGAAACCAGTTCCTAGTTTTGTTTTTCTGTCCTACCATTCCTTTGATTTCTGTTTCATTGATTTATAGGCTTTGTTTGCTGTTCTTTTTTCAGCTCCTTTAGGTGTAGGGTTAGGTTGTGTATTTGAGACTTCTGTTGTTTCTCAAGAAAGGCCTGTATTGCTATATACTTCCCTCTTAGGATGGCCTTTGCTGCATCCCAAAGGTTCTGAATTGTCTTGTTTTCATTTTCATTTGCTTCCATGTATTTTTTAAATTCCTCTTTAATTTCCTGGTTGACCCATTCATTCTTTAGTAGGACGCTCTTTAAATTCCATGTATTTGTGTTACTTCCAAATTTTTTCTTTAGTTGACTTCAAGTTTTAAAGCATTGTGGTCTGAAAATATGCATGGAATAGTATCATTTTTTTTTTTTTTTTTTTTTTTTTTTTACTGGTTGAGACCTGATTTGTGACCTGGTATGTGATCTATTCTGGAAAATATTACATGTGCACTTGAGAAGAATGTGTGTTCTGTTAAGATGAAATGCTCCGAATATATCTGTGTATTCCATCTGATCCAGTGTGTCATTTAAAACCCTTGTTTCCTTGTTGGTCTTCTGCTTAGATGATATGTCCATTGCTGTGAGTGGGGTGTTAAAGTCCCTTACTATTATTTTATTATTATCAATGTGTTTAATTTTGTTATTAATTGGTTTATATATTTGGCTGCTCCTGTGTTAGGGGCATAAATAGAGTTGTTAGATCTTATTGGATAGACCCTTTTATTATGATATAGTGTCCCTCTTCATCCCTTACTACTAGTTTGATATAAGGACTGCTACCCCAGCTTTCTTTTGATGTCCATTAGCATGATAAATGGTTCTCCACACCCCCCTTTCAATCTGGAGGTGTCTTTGTGTCTAAAATGAGTCTCTTACAAGCAGCACATTGATGGGTCTTGTTTTTCTATCCATTCTGATACCCTATGTCTTTTGATTGGAGCATTTAGTCCATTTATATATATATTTAAAGATTTTATTTGACAGATACATAGCGAGAGAGGGAACACAAGCAGGGGGAGTGTGAGAGGGAGAAGCAGGCTTCCCGCAGAGCAGGGAGCCCGATGCGGGGCTCAATCTCAGGACCCCGGGATCATGACCTGAACTGAAGGCAGACGCTTAATGACTGAACCACCCAGGCGCCCCTATATTTTATTTTTTTTTAAAGATTTATTATTTTGAGAGAGACAGGGAGTGAGCAAGCATGAGCAGGGGGAGGGTCAGAGGGAGAGGAAGAGAATCCCAAGCTGACTTCTCACGGATGACTGAGCCATCCAGATGCCCCAGAGCTTTTACTTTATTTTTTAAAGATTTTTATTTATTTATTAGGATGAGAGAGAGAAGGAGCAGGGGGAGTGGCAGGTAGAGGGGGAAGCAGACTCCCTGGTGAGCAAGGAGCCCAATGAGGGGCTCGATCCCAGGACCCTGGGATTGTGACCTGAGCCTAAGGCAGATGCTTAACTGACTGAGCCACCCAGGCATCCCCAGCTTTTACTTAAAACAGTTAGATTGAATCCTGTCAAGAGTTCAGGTTGGGTGGGTATGTTGCCAGGCAAACACCTCCTGGGAGAGTTATTTGGAAGTAACAAAGTAACAGCAGAAGGTCTTGTATTTTTTTCCTCATTTCATGTGAATGGTGTTTCTCAGGCCTGGGGCTGAGAGCCGCATGCGGTGAGATTAGAACTTAAAAGAGATAGGCATTTGGGAGTGTCAGGTGATTCTTAGGAAGAAGTTCAGGAGCCCTAATGAGATACCTTTACTGAGGTGAAGTTTGGAACCAGGGGGTTAATCTGAAGCTCACCTGTTTTCATTGCTCTGTAACACCTTATTTGCTTTGGTGGAGAAAGAGAATCTCCAGCCTTAAATGTGTCCCCGTTTTGCAAGGGCACACAGGCGCTCCCACTAGTGAGACTGTACGAGGGCCACGTCTGCCAAGGGCCCAGAGCACCAGGGCTCGGATTGTACAGGAATCTGGGACGAATCACAGGTTGGAAAAGCGATGTGGCTGGTTCCCCTGAGCCTTAGTGTAACACGGAGAAGAGGTCGGACTCAAATTCATCTTGTACGTTTCCCCGAAACCACTCTGACCTCGGGGATGGTTGGATTTCTTCCTGATGTAACTGACCTCAAACAGAAAGTTTGTGTTGAGCATCTCCTTGTTACCCAGCAAGGCTGAGCTTTAAAACAGACTGGAAATAAGCGGCTGAGAGAAGCAGCTGGAGCAGGCAAGACCGTGTGAAAGAGTAAACGAGGCTGACGCGCTGCGGCATATGCAGCTTGCCTGGGATGTGTTGTTTCTACACGTACCATTTGGAGGATTTGTGGGAATTTTAACATTGGAAAAGGGTCAACATGCTTCTATTTAAAAGGAAGAATAAATTTTAGATGTGTCAATTATTTTCTCTCGAGGACCTTCAGTGACCACCATGGAAAGACACAGAATTTAATTAGACCACAGAGGGTTCCAGCCACGATAAATCAAACTGCACAGAATAAGGCAATGACCGAATGGTCTACTTCGGGGTGAGAGAATCCAAATAAATACATCTTGCTGTAAAGAAGAGACACACAGCAATTCAAGGCTTTTGAAAAAAGCATCATTTATTTCAAAGTACAACACAAAGTTGTATTTTTAAGAAATACACATTCAATCTTGTATCCCAAGACCTGGCTATGTGCATTTCAGTTTATCTTTAAAATAAATTCAGGTATACAAATGGTACATACCTCAAGTACAAACAGCACAGAAAATGCATATGGTCTCAACCGAATGTTTTTACATTCATTCACTGTTCTTAAAGTTGACTTACATTTCTGTAATCTGCTTTTAAACCAAGACAGCCTTATTTTAAAAAAATACTCTATTTTTCAGCACAAAGTCCTCATACATTTTTAAAATTAGATCTTGGTGCATAATATTGTGAAATTATTAAAAACCAAACTTGGTAATTTAATAAAATTGTCACATGCCAGGACTTCTGAATCAACTCAAATTATTTCCTTAGCTGTAAATGTCAAATTTGTGTTCATACAGATAAATAAAGGATGGAAGAAGACAGGTGGTGGAAACTTGATAGCAGTTAAGGTTTTCAGATGTACAGGTCTTATTAGAGTTTGTGGCTGAGTCCAGACTTTTTTCCCTAAAAGCACAACAGCAAATCTCATATTATCATAATTGCAAGAAAGATCTGAAAGAAGCGAGTGGTACAAGCCTGCCCTGCTTGAGTCTGTTTTGCAAAGACGAGGAGGGTGGGCAGTGGGAAGCCACAGCAGTAACAGCCTTAAGAAGATGTCTCACAAACTGGCATATTATGGTCTAGACGAGGGGCCCCAGTTTTTGTTGTTGTCGCCTAATTTCAATTCTCATGAGGGAAGTGTGAGTTAGACCAAGGGTCAGAGCTTCTTCTTCCGATTGTGGGGCTCCATATCCGCCACGGGTTGTACGTCTGCCCCAAGTCATCGGCTGGGCTGGAGGTGGAGGGAGCATGAGGAGCAGAGGAGTTTTCAGTGCCCATGAGGCCAATGCTTGGCAGCGTATTGGCTGGAGTGGTGAAGGGCAGGGTACTGTTCAGGTTGCTGGACCAGATCGAGTTGCTGAATGGAGTGGTGGACCACAGGCCGCTGGTGTTGCCAAGGATCGACTGACAAGACAGAAAACACGCAGCATGGAGCATCAGGACTGACAGGCACGCAGGTGGTACATTGGTGAAGCTTATGCTAAAAATCGGGGCTGGGCCATAGCTTCTTTCACCTTCTTTATTTTGAAACAAATGTTTCATACATATAGCCATCTCAGAGTCTGAGCAGACGGGTCTGCTATTTTAAAGAAGGGCTGGCAAACTACAGTCAGTGGGCCACCCCCAGCCCTGTTTCTGAAGTGAAAGGTCTGCTGGAACACGGCTGCACCTGCTGGTGGAGGGGGCACAGGTGACCAGATGCACAGAAGCAGGATGGCCTGCGAAGCCCAAAATAGCTGCTGATGCCTGTTTTAATAACCATTCTTTAAAACTGAAGCCAGAATGATTTACAAGTAAAGACAAGCTCTGAAATCTAGGAAGGTAAAATATCTACTTTCAACCCTGCTTGTCTAGTTTTTCTGAGAATGAAGGAGTCACAGTGGGACATTTTTCTGTCATACTTTTGTGAAAGCTGAAACCAGTAATTATCTTGGTAAGAATACTTTTTTGGAGCATGTTCTTGACAGAAACATTTAGCTGAAAAACCAGCAACTGTACACTGGAAAAGCTCAAGCTAAAGACAGAGGTGCCCCCCAGAAGCAAAATCAATGCAACTTTCCAGCAGCCTGCTCCTGGGGGCCCGCGGGGCTACAGCCACCCCCTGCCACTGTCTGGCCCTCAGCCACACCTGCAGGCTGATTTACGGCTTGGGAAGAGGCTGGACTGACTTTGCTCAACTCGGAGACCTACCCCACAGGTGCTCACTTGTGCTTCCTATAATTTCCTGACTAATCGCTGAAGACTATGGATGGGTCACTCTGGCAGAATATGAAGACACAGCAATGGAGGCCGTAGAAGAACTAACCTGTCCCTTCCATGCTATCTGGCCTTTTATAAGGGCGTCAGTGCCGCATGAGTAACAGTGACAGTAAGAGCAGTAATGATGAGGGAGCAGGTGAGGCCAAGCCCCAAATACTCACTGTGGCCGTGTGGGTCGGGGAACTGGAACTGGCTGGCCAGGAAGGGCTGGGATCCGTTGCTGGAGAGTCCCAAAGGTATGAAGGGCCACTACTAAACTCGTTCCAGCCTCTCTGGGAGGCTTGATTGCATGACCGAGATAACCCGAGTCTGCTGAAAACTTCTGCAAATAAGGAGGAAGTCAAGTCTGTATTATTGTGCCACGCTCACTCACCTAGGATAAGATGGGGCATTCACTCAGAGGCACATGTCCCCCCACCTGCTCACTCAGAGCCCCCCACCTGTTCTGCCAGCTCCCACCATACCCTGGGGAGAACAGGGCACAGGGGGCAATCCCCAGAACTTATGCACATGGCCCACGATCTGAGCTCTTTCCCCGCACCCATCACTGGGTGACATCAAGTGCAAACATCCCATCACTAACATGACCGCCACTGATGCAAAGCGCACATTGCTGCCTCTACTTCTGGACACCAAGTAAGGAGCCCAGCATGGCCAGGAGTCATCTTTCAGACACACAATCCTTTCTCGAAGTTCTTAAATAAATGCTGGGGAACACAAACTGATGGGCACTCAGGGCACTGAGCTGGCTCCACCAGACCTTTGGGCTGGTTGGGGGAGGGGGCAGAAGAGGAGACCCTTTTGCAAGCTTCTTGCGGGGCCTCCCTCTTTGTGGGCCGCTGTCCCAGGGCCTGAGTAGGCCCGGGCTCCCGAGCACCTACCTGGGAGAGCCCTGCTGCCCTCAAGTCAGCCCGCATATCTTCTACACGAAGAAACACACCTCTTAGAAATGCCTACTAAATGACAGGCTTGGGGTGCCTGGGTGACTCAGTCAGTTGAGCATCTGTCTCTGGCTCAGGTCGTGATCTCGGGGTCCCGGGATTGAGCCCCGCGTCGGGCTCTGTGTTTAGTGGGGAGTCTGCTTCCTCCTCTGCCCCCACCACTTGTGCTGGCTTGTTCTCTCACTTTCTCTCTCTCAATAAATCTTAAAAAAAAAAATGACAGGCTTTCCTAGTTCAGTGTGTTTCTCCACACATAAAACTAGACCTCATCTTCCTTTCTTCTCTGTCCACAGGCTTATCAGTTACAGATCTAGTGTTAAACACTCACCACCAGTTAGGTTAAAAGAATTTCCAAAGGCCGAGAACGAATTGAGGGGTGTGAAGTCAGGGCTGCTGGGGTTGCTGGCAGGACTCCACAAACCCGAGCTGGATGTTACAGGAGGAAAATGCAACACAGAGATGTATAACGGTTAGTGGGAACAGGCCTGTTACACACGGCTTCAGACACAGCGGGCGCTGCTTCACCTGGGGGCACTCAGATATGAAAGGCACAGGCTTCTACGCCACAAAGGATTCCGGCACAGAGAGGTTCTGAGCTCCTAGGCTACCGGAAGCTGTGAGCCTGGTTCAAAGCAAGTGTTCTGCAGAGAGAACAGGTGTTTTTTTCCCCTTATGTTTGCTTTTTTGGTAATGGAAGATTTATTTAAAAAATTTCAGATCTAGGACTCCTCCCTTTTAGTACGACGTAGGTAAAACTGGGGCTGTACCGACAGTCTTTACTGTTATTTATCTGGGAAAATGAACCAAGGCAATCGGTGCAGGTCATGGTGACCAGGGGGGTTGCTCTGGGTCAGGAGAGTGGCATCTCCAGTAATTTACTACACACTGTCTAGTACGAACTCCAGTTTCCTTCTCCTATCTCTATCAGCTCACATCCTTTCGTATGACAGACCGCGGACAGGGAAGAAGGATGAACACACACCTGCCCCGCTGTCGGGGGGTGGGGGCAGTCACCAGGAGAAGCATAGCACCCGGGCTTTCTGCTTCCACCCAACAGGCGAGAGCTCCTAGAGGTGCCTGACTGCTGTGATGGCCTACTTCGAATCTCGGGGGAACACACGTACGGACAGAAGAAGCTAACCTTGACTTTTATCTTTCTTTTGATTAAGAATGGTCTACCGTACCTGTCTGAGCCATCGCTGTCGACAGGAGTGTGTGAAATGCCAAGGCTGCTGGAAAAATCTGTTTTGTTTGAAGAAACTTTAGCAAAGCCATTCCCGCCTGTAACAATGGACTCTGAATCAATCAAAGGCAATTCCACCGTGCCCGAAGCCCATGTGTGACAGGCAGGACACCAAGCCACTCACCTGGACTCTTGTCGTACCCGGCGGTGACTGCAGCAAAAGTGGGGTTGCCGTTCCTGCCAGGGAGTGAGGCTGCTTTTGTCAATTTGTGTTTGCTTCCATTTGGCTGCTTGGTTTTAGGGTCACTTGAAGGAAGAAGCAAAGAGAGGGGTCATTCCTCATTAGTCCAGGGTGGAGGCCCATTGGGGGCACTTGCCTTGGGCGGTGTGGCTGCCCCGGGACTGAGCCCATGCAGTGCCCTCACTGAGGCTGGGCCCAGGTTTCGACAGGGACCTGGAAATAGTCCAGGGCAGGCCCCAGAGCACGGCCTGGCCTCACATAAAATGCTCCCAGACCTAAGACTGCTGTCCGATGGGACTTCAGGGAGAGGTGTGAAAACAGAAGGTCCCTAGAAAAGAGACCAGGGCAGGGATGAGCATTTAGGGGTGGAAAGGCTGCAATCCCATTTTAAAGAACACTAGATATGGAGCCACCGGGTCGTGGGCCAAGGAGGAGAACAAGGGCTCACTGCTGGGCAATACTATGCGGCAGGTTCCAGTCTCCAGCCCCCGTCAGGACCTGGTAAGGGGCCCGGTTCGGCAAGGGCCCCAGGCGGGGCACCTTGCCCCCTGGCTCTTTGGCAGGAGAGAAAAACCAGGCAGGTCGGCTGTAGGTTCAGGCTGGGTGGTGACAGCACTGAGGCGGGCTTGCCAGGGAGGGCGTGTGGTGCTGACGGCATATGCTGGCACACGCCAAGAACTCGTTCTGGGCTCCTCACTCTCACCGGGGTTCCTGTTACATGAAGCCGAACACGGCGGGGCTCCGGGTCAGGGCGTCCCGCCTGCCCGTCAGGAGGCCGCCGCCTCTGCGCACAGCACGTCCTGCAGCACCTCCCGGCGGCCGGCCGCGGGCCAGGGCCTGCCCTTGTAACTGCTCAGCTCCGCTGCCGTGAGGTCAAAATAAACGTGCTGTAAAGCCGCTTCCTCAACACCCAGGGCAGCTGTAGATCTTCATGTAATACTCAGGATGCTTACTGCCGGGCCCCGACGTGGGGGCAGCGACCCCGGGACAGGGCAGAAGCTTGTAAAGAACAGACAGGAGAGGTGGGACAGGACAGCAGGCTGTGGCCACCGAGCGTCTGCACTCGAAGGGCGCAAGCATCTACAGAACTTAGTTATCTGAAGAGTGGGGGGCGGCCAGGGACCCACCTGCTGGAGCTGTTGACGACGCTGCTGTAGCTGCCCCGGGTCGAGAACGGGCAAGGTGCAGCGGGGGGGGACGGAGAGGCAGGCGTCGGTGAGGTCTGGCGTTGTTTTAAGAAAATGTCTGCGTTGAGGGTTTGCAGAGAAAGTTTATAAAGGCTATCGGTAGCTGGAAATGAAAAATAAAAGGTCTCATTAATGTAGTGTTTTTTTACTCTTGAAATTACTTTTGATGTTTTGATAGAATGCAGAACTCAAGTGCTTCTGTAAGAAAGTTTTTACATGTGTTGTTTAAAGGTTTGAAAGGAAAAAAGGAAGTCCTGTGTCTCTGTGCAGCATGAGGCTTTCCGATTCACTGGCATGACTCCTCTCTCCTTGGTGCTCTGCTGCACCCTCCTGGGCAGGTTCTCCCACCTCACGCTGGGAAGGTGGCTCTTCCTTGTCCTTCAGGGACGGGCAGGGAAAATCAGTGTTTGGGATGGGAAAGAGTCCCGGTACTTCCACCCAGGCTCACACCTGCAGCAGGTGCAGGGCGGCAGGCGGAACCATCCTGAGACTATAGCTTGACCCTGCCCTGCACTCCGCAATGCCCTGCATTCCCCATCTCCAGTGCCACTTTGCACCTATCCCAGGATTCTGACATTCCTCAGTGGTGCTGGCCCCTTATTCCCCGTCCTTGTCTCCACTCCACCAGCTCTCACCCTTGAGCATGTGGCTAATCCCTTTCTTATATGCTCTGTAGTCTGCTGACGTGATGCCCATGTTCAGGGCCCATCTCCAAGCTCTCCACCTTTTGGCCTGCCTCGGAAGCCCCTACAGCACAGTGTGTCTGATATCACCTCTACATGGTAGGGCCATTATTTGTACAACTGTCCTGATCCTTCCCTAGCCACCCCTTGTATTACACCTTCTCTGACTCTCCCCCCACTCCCAAGAAGTGAGCTGGGAGCTGTCCACAGTGGGGCGGCCACACTCTGCCTTGTGGTGCTTGCTCGCCCAGGTGCCTGTCCTGGGGGAGCATGCGCTGCATCCCTTGGTGGCTCTCCTTTAGTGGGATGTGTTTCCCTGGGCCCAGTAGCTGCAGAAGCACTTAGTAAATGTTGGAATGCAACACGGGAAGTCAAGAAAAGTCAGAAAAAGACCTTATGGACTAATGCTTGAAGTAAGAAGAGAAGATGGGGGGGAAGGCAGGAGGTGACCAAGAATAGCATAGGGCATGTGTAATTAGAGAACTTTTCTATTTGCCTTTCAATAACCCCTTGGATTTGTTGTCTTTTAAAGTCATGACATTATTCCAAGACAATTTTCTCAGCATCTCCTATGGGCACAGGGCACCATGCTATAAGGGGTGCTGCCTGGGGGTAGAGCGATCTCTCCACATGGGTTCCCAGCGAGGAGCGGGCTCGCAAAGCCCTGAGTGAAAGATGCTTTAGCCCAGTGGGAAGCCTAGGAAGTGAAGCACTGCTAACAGAGGGTTTGGAGGCTAGAGGTCTCAGCCAGATCAATTATCAGCAAAGGGTGGAGAAGGGAGAAAAGATAAGAAAGCAGGGGTAGAGGAAGTGTATTAGACTGATTCTTAATGGTTTCATGTAGCAATTTTGTGTATCTAGTGGAGCCCTGTAGAACTTTCTAGTAAGGCTGGTGGAGAGAGCAGAGAGGTTACAGGATGTGGGACCAGGGTAAGATATTCCTTGGCTGGAAAAGCACAAAATAATTACGCAGATGTGGGCCTTGGAGCGAGTACACACTTTTCCCAGTGGCAAAGCCATCTAGCTGTATGACAGGGAGCTCTGCCCTGAGGCACTGAGCTCTTGGAGACATCGGCTGGCCTTCTTGGATGGGCCTGCGGAGGAAACAGAGGCCTGCAGCATTCTGCTTTCCAAACATTTTCTTCTCCAGACCATTTGCCTGGCATTTCTCACATTCCTCCCCTCCTGAGGTGTGGAGCCAAACTCACATGGGGTTGGATCTGGGCTTTTTCTCCTCCATCCCAAAGGACTGATGCCAGCACATTCCTCAGGTGCCACTTTGTGGTAACTCTGTCACAGCCAGCTATCTGGCCCTGAAGGCTGTGTCCAGTTTATGTCCCCTCTTTCCTGTACCACGTGTTGTTACTCACAGCAGCAGAGCTTATGCTGACTTTACTGGGCTGCAGACAACCCTATGAAACTGGCTCCCTGGGAACCCTGTCTCCCAAAGCTGAAAACCTCCCTCTGTGGCGGAGGTGATGTTTGTTTAATATAGAACGGCCCAAATCACAAAGAAGCCAAGGACCAGTGTCCAGCTGAAACCCGAGAGGGGAATCTAAGGAACAAAAAGCATTCAGCCTAAGGAACAAAAATCAGGACTACTGAGAGATTCATTCAAGATATCTTGAATGACCAGGGATTTAGGTTTGTATCTCATCCCAGGCAAAATATAGTATTAAAAAGGGCCAGAAGGTCTCATGGCAAATAGGGGGCCTACAGGTTTTAACAAAGAAAGCATCTTTTTCCAGTGAAAATGTAAAAGGCGCCATGCACCGCACCTGGATTCCCAAGTTCTCTTCCTCATTCATCTTACTGGGGGCTTCAGTCACCCACTCTTCAGTTAAATCCCGCTTTGCCCCAAACAATCTTTTGTTCAACTGTGATTTTCCCTTTGGCACAAACTGTCTAAGTGTGAGTTCGCTCTAACACTGTAGATGAATCAGTCCTCGAGCTGGTCCTCTCTCGACCCCAAATCCCTATAATTGGGCCCCTCCTTGGCTTGTCTCCATTGTCTTCTATTTTGGGTCCTGAGTATCTATGGTGAGGACCTCGATCTTATTTTATAGCCTGTGCTACTGTCATGATTTACTGTAGGGCCAAGTCTGACAAACAAGGTAAAGAAGCTAGTGAGTAAAATAATGAAACCTTCACGCAGGTTGTTTATGTAAAAGATGTGGGTCAAATTGAAGGAAGACTGAATTTTTACAAAAATGATTATTACACTGTAAATGCATGGGGAACTAGTCAGCTAAAAAATGGCAGAGTTAATGATTTCATATAGAAGTATTTCTTCGGATGATTCACCGCTCCGGACAGATCTTCCCATTTTGTACACTGGGAAGTGGTGTGGTCTACCAGCTCTGGAAGAAGAGTCCTCATGTGAACTGTCTCCTGGTTTCTCTGGTGTAAACACTCCCCCCACGAGCCAAACGAGCTACGACACTTTCACCAAAGGCAGACTATTGAACAATGGGCTTTGGCTGGCTGGTACAAGTGGGCTCCAGCAGACCACAGATGCCAGGACTGCTTTTAAAGCAATATGCCCCGTGGAGTCTTCCTGCCCAGAGTGGGGCACCACGGTTTCTAAATTCCCATACTTACAGCTGCCGGGTTTGTGAACTGGCACGGAATCCCATTCTGGTGGTGGAGAGTCTTTTTCACCTTCTGAGCTACTGGTGTTGCCTAGTTCTTGACTATTTGGGAGGAATTTTGCTAGGGCAGGTGGCCTGTTTTCCACTAACTTATTTGTACCTACACAAAAATCAGGAAAAAAAAATCATTAATGGAGGATAATTCCTTTCTTTCAGGTCTGTTTCAATGAACCTTCTAATGAGGATGAGAACACCACCGTAGCCTTTTATAGGGCTGATAACTACTAATCAATTACTGGTAACTCTCAATAATTACTAATACAATGAATCATGAAAATATCCATATGGTGAAATGAAAATACCTTTTGTTTTCTGGGAATTTCGTGTTTTGGATCCACTTGTCAATGCAGTTGGAAGAGGAATCTTGGTTGGGAGATTTCTGCGTTGTTTACTTTCCAATGGGGGGGTATAAGGGAGCTCTAAAGAACTGAAAGACAATCATGGATGGAAAATTCAAATTTATGCCTTTGTTTTGGAGCAGAGAGTAGAAGTCACTGATCATGCTATAATCTCCACTGCGTATGTTTTTCTAATCTGGCTTCCTCAGACACTATGTAGTCATGGTCCTAACAACACTGACTGCTTTCCAAATGTTTCCAAGACTGTTCAGGAGACACTCAGCACTTGCAGATTTATGCTTTGCTATTCTGAGTGCTGACAACGAACTGAGGTCCATTACTGGATACTATGGAATGGGTTAGAGCACCTACCTCACAGAGTATGTATAAAGCCTTTAGCACAAACATGCTGCTTTGGGGGCTGCTGAATGCAGTTATTTTGCTTGTGAATGAGTCTTTTCCAGCGTCTGAACTACTAGTGGGATTCTTGAATGTGGAGATTCTGAAAGGTCTCAGACTTAAAATGTCCAAGGGTCTGCACATTTGTCTCATAGAAACCATGAAATGAACCAGGGCTAAGTTCCTGGGTTGCTTTTGAAAATCCACTAGCCCACTGCAGGGCAGCAGGACTGAGCGATTTGCCTAAGCTCTAGGGTGAGTAAGATGAGATGAATCTTCTTCTTTATTCTTAAACTCAAGGTTAACCCTGGGCAAAAATTTAAGTATTATTTTTATTTAGAGTGTATATGTGTTCTAATAGATTTAGAGGTAAGCTTAACATAATAAACATGTATAAGAAGAACTAATTAGCTCTGAACTTCCTGTCCAAGGCAAAATGGGAGGCATGCTGGGCTAAGTTTCCACAGCCTGATGAAGAGAACATTAAAATTTGCTGGGAGAGAAGCAATTTCTCAGAGAAATGGACAGATGACCTATAGAAGGTGGCAGTGTGAGCAACGTAACTATCTGGGCCATAAGGACATTCTTTACAAATTTGCTTCTGTAATGGCCACCAAGATCAAGTAGTAGGCTTGGGAAGGCCTCTGACAGGAGCTAAGCTAACTTGGTCCAAGAAGGGCATTTTCCGGTGAAGGCTGAGACATAGCTGACAGAAACTGGTGGTCCCTTGCGAGAATTCTTCCAAAAATCATCAGTGATCTCCACCATTCTCCTGGTGATGGCCAGAAAGCTGTCGGTTCAAGGCTGAGCAGACAGCTTGCTTTTCATTAAAAATCTGACAAAGTTTACTGGCTGACGTAGATGTTCTAAAATGGGTGTGTCTCCAACACACCACTCTGGCCTCCCCGAGCCTATCCTTCAGGTTATTTGTTATGCACCACATCATCTTCCTTCTGTTGCTACTCCAACTTCTCACTCCTAGAAGGCAGCCAATTTCTGCTAGGTTCTGGGACAGGGACAGCCCACTGTACTAATTCACACCAGATCTCAAAGGTCAGAAGGGTTCAAACCTTCCAGATGACAGAATAATACATAAATATTATTAATGATATAAATAAACACATTTTAACATAGGCTATTTACAAATATTTATATGGTAGTTGGTTAAAGGTCATTTTCTTTTCTTTTGTTTCTATTTCACATATTTTCTATAATAAATAGATATTATATTCAGAATTAGTAAAAGAGCTAACCAAAAACCCAAAGGGCTCTGTTAACCCAAATAAGTAGAATTTTTGGCAGGTTAACAAACCAACATGAAAGAATTCACTGTATACGGGCAAGAGTATTAATGCTACAGTTTTATAAATCTTCCATGTCCTTCTACTTCTGATTGACAGTATTATTTAAAAACTCCATTTAAGGGGCGCCTGGGTGGCTCAGTCGTTAAGCATCTGCCCTTGGCTCAGGTCATGATCCCAGGGTCCTGGGATCGACCCCCGCATCGGGCTCCCTGCTCAGCAGGAAGCTTGCTTCTCCCTCTCCCACTCCCCCTGCTTGTGTTCCCTCTCTCACTGTGTCTCTCTCTGTCAAATAAATAAATAAAATCTTAAAAAAAACCCCTGTATTTAAGAAAAAACAACAACAAAGGCTCCCATGAAACAGACACCCAGCCCTCTGGGGGTGGTGGCAGAGGTGGGTGTGCAGTTATTTTTAAGTCATTTATAAGTATAGGGGGTGGGGGCTATTTATACAAAGCATAACTCTGTGCCACTGTAAAATTAGTTGGTTTTTTAAGAAAAAAGGTGTCAGACAACTATTTTATTTTTGCTGATTCATACTGTCCAAAATTAAGCTGGATGATCTTTATCAAGAAACCTTTTTTAAAGCCTTCTGAGTAAAATAGGTAAGAGCCTACTTAATTTAAATGATTCTTTCTAGAAGGGAAAAACCTTTGGTTTTTCAGATCTGGTGGTTGAGATGCCAGGCTTTATTTTTGCTCATGTAATACAGTCTATGCCCCTGTCTGGGGAAGGGGGAAGGCAGAGAGCTGAAGCCAAGATGAGGGCTTTCCCAGTGCTCTCGGGTCTGGAGGCCAGGGTGTGAAATGTGGTGCTCACGGCCCTGAGCTGAGTGTGCTGTTAGAGCAGAGTAGTAGAGAGTACAGTTATTCTATGAAGACCTTTCCCCCCCCTCATTTTAATTATTACATTCAAGTCATGTAAGTCATGTAAAGTGTTGCTGAATAAACGGACAACTTCTATGGTGTCGAAGCTGACCAAGATGGATCGACCAGGTCTCTGCCATTACAACACTGCTCCACACTCCCAGGAAATGATTTTTTGAAATGAACTTGTGGGAGTATGGTAGGATGTGGCTGCACAGGCAGAGACCATGACTGAGACACTGCTCTGGCTTTATCAACACCTATTTATAAGAAAACAGGTTCCTCAACATTTCAGGATTGGGTCTTGTAGCCTAGAGATAACATAACATCCCAATAATATTGACAATATTTAAAGACTAATTTTTGATAAAGCAAATGTGAACTAAGCCCACAGATTTTATTAATCTTAGAATATCAGTGTTTTGGCTTACTGATATATGGAACAGACATTTATTCCCAATCACATAAAGCTTTCAAAAGAAGATGATAATACATATATGCCTTATTAGTGGTATCTCTTTTTAAGAGTGTATCTATACCCTTCAGATTGTAAAACCAAAGAGTAACACACAGCATTTCTGAGGTGACAGGAGTTTTGGGTACCACTAATATTAGGACTGGCAGTGATTTTACCTGAGTGACAGACTGCCATAACTCAGTGTAGACAGAGAGTGGCTCTATTCAGAGAGGTCACGTTTCTGGTTATTAAAAAAGCCAGTCTTTGTATGATCTCCCTGATACATGGAATTTAAGAAACAAAACAGAGGATCACAGGGGAAGAGAGGGAAAAATAAAACAAAACAAAATCAGAGAGGGAGACAAATCGTAAGAGACTCTTAGTAAACAAACTGAGGGTTGCTGGTAGGGGGAATAGGGTAACTGGGTGATGGACATTAAGGAGGGCACTGGGTATTACATGAGACTGATGAATCACTGAACTCTACCTCTGAAACTAATAATACATTATATGTTAATTAACTGAATTTAAATAAAAAAATAAGAGAATATATGGTCTACTTGTGAAAACAAAAACAAAAAAGTCTTTAACTCCATATTTGAGTGATGTACTAATGAATTCTGACTCTTTTAATACTTTTATCCAACTGAGTTTGGGAAAACACAAAACAAGATTGGTGAGTTTAAAGAGATTAGATTAAGGAGATCAGAAGAGTAAGGTTGCATACGGATTTCTCCAGTTACAAAAGACAATTTTAAAAGACAATTGAGAGGACACTACTTACACCGTCTTGCTGGTAACGATTTTTTCTCTTAACTATGTACCAAAGGACATGATTATCCTTGTAACTGTCCCTTGACAGACAGCCAGTAGAGAATGGGCTCCTGTAGCTTTCTGTTAACCAGAGAACTCAAAATCCGTACAGTTGGTGGCATTCAAAGAAATCTTTTATAAAATGTTCAAAATCAAATCCGCTAATGGTCAACTTATTTTATAAAAAAAAATCAGAATACTGTAGAAGAGGAAAAGGGATGAGGGTAAAAATGAACATGTAGTATTTGTATAAGAAATAGTATGTCTCTGAGCTCAGGCATCGAGGCTAATACACAGTGCAGAATGGGTAAAAGTCCTCTGTGGAATGGTTTTGCTATGGTAATTCTGCTAATGGTCAGTTTATTTCATAAAAATTTGGAATAGGGGCGCCTGGGTGGCTCAGTTGGTTAAGCGACTGCCTTCGGCTCAGGTCATGATCCTGGAGTCCTGGGATCGAGTCCCACATCGGGCTCCCTGCTCGGCAGGGAGTCTGCTTCTCCCTCTGACCCTCCTCCCTCTCATGCTCTCTCTCATTCTCTCTCTCTCAAATAAATAAATAAAAATAAAATCTTTAAAAAAAAAAAAGAAAAAAAAAGAAAAAAAATTTGGAATATAACAGAAGTCAGTGGAAAAGAGATGAAGGTAAGAATTAACATGTACTATCTGTTTTAAAAAATTATGTCTGACAGCTCGGGCATCAAGGCTAATCATACAGATTTGGCAAAAGTCACCTACAGAACAGTTTTGTTATGATAATTCTTAGAAGGTTGGTTTTTAAATTTGTGATAAGAATTACAGCATGATTGTCTATTCTCACAAGATCTCCATGAAAACTACGGTTTTTCATAATTTGTGTTTTTTAGCCCCATTTACTTAAGAATATCTGATTAATCACCTAAGCCTGAAAAAGACCTAGAAGAATAATCCCTAATCACTAGAGTATTATTCCAGTCCTGGGGTGCCAGAATGTTGTTAGCACTAATTAGTGCCTCAGGTTGATTTCTCTCAGGAGAGATCCAAGTGTATCAACCATTACTCCACTTGACATTGATTCTAGCTGGGTCAGATTGTTCGCAACAAACTGTGGGATTGGATCTCATAAAAATTTGCACATAAGAGTGAATTTTAGGTATAAATATTCCATTAGTAATTAATGACTGCCATATGCTGTATTATTTCATAAATTCAGGGACGAGGTTTCATTTCACTATAGTTAACACCTAATTTCTCAGGAGCTGTTGGTTCTATGGAAGACACTGCCTGTGCCTGAGTTAAGCCATCTAGGGAAAGACTCCAGTTTATTGGTGTTTCTGGAAAGCTCACGTATTAGTTCCAGAATCAGAGTAAAACTGATCTTCCAAAAATGTAAGGCCAATTCGAATGATAACAATGCTTTCCTTTAGTAATTTATACCCAATTCCTTCAACTTCCTAGGTCAATGTGCACTTATCACACAAGAAGGTAAATATCAGCTTACATGCTGATGGCCATTTTATACGACCAACTATGAAGGGCATGGACAATGCTAAAACTAAAATTAGCTTATTTGGTAGATCTAAGGTTTAATGAAAGTAACCTTAGTTAATGACCTAACAGTTCAACTCCTTCATTTACTTGAGGAAACATTCTGCAGCAAGCCTTCCCTGTGGGGCCCACCAGAATCCTGTTCCATAGTGACTGGAATGGAGTTATTTCCTAGTTAATTCTTGTTGATAGAGGATATCTGCCCTGAGTTTTTTTTTTTTTTTTTAATGAGAGAGTGAGAAAGGAAGAAGGGGAGGGGCGTAGGGAGAGAGAGGGAAAGAATCTCCAGCAGACTCTCCGCTGAGCGCAGAGCCCGACTCCGGGCTTGATCCCAGGACCCTGAGATCATGACCTGAGCTGACACCAAGAACTGGACGCTTGACACCAAGAATTGGATGCTTGACTGACTGAGCCACCCAGGTGCCTCTGCCCTGTGCATTTTTCAGGTAAGAATAAATTTTTTCAAGTTTTATGGCACAAAAGTCTAGAACCCAATTGCAGCTCTAGGTTAGTGAACAGAGTCAGAGCTCTTTTTGAGAAAAGTTATGCTCCTACCTGTGGTTAAACCATTTGTACAGAACTGGAATGGCTCTCTGCCTGGGAACAAATTACCAACCTAAAATTTCATCCTAAATTTTCATAACAAGTCATTAACTCTGCCTTTTCCATGTCTGACAGCAGCAGCATGTGGTCCCCAATCAACACCAGGCATCAGAAAAGACCCGAGAGGAACACAATGCAGTCATGGCTTTTGCTGCAGAAATCCCATAGTAACCAACTCACCACAAAAACATGACCTGATTTCACCAGTCATTTCTTATGGATACCTGATTTCTCTGCATACATTTATTTTTCTTACCTGGGTTTCACATCTGTTGGGATTTCTTTCTTTAAGAGTTTTTTGCTTTTTTGCTTCACTTGAGACATTTCATTTTCATGTTTTTCAGGCATGGCTTGTTTTCCCTTTTGCTTTTCTGTATCCTGTAAAAAAATGTACACTTAATTGCTGAGAAGGACTCATAAAAATGAGTGATACAGTCCTAGATGAAGGCAGAGACACAAAACCAAAGATGTAGCAGATACAACACGTTGTATGTTTAAAAACAATAAACTCCTTTCGATCTTTACTGTAGTTCTGCCAATTTTTTAGCCTTTGATTTATTATAATTATGTTTGGGCGAGCCCGGGTTATAAAGAGTGTTGTTTTATTTATCCTGACGTCCTGCCTGGGGTGGGTGGTGGCAGCGGCAGCAGCAAATTGGTAGCTTCTCATTTTTAAGCACCGGGTGAGAAAACCTTGCTCTTTTACAAGAAAAGTCAGCTTGGAGTACAATATAAAGTCCTATCCTTCTGGCAATGTTGCTCATCCTAAGTACAGGTAAAATCCAGGGCAAGAAAGCAGCGCAGGCAGCAGTAAGTGTTCACACCTGTTCCCGAAGTGTTCCCGAGCGACACTGTGACTGTGAAAGTGTTACGGTGGGTTTAACGCTATCCATTCACCGTCAACGAGAGGGGCTTCGTTATTCATTCACTCACTCAACTGACACTTACTGGTCACCCACTTGGTGCTAGGCAGTGCAGGCCCACAGGGCCCCAGCCCTTTCCCCGAGGACTGTGAAGTCTAGCAGGAGGCAGATGCATACGACGGCTGGAGGTGAACTTGTACCCTGGTGGAGAACTATTCACGGGCTCTGACCAGAGCAGAGAAGGACTGTCTTACCTGGCCTGAGTGTGGAGCCTGCACTGAGGTCACACTTAAGCTGCACCTTAGAGCTGTGCTATGTCGCTGGTCTGTCCACTCTGGTTTCTTCCGGTCCCTGACTGGGTAAGTACGGAAGCCGCACTTAGGCACGTTTACAGCAAGTCCACACTGTTGTGGCATCCAGGCACGAGACCAGTGCACTTGTCTCCCAAACAGGGCATAGATCTGTTCAGGTCTCACTGAACTCGCTGGGGAGTTGCATGTGGAATGGGTGTGTACTACTTATGTGTGGTAGGACCACCTATACGACAGATTGGAAAGAAAAAACACACTGGTTCTTCATCACACATGGCTGGAGCAGCACCATGTGCAATGATGCACTGAGGCTAATCAGGGGTACGGACAGGGGAAGGACATGCTCAGCAGAACGGCACAGCTGTGGGTATGGGAGGAGTTACTGGCACAAGGTAAATGAGACGCTACCCAGCTTCACTATTTATGGACATTAAGGCAACTTGGGTTTTAACAGGTCACATCAGGTCAATCTATTTAATTGTCAGGAGTGAATAACCAGAGAAAGGGCTAACCCACACTCCTGCCCACCTTTTAAGACTGAGTTATTCAGGAAGTACTTCTCGAACACTTGACTCATCAAGGACTTTGTATACCATGAGCTCTTTGAGGACAAGGAGATGGTCTTTTTGTCTTCTGTTGTTTCCCAAGCACAAGGTCTGGCACTCAGGTGCTCAGTACCTAATTTTTTTTTCATTTTAAGTTGCCTTAAAAAGATTTTGAGTACAGCTGATGCAAATATTACATAAGGTTCAAGTGTACAGCATAGTGATTCAACACCTCTATATGTTATGCTGTGCTCATCACAAGTGTAGCTCCCATTGGTCACCATACAACGCTACTGCGGTATCATTGCCTACATTCCCTATGCTGTGCCCTTTATCCCTGGGACTTACTCAGTGCACAAGTGGAAGCCTGTATCTCTCACTCCCCTTCACCCATTTTGCCCATTCCCCCTACCCACCTCCCCTCTGGCCACCACCAGTTTGTTCTCTGTATTTGTGGGTCTGATTCTGCTTTTTGTTTGTTTTGTGTTTTAGATTCTACACATGTGTGAAAGCAGGTGGTATTTGTCTTTCTCAGTCTGACTTTTTTCACCTGGCATAACCTCCTCCATCCATCCTATCACAAACAGCAAGAGTTCATCCCTTTTTAATGGCCGTGTAGTATTCCACTCAAGCCTTCCTTTTTGAATGAATGGGTAGAAGAAGGTTGGAAAAGCCATCTATGGGATAGTGACCTGTCAAGTCTGTTATCTAGTTAGGAAGAAAACACACACAACTGGCAAACAAATCAGTCACCAAGAAATAAAAGCACACAAACTATATGCAAGAGCACTGAGGACGACGACTAAACACTGATCAGAAGGGAGGAGAGCGGGCATGAAGGCCGCATGGAGTCTGTGCTGTGTCTGTAAGAAACAAATGGTGGGGAAGGAGATGGAAGGAGCAGGAGGAAGCGAACGGAGAGGGGAGAATGATGCCAGGGGGTGCACAGAGAATGGTGGCAGATGGGGTCAGCTGGAGAGAAGCGTTAGGAGAAAAGCCGGAAGGGCAGGAAAAGAAGTGAGGAAACGTGAAGAAAGCCTGCCCTGAAAATGCTTTCCAAATGCTTATTCATATCATTGAAACTGCTGGGATTCCACTCAAAACCGAAGATGGCATTCTGCTTCTCTGAAGGAATCTGTTAGAAAGGATATAATACAGTACAGAAGTCCAGTACTATGCACTGTACTGAGGGCGTACAGAGCACCCCACCAAATGTGAAGGACGTGAAGGGGAAGGGAGCTGACAAGAAAAATAAGTCACATGTAAATTTCATTAAAAAATTAACATATGCAGATGATGCTGTTAGATATCTTTAAGAAATGGTTCCTTAGGTCACTAGATTAGAACTGAAAAAGAAATTCGGGCCTAGATTATTAAAGGCTATATTAGGATCATATTAAATTTGGAATACAGTTATCTCAAAATAAAAATGCCAAAATAGAACTATGCCCTCACTTTTCTGCATAGCACTTGTAACTCACACTCTCAGACCTGCTCACAACGGTAACTTTACCTTCCATTTACCTAATGCCACTAAGTAGCGGGCATTCTGCAGTATTATTTGACACTGGTGACTACCCTGAGAGCGGAGGACTTTGAGAAGCGAGGCGGCTTTCTTGATGTAATGTGTGCTGAGCTGGGTCCCCAGTTCTGAGTGACCACTGATGTGTGGCGTGTTTCCCTGGGCCACCTTCCCCTCCAGGACAGTCACTGCCCAAACTGTGGGAGGAGTGAGCAGCTACTGAAGGCTGCTGTACCAGCAGCAATAAGACAGGAAAAGTCCCATATAATGAAAACGGTCTAGGTCCTTCTCATCCTCTTTTAAGACTTAAAATTTGAAATAAATTTCATGAGCCAGAGTAGTTACTATTCCAGAGAGTCCCTAAGTTTCAAGCTGTGTTTCCAATTTCTAACTACTTCACTTTACCAACATGCTTGCCGGTGTTGTTGCCTGGGGGATATGAAGACCCCCATCCTGGGGGCTGTGACTGTTCAGGCATGCCTGTGCACACGGGGAAGGACTCCCCAGAGCATGCGCCTACGTAAGAGAGAAAAGCCCGATCTAGGAGAGAGTCTCTTGCGAGCTGCAGGGGGCACTTGCTTCTCTTGTCTGTCTATGGGAGCCCATCATACCTCCTTGAGGAGAGGCTCTGTGTCAGGGTTGGAGGTCTCTGTGGTGGTGGAGGAGCTGTCGTCATCAGCCAGGGAGTCTTTCAGATCATCTTCCTGTGGCTTTCCCTTTCCCTTCTTCTCCTTTTCTTCTTGCTTCTTAGGTGGTTTCACCTTGCGCTGAAGAGGTTTTCCTTTCCCTGGGGATGGAAATCAAAGTAAAGTAACTTCTTGATGTTTTAAATAGCTCAGAAAACACAGCCATTATAGCTTTTCTCCAAGAGGCTGGACTCTTTCTCATTAGTGAAGGTTTCTTTCTCTACTTTATTTCTTCTCTAATTAAAACTTTCCAAATCATGTTTGACTTTCTTTTATTATTAACATATAATGTAGTATTTGTTTCAGGGGTACAGGTCTGTGATTCATCAGTCTTACACAATTCACAGCGCTCACCACCACATATACCCTCCCCAGTGTCCATCACCCAGCCACATGTTTGACTTTTTGATGAGAATATTTGTAAAAATCAATTTTGTTGAGGCATAATTTATGTACAGTAAGATAAACCCATTTTAAGTGTACAGTTCAATGATTTTGGGCAAACTTAGTAGTTTTGACAAATCTACGTCTGTCTTAGAATACTTTTTGATACCCCCAAGGATGATGTAGCTTTGAAAAATCACACAAGAGAAAACCAGACATCCTTTCAAATCTGTTTGGAGATGGAAGCCTGAAGGTGACACAGGATGAGAAGCCCTTGTACATCACCCAAGGGGTGCTCAGAGGCCTGGGGGCAGAGCCATGATGGCTGAGTCCAAATCCTGGCTCTCCCTAACCAGGTGCACATTCTTGGCCTCCCATCTGTAAGCTAGGAGAGACAACACCTCATAGGGTTGTAATAAGGAATTGCATAAAGCCTTCAGAGCTGTGGCCGGCACATAAACACCACGGAATGTTCTATATGGACAGAGTGAGACAGAGCTCTAGAAAGCCTACTATTTTAAAAGATGTGGATGCTCCCAAGACAAATGAGAAACCAACCCACAACATATCTGAGTGCCCACTACTTCCCAGGCAGCATTCCATGTCCTGGGAATTCAGCAGTAGCACCGACGACATAACCCTTGCCCTCACCGAGCTTCCATTCTAGCTGCATTAGGCAACAGCAGAGAAATCCCTGGATTTCAGCACCTGTGCAATCACCTGGGCGGGCAGGCAGGGTAAAGCTGCAGAAGCCACATAAGCCGCAGTCGAACCTATTCTCTATACGCCATTTAAAAATACATCCTTTTGATAATGGGAGCTTAAACAAGTTGTTTAAATCCTAACGTTTCCTGGCCACTGTTAATTATTGCCAGAAAATCAAACTTTGGCATCTAAACAGGGGTTGGCAAACTGTGGCCCATGGATGAAATCTGCCCTGTGGCCTGTTTTGTTTGGCTTGTGAGGCGAGAATGATTTTTTTGTTTTTTAGTGATCGAAAAAAAGAAACAAAGAAGAATACATGACAGAGACAGACCACGCCTCACCTATTTACTGTCTGGCCCTTTACAGAAAACCTTTGCTGGGCCTGATCTAGAAAAAGAACAGGTAAAACTCTGACTGGATTTTAGGAATGTCATTTTGTTATTTACTTTCACACTGATTCCAGGAGGTAATAAACTTGAAACCACAACTGGGACATTAAGTCTCAAAAATTGAGAAGCCTTTGTTTTAGCAGGAGACTGGCCAGTGGTTTAATTATAACAGCTTCCAATCCACCCTGACTGCCTGGAGCTCCTTTCTGCCATGGCAAATGGGAAGGAGCCTGTATGGCTCTGGCGCCATGAGCCCCCAGAATTCTCAGCCTTACTGATCTCTCCATCCTCAGCGCCTTGCATGGTGCCCAGCACATGGCAAGTGCTCAGCCAGTGTCTGCCAAGCTGTACAAGTTGGTTTTGTGCCTTTGTAAACCCTGAAATACTCCTACAGTGTGACCTGCTCTGAGACTTGCCGCCCCAAGTCTGGAAGCTTATCCCATATCTCACTCTTTCACGAGTAACATATCAAGGTTTGAATCCAAAGTCGGTCTTCATCGCAAACTGTGATTCCATTTATAGCACATTCTTGAAATGACATATTATAGGAATGGAGATTAATCGTTGCCAGGGGTTAAGGAAGGGAGAGGAGTCGGAGGGAAGTGGGTGTGGCTAGAAAAGGACACACAAGGATCATTATGGTGATATAAATGTTCTGTATCTTGACTAGATCAGTAACAGGTGTAACCTGGAGATATTGCAGGTTTGGTTCCAGACCACCACAATAAAGTGAGTCAAATTAATTTTGTGGTTTCCTAGTGCATATGAAAGTTATCTTTACACTATACTGTCACCTATTAAGTGTGTAACAGTATTATATCTAAAAAAAAAAACCCCACAACGTCCATATCTTAATTATTACTAAAAAATGCTAACCATCATCTGAGCTTTCAGTGAGTTGTAATCACTGATCACAGATCACCAAACAAATTTAATAATAATGAAAAAGTTCAAAATATTGTGAGGATTGCCAAAATGGGACACAGAGACATGAAGTGAGCAAATGCTACTGGAAAAATGCTGCCATAGACTTGTTCAGTGTAGGACTGCCACAAGCTGTAAGAAAACGCAGTTATCTGCGAAGGGCAATAAAGTCAGGCACAGTAAGATGAGGCATGCCTGAATCCTGGTTGTGATATTGTACGGTTGACTAAGTTATGTCCAGTTGGTGGTTGCTACGCTTGCTCATAAAAGTGGTCAGAATGAAACAGTTTTTCATTGCTTTAGAACCCAATTAAGTGTATTTTTTCTAATAATTGATTAGATACAAAACTCTTTATTGGCAAAAGCCACTTGTCTTTATCCGCAGGGTACCTTGGGGCTGACCTGTGTGTACAGGAACATAAGGCAGGCTGCTAAATATTTGTGACAGGGTACCATCTGCATCTTACAGATCTAGCATCTTTAGTCAACAGTAAAGTCCTAAGCCTCATCCAATAATCCAACTATGAGCACTATATACATACTTTAGTCACCATGAGCGCTGCGCACATGGGTGAGGCTGAGCGTACATCTATATGAAGAACATTCCCGTATTCTCTCCAATAAAGACAAAATGCCCATTCAATTAATCGGTGTCCTCAGATTGAAGCTGGAATTCAATGCTAGCAAAGTCTGTTTTTTTTTTCAGATGCACTTTCAGGCTTCCTCTTCCTGCACGAGAACTATAGAACAATGTTTTACTTTGGTCCTCGTGCGAGGAACTATGCTGCTCAATTGAACACTTAACGGTAACAACTCAGTTTTTTCTAGGTTTCTGATGAGAGAGCACCATAATTAAAAACAAACAGATAAAACACCAAAAACTCCTTTTTTGTCTTTTATTCACTGTTTTACACAGGCTTTAATAATTTAAACCACCACCAATTATTTTAAGGAGGCAAAGTATAAATTATAAATTTAAAGCATACATCCTATTCATTTACTTTTTGTCTTCACTAAGGAGTGAATAAATGAATTTGTAATCAACTTGTCTGCGCAAGCTGCTTTGGCTGTCTCTCTCCCACTTTTAGGTCATTGTATTAACTTCTATCCAAAAGAATTGCTTCAGGAAAGTTTCCATTAGCTTTGAGCAAATGGTTTCTCTGAATATGTGCAGTTCCTGGCTGCAGTGGGCCCAAGGTAGGCCATGTCACATCAGCTGTAACATCTGACTAGACTCTCTAGAGAAGCATGAATTCTGGCAGAAGTTGTCTTCCTCCTCATGTTTTGGCTGCTAAAATGGTCTAAATGAGGCCAATTTACTAGGTCAGTACTTGTCATGCAAATTTACTTCCCCACATAATAACTTTGTATGAGCATGTTAAATGAAAACATACCAAAAAATGCATATGGAAAAAACTCTTCAGGAGTTCTTTAAGCTAAAGCAAATATTGTTTTCAAAATTTCACAGCAATCATATTATTCTTTCTGATTAAGTTCTGTGCTTAGATTGTGAAGATGACTTGTTTAGCTCAATGCAAGTTAGAAAAGAAGTCCTATTAAGTGAGATAATTTTACTTCTAACACAGGGAAGGAATTAATAATGAGTTTGTAAGAACACCCGTACTCTTTTTGTTGTAGCTTTTCTGGTACCTTTATAAGGTTTTATATACCATCTGTGGTACTAAGCAGAACCAGTAAGGTACCCAGGACTAGGAAAAAAGGCCTGCACCACCAAAACTTTATAGTACACAGAATTCAATTATGTAGGGGTTTCATAAAATTATTACACTCATTTTGGATTTGTTTATTCTAGAAACCAAGTATCACCAATATTCAAAAGCACACAACTACAATTTAATATTGGGAGAGGATAGCTTCTGTCCTATCTAGGCATTTCCATCCACTCCCTTTAAGGGCAACTCCTTGTCTGCCCAAAAACCACTAGAAGGACCAGTGCCCGCCTCCCAAGGACATTCCCTGGTTACATTCACTAGTGGCTTAACACACATGTTATCCCAATCATCTGTGGACCTTGTTGAATGCAGAGTCTGATTCAGCATTCTGGGTTGGGGTCCACAATTCTACATTTCTAAAGGCCCCCAGGTGATGTAACTATTGCTGGTCCCTGAGCCACAACTTTGGGTAGCAAATACTACCAATATTGCTCCCCTTGTGCTGATACTAGCCCTTCTCTCGGCTCACTCAGGTCCACTTCTCCGCCCCATTGGGCAAATCAGGTTAGATTTCTCCAAGGACTGGTTACCTTTGCCTTTGGGACAATATATAGTAGTGGAGGAGGGAGTGGAAAGCTTATCAACCAAGCCTCAGGCTTCACCAATACTTGGCAGATGCCCTGCTTTTGGAGGGAGGCGAGTTTAGAGTAGATTTTATAATGCTAGCTCTGAATCTAGTCTGTTTCCTTGCAGATAGCCTGGAAGGCAGATCAGATCCATGCACCCAGAACCCTCTACGTCTGTGACAACTGCGTACACACTACATTCCTACACACTGCCTGGCCTCACCACTGTACCCTGCAGGTCTCCCAGTCCTCCCTGAGGAGCCTGACACCAGCCTCATGGACTTCCTCTGACCCTCAACGTCCTATCACCTGGGCTCCAGGTCTTGTATGGGTCAGGTCAGTCATCTCTCATCAGGACCTCTGAAATCCAAAAAGCTCTCCTAGTTTTTCTCCCTCATTTAGAAACAAAACTTGATGCCTCAACTCTTGGTGGTACAACTTAAGCTGCTGAAATGAAGTTAGTCTTATGACTCATACGGTACATGCACTGCATGCCTTTCCAGAATCTGAATTCCCAAACATGTGAGGCTTCCAGAGGGTTGTGTAAGGGACTGCAGACCTATAGCTCTGTGGCCTCACTGTTGCTAATGGGCTTTACTTTCACACCCCATTTCCAAGGCTGCACTTAAGAACCTGTCACCACCCAGAATCGCCTTTCCTCTGAAGCCTTGCAGTCTCAGGTCGCACTTGCAGACCAGTCTCCTGTCCTTCCCTTGCTTCCACCATCCCTGCAGCTGGATGTGTTGGATCTCCCACCCCTTGACTGTCCATGTTGTCCCTGTTTGTGGGGCTCCTTCTGGCCTGAGGTCCTTCTCTATCCTGCAAGTTCTGCACCGTCTGGCATATGCATCTCTGTCCTGCCAGCAACCCCCGTGGCATTCTCACCCCTGGTCTTTTTGCCACCCCCGCCCTGCAGAAGTCCGACAGTGCTGTAATCCAACTCCCCAGCTTGCACTCCTCACCCTTGGGCTGCAGTGGAGCATGGAGAAAGAGGGCAAAAGTGTGCGGAGTGCCACCGCGACCCTCGGCGGGGTCCCCATGCTACCTGAGGGGCTGCTCTGCACATCCAGCTCACATGTCCCATGGACTCCCAGTCCACAGAAATGTGAGTTCAGTGGAACCAGACTACTCCAAACTGTTTCCTGTTTCTACCCTCCCACTTCACCCCTCAGTCCCAGCAGCTGTGACTTCGCCTCCAACAGAAGCTCCTCGGACTCCCTGTACCCCTCTTCGGCTCTACCCATTCATCTGCATCCACATGCCTGTGGAATGAGTGTCCTATCTTTTATACTCTACTGAATTAGGTCGCACCCCACCTACCTCCTTGGGCATTTGCTTCTCTTCTTTTTGGAGGTGGCAGGACAGTGTAGTTACAAGCTGAGGGCTTAGAATCAGGCCTGGGCATGGCCTCCCATATCTGCCCGCTGCAACCTTTCTTTCTGAACTGGGCTTCTAACTGGAGACACAGGGTCACAGCGATGCCAATCACTAGGGTGCACGAGGCATGTGCAGTCAGGCCTGGAACGTTAGTGTTGACCACCATCATTGTTCTCAGCTCTACTGGCTTTTTGTCCTTCACTCATAGATATTTCCAAACACCGTGCTCCCCATTTTTTTCATTAAAAATACTACCACACAATATATTCATCCCGGGGCACCTGGGTGGCTGAGTTGATTAAGTGTCCGCCTTCGGCCCAGATCATGATCTCTGGGTTCTGGGATTGAGCCCCACATTGGGCTTCTTGCTCAGCGGTGAGTCTGCTTCTCTCACTCTCTCACTCCCTCTGCCCCTCCCCACTGCTCGTTCTCTCTCTCTCAGATAAATAACTAAAATCTATAAAAAAATATATTCATCCCCCACTTTTTTTTTTTTTTTTTGGTTAAAAGTTAAAGAGCATGGAAACTACAGAGTAAAGAGTAAATGCCCCCTTTCACTTGCCCCCAAACGCATACCCTGAGAAGTGGCCACTATTAACAGTCTGATGTGAAAAAGTACTCACACCACTGTAACCTGGTTTCTAGTCCTATCACTTCACAGCAACTATCTGGCCAAGGTCAAGTAATGTCCTAGCTGCCAGACTCTGTGCAGCTCTGTTCTACCTCTGCTTCTTCTGGCCTTGCTGGGATACAGCGACCACATCTTCTACCTGCTTTCCATCACACTGTCTGCTGGCCTTCTCCTTGCTGGCCCTGCTCTCAGGATTCTGTCTTTAGCCCCGTTTGTCCCACTTCTCACCCTTAAGACTATGTTCTAGGCAGACATTAGTGCCAGGGTGTTCCACAGCTCCCTTCAACTCAGCAGGCTGAAGATGGTGTGGCTCCTAGCAGGAGCTACATCCCACAGTGTAGGTAGTAGCTATCTTCTCCACTTGAAAGAGAACAAATGGGGGATCACAGAAGTAAATTTCACACAGTCACACAGTTAGGAAGGGGCAGAGCCATGATTCAATCCGGGCCTGCCTTATGGCTGAGCCTCACCTCATGACCGTGTGCCACTCTGCATCTCCCAACCCTAGATAAAGCTGCCCCTCACGCTACCAAAGCCAGAAATGAGCATGGCTGCAGATTCCACCATGTCTTCAGTTAATGCAGATACTGATGAGTGACTGCACTAGGTTCAGAGCTTCCTTGGGTTTTAACCCTCAATCCGACAATGGCCTCTGTCCAGTCCCTAGGAGTCTGTATTGCAGGGGAAGAAACCAAACAAGTATAGAGTCTAATGACTGCCCAGCTTTACGAGGCCCTGCTCAGGCCAGCTGTGAACAGAGGGCATTTCTGGGTGCCATCTTCCACGAGGAGCAGTGACAGGAGGAATGACTAGGGAAATGGCTTGATGGCCTACAATCTAGGCAAGATCTCGGGAGATCATATTTATTTGAAGAGAAGTCACTCTGAGCAGTCTCCAAAAGCCAGGAATTACATAAGCTCATTATAAGGTAGATTTTTTGTCTGAGATACTGGGTACGGTCAGGAGGAACAGGTGCTTCTGAAAACAGAAGGTTCATATTTAACATGAACATGACTATCTACAGGGGCCTGGGGTAAGCTTTAAGAGCTTATAAAGGTTCTGCCCAGCTAAAATCCTATGGTTTTATGACATACCACTATTTTGCAACCTGGAGATCAATGCCCACCTTTTAAAGTTCATTTAAGAGGCTAGTTTTCCATATGTATGTTATACTTCAATAAAAATACTTGCTAAAAAAAAAAATTAAAGATTTTGTTTCCTTCCTTCTTTCCAAACAGCAGCAGTTATCCTTATAACAAGTAGAACGGCCACTCATGTGATGCCTGGAATCACTGTGTCCTCATGGGTTCAAGAATCACTAATGATGTGGTGGTACCCATACTCCATCATTAAATATCTTTCAGTAGGTTGACTCTAGGACCACTGTGATAATTAAAATCATTTTTAAAATTTTAATATTTATGTTCCAGATAAATGACCCTGAAAATAAAAATGGACCTATCACACTGATTTTAGTGGACTATCTTAGGCACAGGCAGTCAGGTATTCAGTTTTGATTGCCAAATTCTTTCTGGAAATGATAATATACATTTATTTTATTCATGCCCTCAATATAGGAAAAACTGATTATGTAACTTGATCTAATAAATAGAACTTTAAAGATTCATTTAATATTACTTATGAAAATTACCCTAAAATAAATAAGCTCTATTAATAATGAGTTAGCAAAAAATACATTTCTCTGGAAAAAGTTAAATAATATTCAAGACATTTTACTATTTTGCAAATCCAAATGCATGTAATTCTAAGAGGACTCTATGTAACTAGTTTTCATATCAGGGACTAGGAAATTCTCTAACAGAAAACTCCTGGACTCTGGGAACATTGGGTTTCTTCTGGTCCCTCAGGACGGCCAACTTCCCTGTGCCCTGTGTAAACGAAAGGCAAAAAACCTCCCTGGTACACCAGTGAGGGGGTTCCTGAAACAGGCTTGGAATAATGCGTAGTGGCAGGACTGCTATGGGAGAGAGAGGAAGATGCAAAAAGTTCAGGCTGTAAAGGGATTAAATTGAAATAGAGCTACAGGCTGTTTACTGGTTTTTATATTTTGATTTTGGAAGTTACCAAATAGCCTACCTCTGTGTATGTGTATGTCATGTCTAAGATAAATCCCAGTGCAACCCCCCTCCCTCCTGGTGTTTATGCTCTGTGGAATTCTCTTTCCTGGAGTATGGGCCAGACCACATTTCTGATGAGAACACTACAAAAGTGATGTGATGTCACTTCCAAGATTAGGTCGTTAGGGACTGTGACTTCTGTCCTGCTAGCTTGTTCTCTCTCTTGCTTCTAAGCTTCCTTGCTCCGGTGAAGCCAACTGCTTTAAAGTGCCCTATGGAGAGGACCCATGAGGCCGGTGGCCATAGCCAGCAAGGAACTGAGATCCTCAGTTCAACAATCTATGAAAAACTGAATCGTGCCATCAACCACCTGAGTGAGCTTGGAAGCAGATCCTCCTCCAGTTGAACCTTAAGATGACTTCAGCCCAGGCAACACCTTGACTGCAGTCTTGCAACCCAGAGAACCCAGCTAAGCTGCACCCAGATGCCTGACCCACAGCAACTCTGAGATAGTAAGTGTGGGCATTTTAAGTGACGACGTTTTGGGATAATTTGTTACTGAGAAATAGGTAGCTAATCCAGCACACAGAACTCCAAAGCAGGGATCAGCAAACTTTTTCCGTAAAGACATAGATAGTAAATATTTTCAGGTTTGTGGCCATTATGGTCTCTTGCAGCTATTCAACTTTGTTGTTATAGCATGAAACTAGCCATAGACAATATGGAAATGAATCAGCATGTCTATGTTCCAATAAAACTTTATTTATGAAAACACGTGGTGATTTGGCTCTCTGGCTGTAGTTTGCCAGCCCCTGCTCTAAAGTACAGGTTCTGTGGAAATATTATTTTTTAAAGATTTTATTTATTTGAAAGAGTGAGAGAGAGCATGAGCAGGGGGAGAGGCAGATGGAGAGGGAGAGGCAGACTTTCCTGCTGAGCAGGGAGCCCGACGCGGGGCTCTATCCCAGGACCCTGGGATTGTGATTCGAGCCCAAGGCAGACGCTTAACGACTGAGCCACCCAGGCGCCCCGGAAATATTATTTTTGAGTTAAAATGGATGGGTCTCCATTTCACCACTGTATTAAAAATTAGTTTAACAATTAAAAAAAAAGCTCAACCTATCACAACACAATAATCACAGACAGTTGAAAAATGGAAAGAGATGCCCAATAAATTTCTAAATTTGATAAATAACCTAAGAAGTTCAAATATTTTTTATGATAAATGGATACCGCTCTATTTGCATCAGATACGGAAAAGCGTAAGTCCAAACTGGAGGTGAATTTGAGCCAGAAGAACACTTACTACATCAGCTGCTTCTACCACAGCTCCTTAATTATGCACCCGCCTTCCCCGCATACATCACGCTTTTCTGACGGTGAGAACGGAGGATTACCTTTGCTTTTCGACAACGGTGACGGCGGCTGCTCTGTAAACACTTCTAGGGGTGGGGAGTCTTGGTGGTCGAAGTCTTTGTCCATGGCTTCTATGAGACTGGTGATGTCCGAGTCCTCCGAGCTGTGCCTTGTGCTGCCGGCCCGTTCTGGGTGGGAAGGGTGCGAGAGCGGGGCGGGCGACAGCCTCCCGAGCTGCGGTTCCTGGTGCTGAGGCCCCGGCGGCGGCGGCGGCGGCGGCGGGGAGGGCTGCTCCAGCGGGCTGTGGGCATGGTGCTGACTGCCGTGCTGGCTCTGCTTGGCTCCTCTGGACTTTCTGCCCGCGGCATGACCTTGCGCCACTGTGTTTGAATCTAAGACAAGGGGGCTGGCTTTGCTAGCAGACTGCGCAGAAGTCCTGCCAGAGGTGCTGGAGCTGTTTTTCGCTCTGACGTTTTCCACGTCAGCTGAGTTTCTATTGCTGTGGCCGCTGTGTGGGTGCACCGGTGGGCCACACTGCTTGTGACTCCCTCCACTGGGTCGGGACGACGAGCCGCCTGCTCCACAGAACCCCCTACTGTGACCGGGGTCACAGCTGAGTGTGTTCAAGCTGCAAAAAGGACCAACCGCAGATCAGTAAAGAGCAACTTACAAAATCTAAGATGAAAAAATTTTTATCTCATCAAGATAGCCACAAGAGAGATATGTACTCTAAGGAAAAAAAAAAAAAAAAAACCCAGCAAGAAATAGGGATACTTTCCACAATTTTATAGGGTCTATTCTATCTGAAAATTTAGGAATCAAGTCAGTGATCTAACTAAGAATATTTCAACCCTCACCAACACAATAAAAACATGGGATCTGCTGTGAGTTCTAGCAGAGAAGAGAGCTATACACAAGAGATTATGAAGCAGTTAGAATTAAGATTTCTTCCCCCTTGAGCAAAGATGAAAAGAAAAACTTATTTTTTCTTTTAACTACATCAGCCACATTTATGTATACTAGAGACTTTATTTCCAGCATGTGAACATACTTTCCTTCAGATGAAATACCAACGATTCTCCTGAGATCAAATGGTCTTCCCACATCAAAGGGTGGGTTCGAGGCCTCAAAGGATAGTCGCCTTCGAAATGGCTCCCAAATTCCTTGAGCTTCTAAATAGGCTGTTCCAATTACCAAGAGAAACAGTGCACTGTAGGGGCACAGAAGGTGGAGAGTTGGGATTCATTTGTTAGTGTAAGAGTAACAAAATCTGATATTAAAGACAGTTTCTTGGTAAAGTACAACACGATATAAAAAACAGGGATGCCTGCATGCTCATTTTTATGGAATGCCAACTTACATGGAGGCTTATATAGAGGAAATAATTACTTGTATCAGGACAGACACCTGGAGGATACTTTTCCTCTTACCAAGAAGAAGCTTTTACCTTGCGGTTTTAACTCTCCAGACCAACTCTTTTTCCCTTAAAGGATGTGTGGGGTAACCATGTAAATTTAGAGGCAAGTGTATCAGATTCTCCAAACATATAAATATACTGAAAAAAAGATAAGGTTGCCGAGGATTCAAAAAATATTCCTCACATTTCATGCTGCTTAGGTCTGTTTAAAAAAAAGTATCATATAATGTTGAGTAAGTTACCTATGCCCAAATCAAGCAACGTTACCTGGCAAATTATGAGTGTTTTTTTCCCTTTAAGAAATTAACACGTACTTAATTTGTATAAGAAATTTTAAAGGTAGAAGACTTTTGCTTATTGTATATGCCACTCAAGTGGGGTTCAGTTCTGACTGCTCCCACTAGTAGATGCAGGCTTGATCAAGGCAAAAAGGTCTGTTCTGTTTGCTGATAGATTCCCAGCATTCACAACAGTGACTGGCACACCATGGGCATGCAAGGAACAGTGTCAAGTGATGCCTGAATACCAACCTCAAAAGAAGACACAAATACCTCATGATTCCTGAGATGATGATGTACAGAGCCAGCTCCCAGTTGGGTCTGGGTAGGGCTTCCGCACAGGTTGCTAACATATGGTATGGAAGGGATGCATTCAACACAAATACAAATTCAGAGCCACTGGTTGTTACAAACTTCAGTTCACGAATAACTCTAGAAGCTGTGAAATCAGGAGTAAACCTGAAACAGAACAGTGGCAGTTAGACTAGTTTTAAAAATACACCACAGTAGTTTACATATAATATCAGTCCCACACACCTTTGAAACCTAACAGAGAATTTTAGAGTTTGGTACTTTTTTTTTTTTTTTTTTTTAGTTTTTAATTTTATTATGTTATGTTAGTCACCATACAATACATCATTAGTTTTTGATGTAGTGATCCACGATCCATTGTTTTCGTATAACACCCAGTGCTCCATGAAGTACGTGCCCTCCTTAATACCCATCACCGGGCTAACCAATCCCCCCTCCCCCCTAAAACCCTGTTTGTTTCTCAGGTCCATAGTCTCTCATGGTTCATCTCTCCCTCCAATTCCCCCCGCCCATTTTTCCCTTCCTTCTCCTAATGTCCTCCATGCTATTCCTTATGTTCCACAAATAAGTGAAACCATATGATAATTGACTTTCTCTGCTTGACTTATTTCACTTAGCATAATCTCCTCCAGTCCCATCCATGTTGATGTAGAAGTTGGGTATTCATCCTTTCTGATGGCTGAGTAATATTCACTGTATATATGGACCACATCTTCTTTATCCATTCATCTGTTGAAGGGCATCTCGGCTCTTTCCACAGTTTGGCTATTGTGGACATTGCTGCTACGAACATTGGGGTGCATATGGCCCTTCTTTTCACTACATCTGTGTCTTTGGGGTAGATACCCAGTAGTGCAATTGCTGGGTCATAGGGTAGCTCTATTTTTAAATTTTTGAGGAACCTCCACACTGGAAGCCACACTTGGAAAACCAAAGTGGCTGTACCAACTTGCATTCCCACCAACAGGGTAAGAGGGTTCCCCTTTCTCCACAACCTCTCCAAACTTTGTTGTTTCTAACTGGTGTAAGGTGGTATCTCAGTGTGGTTTTGATTTGAATTTCCCTGATGGCTAATGATGATGAACATTTTTTCATGTGTCTGTTAGCCATTTGTATGTCTTCTTCGGAGAAGTGTCTGTTCATCTCTTCTGCCCACTTTTTGACTTGATTATTTGTTTTTTGGGTGTTGAGTTTGAGAAGTTCTTTATAGATCTTGGATACCAGCCCTTTATCTGTAGTGTCCTTTGCAAATATCTTCTCCCATTCTGTGGGTTGCCTCTTTGTTTTGTTGACTGTTTCCTTTTTGTGCAGAAGCCTTTTATCTTAATGAGGTCCCAAAAGTTCATTTTTGCTTCTGTTTCACTAGCTTTTGGAGATGTATCTTGAAAGAAGTTGCTGTGGCCGATGTCAGAGAGGTTACTGCCTATGTTCTCCTCTAGGATTTTGATGGATTCCTGTCTCACATTGAGGTCTTTCATCCACTTTGAGTTTATCTTTGTGAATGGTGTTAGAGAATGGTCGAGTTTCATTCTTCTGCATGTGGCTGTTCAATTTTCCCAGCACCATTTATTGAAGAGACTGTCTTTTTTCCATTGCATGTTTTTTTCCTGCTTTGTCAAAGATTATTTGACCATAGAGTTGAGGGTCCATATCTGGGTTCTCTATTCTGTTCCATTGGTCTGTAAGTCTGTTTTTGTGCCAGTACCATGCTGTCTTGGTGATCACAGCTTTGTAATATAGCTTGAAATCGGGCAATGTGGTGCCCCCAGCTTTGTTCTTCTTTTTCAACATCTCCTTGGTGATTCGGGGTCTTTTCTGATTCCATACAAATTTTAGGATTGTTTGTTCCAGCACTTTGAAAAATGTCACTGGAATTTTGATCAGGATGGCATTGAAGGTATAGATTGCTCTGGGTAGCATAGACATTTTAACAATGTTTATTCTTCCGATCCATGAGCATGGAATATTTTTCCATCTTTTTGTGTCTTCTTCAATTTCTTTCATGAGTGTTTTGTAGTTCCTAGAGTATAGATCCTTTACCTCTTTGGTTAGGTTTATTCCGAGGTATCTTATGGTTTTTGGTGCTATTGTAAATGGAATCGTTTCTCTTAATTTCTCTTTCTACAGTTGCGTTGTTAGTGTATAAGAAAGCAACTGATTTCTGTGCATTGATTTTGTATCCTGCCACACTACCAAATTGTTGGATGAGTTCTAGTAATTTGGGGGTGGAGTCTTTTGGCTTTTCCACATAAAGCATCATATCGTCTGCGAAGAGAGAGTTTGACTTCTTCTTTGCCAATTTGAATACCTTTTATTTCTTTTTGTTGTCTGATTGCTGTTGCTAGGACTTCTAGTACTATGTTGAACAACTGTGGTGAGAGTGGGCACCCTTGACGTGTTCCTGATCTTAAGGGAAAGGCTCTCAGCTTTTCCCCATTGAGGATGATATTCGCTGTGGGTTTTTCATAGATGGATTTTATGAGCTTGAGGAATGTTCCCTCTATCCCTATACTCTGGAGAGTTTTAATCAGGAAAGGATGTTGTATTTTGTCAAATGCTTTTTCTGCATCAATTGAGAAGACCATATGGTTCTTCTCCCTCCTCTTATTAATGTGTTCTATCACATTGATTGATTTGTGAATGTTGAACCACCCTTGCATCCCGGGGATAAATCCCACTTGGTCGTGGTGGATGATCCTTTTAATGTACTGTTGGATCCTATTAGCTAGGATTTTGTTGAGGATTTTGTAATCCATATTCATCAGGGATATCGGTCTGAAATTCTCCTTTTTGACGGGGTCTTTGCCTGGTTTGGGGATTAAGGTAATGCTGGCCTCATAGAAAGAGTTTGAAAGTTTTCCTTCTGTTTCTATTTTTTGAAACAGCTTCAGTAGAATAGGTATTATTTCTTCTTTGAATGTTTGGTAGAATTCCCCAGGGAATCCATCAGGCCCTGGACTTTTGTTTTTTGGGAGGTTTTTCATCACTGCTTCAATCTTGTTACTGGTTATTGGCCTATTCAGGTTGTCAATTTCTTCCTGTTTCAGTCTTGGCAGCTTATAGGTTTCCAGGAAGGCCTCCATTTCATCCAGATTGCTCAGTTTCTTGGCATATAGTTGTTGATAATAATTTCTTTTTATTTATTTATTATTTTTTTAAAGATTTTATTTATTTATTTGAGAGAGAGAATGAGATAGAGAGGCAGAGCATGAGAAGGGGGAGGGTCAGAGGGAGAAGCAGACTCCCCAAGCAGGGAGCCCGAAGCGGGACTCGATCCCGGGACTCCAGGATCATGACCTGAGCTGAAGGCAGTGGCTTAACCAACTGAGCCACCCAGGCGCCCGTTGATAATAATTTCTAATAATTGTTTCTATTTCCTTGGTGTTAGTTGTGATCTCTCCCCTTTCATTCATAATTTTATTAATTTGGGTCCTTTCTCTCTTCTTTTGGATAAGTCTGGCTAGTGATTTATCAATCTTATTCTTTCAAAGAACCAACTTCTAGTTTCATTGATCTGATCTACTGTGTTTCTGGTTTCTGATTCATTGATTTCTGCTCTAATTTTAATTATTTCTCTTCTAATGCGTGGCTTAGGCGTCGTTTGTTGCTTTTTCTTTAGTTCTTTAAGGTGTAGAGTTAGTTGGTGAATTCGGGATTTTTCTATTTTTTTGAGTGAGGCTTGGCTGGGTATTATTTCCCCCTTAGGACCGCCTTTGCAGTATCCCATAGGTTTTGGACTGATGTGTTTTCATTCTCATTGATTTCCATGAATTGTTTAAGTTCTTCTTTGATTTTTTGGTTGACCCAAACATTCTTGAGCAGAGTGGTCTTTAGCTTCCAAGTGTTTGAATTTCAGCCAAATTTTTTTTTGTGATTGAGTTCCGGTTTTAGAGCATTGTGGTCTGAGAATATGCAGGGAATAATCTCAATCTTTTGGTATCGGTTGAGACCTGATTTGTGACCCAGTATATGGTCTAACTTCTGCTGGTCGTGGAAGCTCTGCATCTCTCCATCCATTCTAAATGAAAGCCTTGCCGGATAAAGTATTCTTGGCTGCATGTTCTTCTCATTTAGTACCCTGAATATGTCTTGCCAGGCCTTTCTGGCTTGCCAGGTCTCTGTGGATAGGTCTAATGTTATTCTGATGTTCCTCCCTCTGTATGTAAGGAATCTCTTCCCCCTAACTGCCCTTAAGATGGTTTCCCTGGTTCTAAGATTTGCAAGTTTTACCATTACATGCCAGGGCGCTGGCCTGTTTTCCTTGATCTTAGGAGGGGTCCTCTCTGCCTCTAGGACTCGAATGTTTGTTTCATTCCCCAGATTAGGGAAGTTCTCAGCTACGATTTGCTCAAATACATCTTCTAGTCCTCTCTCTCTCTCCATTCCCTCCGGGATTCCAATGATTCTGACATTGGAACGCCTCATGGTGTCACTTATTTCTCTGATTCTATTTTCATGGATTCTGAGTTGTTTTTCCCTGGCCTCCTCTTTTCTCTTTTTATCTATTATACTGTCTTCCAGATCGCTTATTCTCTCTTCTGTCTCAGTTACCCTAGCTGTTAGATTATCTAGATTGGATTGGATCTCATTGATAGCATTTTTAAGTTCTGCCAATTCACCTTTTATTTCTGCCCTTAGAGACTCTATGTTGCCATTAATTGATTTCTCCCTTCTAGCCATTGTCTTCACAGTTGCTAGCCTGAATTCCATCTCCGACATCTTGGTTATATCTGCATCCATTTGTAAATCTGCAGCATAAGTCATAATCTCTGAGTCTTTTCTGTTTTGGGGGCTCTTCCTCCTAGTCATTCTGTTGATGGGTGTTTGAGGGAATGTATAGAGTCCAAATTATTGACCAGAACCCAAGCAAGATGCACCTGTTTTCTTGGGACCTTAGGGTTGCTGGCCTCTTGTTTTCCCAGCCTGTCTTCTGGGGGAGGGGCCTGCCGTGCTGTTACTCAGGCAACCCTGTTTGGGCGGAGTTGCCCTGCGCCCCTGTGGTGGGGGATGGGCTCAGTGGGAATCAGTCTTTGGGGCTTTTGTTCTCTGGCGCCTTTCCCTGGCAGCTTTCCGTGTCTCTTCCGCGAGTCAGAGCAGAAGAGACCGTTTCCAACCCTGTGCCTCAGAGCAGAGAGACCTCAGTCTGTTCTTCAGTGAGCTCTCCAGATCACACCGTCTCCGTTTCTGTCCGTGCTGCTATAAACTGCAGCAGCCTGGGTTGTGCGCCCCTCCACAGCACTCCCAGTCCTGCCTCCAGGTCGGGGCAAGTCTCTGCCCTTTGTGCTTCTAAAGCTGCTAGCCGCTCCAGGTCGCGCGTGCGCAACTCCGCGGCCGCTTGGGTTTCCACCCCCGGGGATTGCAGTTCACCGGTACGACCCCGGCCCACCGGGTTTCTGTCTCGGAGGCTGCAGTTCGAGTGCGCATGACTGTCGCTCCGGGTTTCTGTCCGGGGGGCTGCGGTTTGCGTGCGCGTGACCCCGCCGGTCTGGTTTTCCACCCCGGGGGCTGCCCTAAAGTTCTTTCCCGACGCCACCGGTCTGCGAGTCTGTGCCCCGTCCACAGCGCGCGAGGCTGTCGCTCACCAGCGGTGTAGGATCCCCACGGCCAGGCACCCTCCCGCTGCCGTTTATCCCCTGATATCTGCCCGCAGAATCACGGCTCTCCGCTTCGTACCTCAAAACCAACTGCCTGCGATATTCTGTTTGTAGAGATCCAGACCTTCTTACATCTCAGGCTGGTTTCGTGGGTGCTCAGAGTTGTCTGGTAGATATCCAGCTCAATCCCGGGGACCAGTTGAAATAGGGTCCCCTACTCCTCCACCATCTTTTCCCCCTCTCCCTAGAGTTTGGTATTTCTATTCAACTTCCTCATTTTAAGATGGAGAAAGCATTTTCCTACTACGAGGTTAATAACAAATACAACTATATTCTGTTGGTAACTAGAGAAATTGCATGAAAAAGAACAATAGAATAATTATTAATTCAGGAAGCATTCTCTGAGCTTCTCTCCCTCCCTCTTCTTTTCTCCTTTATCTGAATTCACTCTTTTCTCTCAGGATATATTCCCAATAATGCCTTAAAAACACACACACACACACACACATACACACAACCAAAACCATCCTAGCCCTGGTGATCTTCTCTTCATCTCCTGTAGTACTGCTTTCTGCCCTAATTATTTTATCTTTATTTTTTGTTAACTGTATGTTCTCCAACCAGATGATTGGCACCTTGAAGAAAGGTGTTTTATTCTCTACTGTACCTTTAGGTACCAAGCACTAAGCCTTACATGAGTATTATCATTATGTACTGAATGTCCATTGAAGATCATGAAATTATCAATTAAGGGGACAGAGGTTACATTTTATTACATAAAGCCTATAATCTAACAAGTTATCAATTAATTGTTAAACTAGGCTACAGCTATTCCTGATACAGGCATTAACACTGTCTTCTGACCAAAACATTACACATTCCTCCACTGTAGAACATGGAAAAACTGCACATGTGTGATGCGGGGACTGTTCTGTTACTGAGACTGAATTTATAATCAATTTCCTACCAACAACCTTATGCTTTAACACAACCCTGGAAATAATTTTGAAACCGGTTTCTAAGATTATCTGATCCACTTTGGATATACAGGAAGTTTCATAATTTTGTAAACAAAGATATGAAGAAATAACTGAAGATAAAATAGAAACAAATCATATGAGCATATTTGTGGATAAAGACCTTTTTTGTGAGTATGAAAACATATCTCTGCACAGTCTGAACAACTGTAGTATTTGAGGTTGATGAGAAGCCAGTGATTCATTACACCTCATAAGAAAATACTTACAGTATGATTATGTCTTTAGAGGCGTTGGCGCTTAGTGCAAACTCTTGACAATTAACAACTTTAAAGCCATATCCCTCACATGAGTACCCACTGACTTCAATGGTTTCTATGTGAATCTGAAGTTGCCCCGTATTCTCTACTTTAAATGTTCTTTTCAATGTGAAATTTGGTTCTCTTAGTTTCAAACCTAAAGGAAAGAAAATCAAGAGTGAATATAAATCTTGCTGGCATGTGCTGCAGGTCCAAAGGATTATCACATTCACCATAAATATATGCGGAACATTATGAGCCACATCCTCACACCAAAGAGGTTAGCTAGCACCCAGACTTTATCAGGAAGTACTCCACTTTGTTGTGTCATTTTAGACAGCAAAAATTTAATTATTCTTTATTTTTTTATTTTATTTTTTAAAAGATTTTATTTATTTGAGAGAGTGAGAGAGGGAATACAAGCAGGGGGAGTGGGAGAGGGAGAAGCAGACTCCTCACTGAGCAGGGAGCCTGACATGGGGCTCAATCCCAGGACGCTGGGATCATGACCTGAGCTGAAGGCAGATGCTTAACTGACTGAGCCACCCAGGCGCCCCTAATTATGCTTTATTTTTCATACTCAGAGTAAATCATCTAAGACATGCAACGAACATTGAACCTTTAAATCTTTGAAGATCCAAATCAAACAACTCTGAAAGCAAGTCAGGAAATTTCATTAAAAATCTTAAGTATTCATCACTAATATATACATGTGCATGTACAGAAATACTGTTCGTTTTTGGGAAATTATACTTTTGGAAGCGAACACTGAAAGTTGTGCCCTTGAAACTGTTAGGAATACTTACTATCTGTACAATCTTTCAATAATGCTTCTGTGATTTTAAAGCGTAAGGAACTCCCTGGACCTGGAAGCTTGCCTGCCACCCTTAAGTTCTCAGTTGTTCCTTGTCCTTGGACCATCACAGCATCCACCACAGTCAGGTTATTTCTATGCAAGAAATACAGGATTTTCTCCCATTAAATTTGCATGATAAATTACAAATTCACATAAATAAATTATAGATAATTGATCTATATTTTTTACTTTTTTTTTTTATAAACCATGTAGAAATGAATATACTAAACTTCAGAGTGAAACATTTACACTTTAAGAATTTAAAAATCTTTACACGGAGAGATGCACAAGTTTTTCATTTTTAAGAGTCACACATGGTACAGTAAGAACACTATTCAGGTTTTCAAGTTATAAACGTAATCACAGAGGTACATTTCATCAGGTGTGGTATACTGTGTGCGTGTTTTGGACAAAGTGAATACCCTATTAAATAAATTAGACACACAAACACATATTAAAACAAATCAAGTAAGGACTTCTGAAAAAGTAATAAAAATCAATGCACACTTAAATTACAGAAACTACCTGATTATGATTAGTGAAGAAACAGTTCTGTTGTGAATTGGAGTAAACTTTACTTTGACAGATTTCTTTTCTCCAGGTTTTAAAATTAGGTTTAAAATTGAATGTCGAGAGAGGCCTTCTGTAAATCCTGTTGAACTCTGCAGTGGATGAGCCTTGAATCATTGGGTAAACAAGAGAAGTTACTACTATATTCTCTGGATAGAAGTTTTATAGTTTACCCCACCCACAGTCCAGTACTAGTTTCCTGAATTGATTAAATGTGTGAACAATTTCACCCCTCATGATTTAGATATTAGTTAGCTTGCAAACAGAAGTGGGCAACCAGTGATGACCCTTCTCATTGTGCATTAAGTCCCCAAAAGGGCTTTGATCCCCACATCACCAAAGTCCCCATTATTTGTACTAGCATTTGTTTTTGTATAGAAGTCTTTTTACTTTTAACATTAAAAAATTTTGAAATGTAATACACGTATATAAAAAGGACACAAAGCTAAGAAGCATAGCTCAAATGTTTTAGCACAAAGCAAACAGGTGTGCAACCAGCACCCAGCACCCCGAAGTCCTATGGTTGCTGTTCCCACTTTCAGCCAGTTTTCCTGCTCCTTCCCCCTCTGATGGGTATCAGCTGAAGGGTCTTCAGGGTGTCTCAGATTTTTTTTATTTGTAAAAATATTTCCAACTCATATCAATCTATCTTTGAATTTTATTTTGGAAGCTCAGCACATAATTACTGTTTAACACTTTGTGACTGAAAGTTTAAATAAGAGCTTAGTTTAATAACCAAAGATGGCTTCTTGACAGCCAGTTACAGGTAAGATTTAAGTATTCATTTTTTATTAAAAATATCATAGTTCACACTTAAGGATACACTGTTCTGATTTTTAAGCAACATTAAGTTTAAACTTTTTTGGGGGGAAGGGTTGGCAACACTTGGCTACAAATGTCCACTGCTCTTCACAGCTCTGCTAACATGTGGAAGGGGAGTGAGGTTTGCATGACTTTCAGCTCTACTTGGCATAGTTAGGTTTAAAACATATAATCTATCTACCTGCGTTAGCATGATTCTACAAACATAACTTACAGTCAGTAGACTTAATGAAGCCACTACTTTTTAACTCATGCTTCTGAGGCAAAACACTTTCTTCTGCATCTAACATTCTTCTCTGTCAATGTCTACTAGTATAACAGAATATCCTGACTCCTCCAAAGTGGTTGGTCAATAAGTTCTCTTTAAGATAAACTATTCTGAGTAATTGATGGACACATTATATACTATACATATATTCCCAATAAACACTACCTAAGTTAAACTCATGACTTGGCAAACATTTGAGGATGTTGTGATGCCTCACGGATATCATTAAGGCCTCAATTAATTCTCAATAATTCTGTAGTAGTGGCTCTTTACAGAGTGACCAATGGGACCCTCAGGGATCTCAGAATCTTTTCAGGATATCCATGATGTCAAAATTACCTTCATAACACTGACAGATGCTATCTGCCTTTTCCACTGTGTTGACATTTGCACCAGCGGTCAGCAAATCAACGGCGGGTAAAACAACTGACCCTTCAGCTTAAAGTAAGGCAGTGGTATCTAACTTCCCTATAGCTACTGTCTACTTCACTGACATATACTTGTAAAAAAAAAATTCTTACTGATTAAGCAGTTAACGATATTAATCTTAATAAATCTCAATCTTTGGGCATGTGCACTTTTAGTATTGTTTGATAAAATGGGAAGTATGCATAAAGCACTCCTGCTGCTTACTGAAGCACCATGTTGTCTTGAAAAGCTACCATTTGAGATGCAAACTGAATTATAGCTGTTTTTCTCATGGAAAACCATGTATAGTTGAAAGAATGATTGACAGTCAATCTGTGGTTGTTCAGACTTGGGTATTTGGTAGACATTTTCACAAAAATGAAGTGCATCTGTCCAATTAAGGAAAAACTACTGAATATGATTTTTTGGGATTTTGCAGAATGAATCATGTCAACATTTGGAAGCTCTGCATATCTTGGTGAACGAATATTTTCCGAATGACTGATGCATGCTGTTAGAATTAATTAAAAAGGCAATTAAGATAATCTTTTTGTAACTACATTTCTGTGCCAGGTCAGGTCAGATATTTGTCATATACTTCAACCAAAAAAATATATCATGAAAAACTAAATGTAGAAGCAGTGGAAATCTATCTATTAGGTCTGAGAGCCACTAAAGAGATCTGTAAAAATGTAAAACAACCTGCTCTTCTTGCAAAAAGTCTTTTTGGGAAAATACAGCTATTTTAAATTTTTATGTTATCGATGTTAAATGGAATGAGTTTATTATTACTTTATATGAATCAAATCAATATTTTAAAGATCTCTGTTTTTTCCCAGTTTTGAGAAATAATTGACATACATCACTGTGTAAGTTTAAGACACAACAGTCTCATTTACATATATTGTAAAATGATTACTACAACAGGTTCAGCCAGCATCCACCTTCTCATACAGATACAGTGAAAAGAATGAAAAAAGAATAAAAGGAAAAAAAATTTTCTTGTTGTGATGAGAACTCTTAGGATTACTCTCTTAACAACTATCTATTATATAGCAGTGCTCTAGTCAACACGTTGTACATCAAATCCTTAGCACTTACTCGTCTTGTACCTGGAAGTTTATACCTTTTGACAACTTCTCTCCAATTCCCTCTCCCCTCACCCCTCTACCTCTGTAACCGCAAGTCTGATCTCTTTTTCTAGGAGTTTGGGTTTTTTTCTTTTTTAGATTCCACATATAAGTGAGATATAGTACTGCCTTTCTCTGCTTATTTTACTTGGCATAATACCTTCATGGTATTATGAGGTAAGGTCCTCCATGTTGTCATAAATGGTAGGATTTCCTTGTTTTTTTGGCTGAATAACATTCCATTGTGTATACACACACACACACACACACACACACTACAAGTTCTTTATCCATTCACTCATTGATGGACACTTAGACTTTTTCCATGCCTTGGCTATTATAAATAATGCTGCAATGAGCATGGGGGTATGGATATCTTGAGTTAGTGTTTTTGTTTCCTTTGGATATATTCCCAGAAGTGGAACTGCTGGCTCATATAGTAGTTCTATTTTTAATTTTTTGAGGATCCTCTATGCTGTTTTCCATAGTGGTTGTACCAATTTATATTCCTACTCTTCTTTCCACATCCACACCAGCATTTATTATATCTGGTCTTTTTGATAATAGCCATTCTAACAGGTGTCAGATGGTATCTTATAGTGGTTTTCATTTGCATTTCCCTAATGACTAGTGATGTTGAACATCTTTTCATATACCTTTTGTAGAAAAGATCTCTGTTTTAATTAATATGGTAAATACTGATAGATGTAACCCACATGAACAAAAAACCTCTTCAGAGTCATGAATAATTTTAAGACTGTAAAGGAGTCCTGAGACCAAATACTTTGAAAATCATAGGTTTTATTTTTTTTATTTATTTTTTTAAATTTTATTATGTTATGTTAGTCACTATACAATACACCACTGGTTTTTGATGTGGTGATCCATGATCCATTGAAAACCATAGGTTTTATAACCACTACAGATAACTGTGATAAAATTTATCCTAACTTTACCCTAAGACCTAGAATTTTATATTTAAAATACATGTCTGAGATCTAGATTATTCTTTTTTTTTTTTTTTTAAAGATTTTATTTATTTGACAGAGAGAGAGGGAACATAAGCAGGGGGAGTGGGAGAGGGAGAAGCAGGCTTCCCGTGGAGCAGGGAGCCCGATGCGAGGCTCGATCCCAGGACCCTGGGATCATGACCGAGCCACCCAGGTGCCCCAGATCTAGAGTATTCTTATTCATCTTCCTCCTCTCATAGTGCCTACACTTCAGTGTTTTATATCTTGTAAATAACACTAAAGAACTTGTACTTGATAAGAAAAAAGGTAAATATTAGCTCATTTACTTATGTGTATTTCCTCCCTTATAAAAGCAGAGCAAAAGGAATTTCTGATTATTGAGCTTTCTAATGATTTGGAATCTAGAAATCCTTGAGCTTATTAGGTTGTCATTTTATGCATGGAAAAAACCGACCGTGAAAAGATTCCAAGAGAAGGGCATGAGACTAGAATACATGACTGTCTACATTTCAGTCTGGTGTTCCATTATTTGGCAGAAAAAAGATATATTGAAAATTACTTTCTTATACAAAATTGACTTACAGACAGTATAAAAACCTACTATTCTACGAAGGTTTAGCTAATACATGCCTTACAGACTAAAACACAAAACTATGGGAAAGAACACAAGTATTTCAAGAACTACAGAATATCTGGTTTGACAGGCTAATTAGGGATCCCTAATCAGCAATGACCATGTGGCATGACAGTATGGGCGAGGGCTCTGGGATCTGAGAGAACTAGACCTGAATTTGGCCCTGCCAGTTATCACAGGTATGAACTTGGGCAAGTTCCTTCCTTTTCCTGAGCCTTGTTTTTCCCCTTGGGATAGTTAGTAACTGCTCAGCCTGGCTGCTTGTAATGATTACATGAAATTATAAATGTGAATGTACCTGGTGTAATGCTGACACATACTGGATGCTCATGCAATACTGGGAAGCATTCTTCAATACAGCCCCCAAATACTGAAAACCTTCCCACTGCTTTTCTTTCCTGAACTACTTAGCCACAGACTGACTTATCTAGTCAACATTCACCACAGTCTTCCTACACACCAAGGAACCATTTGAAGGGCTTCCCATGAGTTTGTTTAATCTGTTCAACAACTATGGGTCTGGCATTAACGGAGCTTACAATTTTATTTGGAAGTATTCAAAATAAACATTTAAATGATCAAGCTCAAAATTTTGAAGCTTAATCAAAATAAATTATGTTAATATATACCTCATTTATATATTCTCAGGGTTTCTGGTAGCCATTATTATAAACCTTTATGGACTCAAGAAGTGATGCCTGCAAACAGGAACCTTCTACCCAGTGTGCCTCATGTTGATCTAAATCCCATCCATTCCTCCTGGGGTTTTTTTGCCTCTAAAATAATTATTGGACTGCCCTGGCTTCTTCAGTAACTTGCCCTTCAGACAAATTTAAGGATAAGTCAATAGTTTTCCTCCACATTTGCACTGATCATATCACAGAGTTATTTCTTTGGGATAGTATGAAGCTTGCATACTTACACTGTTTCTGAAGACGTGGAATTCTAGTGTTCTTAAATCAATCTTTGCCACCTTACTCAAATTAAACCTAAAATAAAAAAAAGTACATATATTTCTTCATAAACAGCATCATAATTAAAGGGTAATTAGAGTAATTATCAAGTTTGTACTTTATTTGCAAATTACCTTTTGGCAGATTCTGAGGTCAATATTATCAGATGAATAGCCTTCCAAAAATTAGAGGCCACAACTTATAGTTAATATTTTGTTCATTTTTTATTTTTATTTAAAAAAATTAAAAAAAACTTTTTAAAAAAGATTTTATTTATTTATTTGACAGAGATAGAGACACAGCGAGAGAGGGAACACAAGCGGGGGAGTGGGAGAGGGAGAAGCAGGCTTCCCGTGGAGTAGGGAGCCTGATGTGGAGGCTCGATCCCAGGACCCTGGGATCATGACCTGAGCTGAAGGCAGATGCTTAACGACTGAGCCACCCAGGCACCCCTTGTTCATTTTTTAAAACTAAAATATTTAAAAGGTTCCACTTGCTTTCTCTTTATAATCTTTCACTTTTTTATATTTTTCTTTAGAAAGGAGTTCAACATTACTTTTTCTTGTCTTAAACTGAAAACTCTTTTAGATACTTAACGCATTATCAGTATCTTTCTCCAGAACGTCCTCTTAATTTTAATTACGGATCTAGAATTTCTCTAAGCCCAATCTATTACTGTATAAGCTTCAATAAAGTTTTAAATATGTAAAATAAGAATTCAATGCTAATATAGAACATTTTGATTATTTAAAGCAGTGCTTACCTTGATATTAACTTATCTACAAAGACTGAAGGATTCGAATACAAAGCCAGAGGAATAAATTGAATATAGACAGGAACATCTGCAGGATTTTCTAAAGTAATCTCTTCTTCCTTAAACAAAGTTAACAAAACAGTAAATGAAAGGTTTCCACAGTTAAAAGTAAGAGTAGATACTTTATAGCACTATTATGAATTTCCAAAAATCAATGTCACTCTGAATACTTACTGAGGAGCAGTTTGTATTAGTAAGTGGAAATTTCAAGTGTCGGGGTGAGCTAATTATAGAAGGCCAGGAGAGCTCAGCAGTGATTTTTGATAGTATATTTTTTTGAAGGTCTGTATTTACTTCAAATAAAGCACTCAATCTAGAAAAAAATAATTTGTTAGTTACTATATCAAAATGAAATATTTGAGTTTTCTGAATATAAGAAATTCTATTAGGCTTGTATACTTGAGAAATTTTATTCTGGCCCTGATTAAGTACAGGTTTATTTGTTTTGACATTTTATTATGCTTTTAATAGACATGTATAAAGATGTCTCTGTTTTGGCAGAAGGAGTTGCCAAAGTCTCTATCACTCATCACCTGTGTTATTTTTGTACTGAATATGTGAAGGACAGATAACATATGGTGTTAAGGGATCCTAAAGGATCTTGCAGGCTAGTGGAAAGACCTAGAAAGGGCCCTGATGAATATTCATCAGTAGAACTTATGAGAAGGCAGTGCATATGGCTTTTTCCCCATGAGGTAAAAAAAAAAAAAAAGAAAAAAAGAAGGACAATCTTGATATGCAATGAAGATGTCAGCTGAAGTGGTAATACATATGAGGGTTTTGTGCAGATGTATGTAAAGTTATCAGCAATATTCAGGACCTCATTTGAATATTTCCCTACTTACCAGTATTCATAAGCCAGATGTTTAGAACTCAAGAACATATTCCCTAAGGAAACAATATTACACACAGGGCTAAGGTCCCTGGGCCCAAACACTGAAGCCTACTTTAACCCACAACACTACTGAATTGTGATACTCTAGTATTGGTAAGAGTACAGGTTTTATAAGGCAGGAACAGAAATTCTCTTTAACACGCACAGTGACAAGGTAACACAAAGGCAGGAGCAGGGAGAATGCCACAGTCACTGTGCACCTGGGACATGATGCTATGGGGCAGATGGAAAGCCCAGCTTCTTGGCTGTGGAGTGGTGGGCACACAAGGAGGAAGGTACAGGTTTTGGTGGGTGGGAGGTGAAGAGGTTCCTCAGCAACGCTCCAAGTTATCTATTCATAATGTTAACATTTGGAGACTGTCTATACATTGTAAGGTCTGTGATGGAAATGTAGGGGACGAAGAACTAGTGAGTTCATTAGAGGTCCCTCTCTACTTATTTTCACCACTTTAAAGTAGAAATTTAACTCTTTTGCCTTAAGAAAACTTCTGATAGTAGATAGTTCAGATAAATGAAACCCTCAGATTCAATCACTAATGGTTTGAAAAATTTATAGTACTATAAATTATTTTGATACTGATAAATACATCCAAAATAGCCAAGTGAAGACGATCAGTTTTATCAGTTATTATATTATCAATATTCTAATCAAATTCTCTTCTGGAGCACAAGAAAGATCGTACTTCTACAGTGCTGAGGAAGTGTGTTTCTGCTTTTGAATCCAGGTATGGTAGTGATTTGTCATTAGCATGTTTTCTGCCTGCCAATGACATATGGTTGAGCCTTAGTGAACTGGGCTCTGGGTGCCCCCTAAGGGCTCAGCACTTGGAAAGGGAGGAGGCAGTTCTTTTCACAATGAGCAAATGGACACTTGGTCTCCACTGTAGACTTAAACCTAGGAAATGTTTTCTTTGCTTTTACCAGAGGTCAGCGGTAGGTAAAAACTTTCTTACGCAAATGGCTGTATCTAAGGTGAACAGTGTATGCATCCTCTATAAAGATAACTTCAAATAGTTCTTTGATTTTAAGGAAGTATCTAGAGCACGGGAGAAAAGAGAAAAATGGTAGTGTGTATATTTCTGAGCAACATGCAATTAAAATGGCAATTCAAGATGCCTTATTAATAATTTTCTGAAGATGAGGCGTTATTTTCTTAGCTATACAGAAGTAAAAGAACCTAATTTAAGAGTAACATTTAGAAAGTAGTATCAACAGAGACATTTCAAACTTGTAAAGATAGCTAAACATACTTAAAGTAAAACCACCCACCTATGACCTGAATTTTCCTTTATTCCCATCCATCCTTTGAATAGGCTTTGATGCAAATCCCAGTCAGCATCCCAAGTGTCTTCCTGCATGGCTATACCAGGCTGTACTTTGGGTTCAGCTAAAACAAGGAAACATACATTATGACAAATTCAGCCCTATAATCTATATCCACTTGTCAATTTCCCCTCAGATGATTTCCATAGTACCAAGGGATAGAGATGGACTTTGAAAGTGGCAGCCTTTCATCAAAGAATATTTTGGGTGGAGTGAAGGGGATGAGAGAGAACAGCAAGTTAACTTACATTTGGATAGAAAAGGCAAGCCAACATAGCAATGATCCCCACACTGCAGTCCAGGATCAAAATAAATGTTTGCAATCTACAAAGAGGCACAGGAGAACCATGAATCCCAAATCCACAGAAGGTCACAGTAACACAATACTAACAGATGGGAATCCTCAAATACAATGTTCTCAAACCTTTGACTTTTTTCCTGGCTCCAAGTCTTCCTTATTGCCCCGTAATCGTTTGTAGTAAAATCGCACATCTTCTGACAAAGATCGTATTTGTTGTATCTTTACCTTCTGTGAGAAGGAATTCATAATATTTAAGCTTTGATGAACTATTTTCCCCTGAAGAAAACAAACAAACAAACTCATTAGTATATGGTTGGATTTTCTTAAGAACACACAATTTAGAGCTGACATATTTTTCAGAAACCAAACCCCAAAAGACACTTAGAATTTTTATCACTTGATAATCTCTAATTTTGTAATCAGAGCCCTCCCAAATATATCTATACTTATGTGTGTGTGTGTGTGTGTGTATTTGTTGTTTTCACGGCCTGTTATACAAAAATTAGCAGGACAAATCTCTGTAATCTTGTGAAAATGAAATAAGAAAGTAAGAAAAACATTCATGTTTGATGTTAAAAGAATGAGGCTACCAACAAAGGTAACAAACAGAGATAGCTTTGAATAAAGGAAATGGTCATTGTCAGTTTGTTAAGCAAGTTCTGTTTACGCCAAGGCCAGACTGCCCTGAAAGTATCCAAATTCAGGATGAAATAATTTAGTTCTAAAATCAAAAGCCAAACAAGACAAGACAAAAAAAAAATCAGATTTATTTTACTTAGAAGTATTTTCTTTTTAAAAGAAAAATATCATTTGTGCCAAAAAGAAATCAGACATCTTCTAAAAATACAGGTTATCAAATATCTCATTAACACAGCAGACAGATTAAATCACCAGATGAACAATGATTGCTCTTATCAGCTGCATGCTTCTCTCTATGATAGCGTATCAAATTTTAAGTAAAAAATTAAATGATTTAAATGATCCACAATAAGAATTATATTATAATCTTTACTTTCCTTTGAGTACAGAATTTTATCTTATAATCTGATTCCTAGTCATTTGAAGAAGTCTCGAAAATGACCATACCCACTGGGCTAATATCTGGTATTAGAAGACACAGAAGTTAAGAGAGTGCACAGAAAAAAGAGTTGAATGAGAGTGAGGTTAAAAGTAACACTCATTGGGGTGTCTGGGTGCCTCAGTCATTAAGCATCTGCCTTCGGCTCAGGTCATGATCTCAGGGTCCTGGGTTCGAGTCCTGCATCGGACTCCCTGCTCAGCGGGAAGCCTGCTTCTCCCTCTCCCACTCCCCCTGCGTGTGCTCCCTCTCTTGCTGTGTCTCTCTCTGTCAAATAAATAAATAAATAAATCTTAAAAAAAAAAAAAAAAAAGTAACACTCATCATTTGCAGCCCAGCTAGAGGGAAACATAGCAGAAAGGTATCAGAGGTCGGGCATGCTGCTGTGACGGGGAGAACACAGGAGCAGGAAGCACAAGGCCTTTGATAGCCCAAGCCTGGCATCTAACCAGCTGTGTCTTCATGGCATGCACCGGTAATAATCATTTTGCTCAAGTCCATGCCTTGTCTCTCAGGAGTGTGTGTGTGTGTGTGTGCGTGTGTGTGCGCGTGCGTGTGTGTGGCCGGGTGGGTGGGTCAAAATAGGTAACAGATACAAAAGTTCATTTTACGATGGTATTCAAATATTATTACACCACAAGTACTTGAAATGCTAATTTGGATGTACTGTATGCTTCAGTTGGCGCTAGTATACTCCACTGGACAAGAGATTTTACAGAATCAGGTGACTGTTATGGAATGAATGTGAACCCCTCCCCTCCCCTCATTCATATGTTGAAATTCTAACCCTCACCGTAATAGTATTAGAGGTGGGGCTTTTGGGAGGTGATTAGGTCATAAGGGTGAAGCCCTAATGAATGGGATTAATGACCTTAAAAGGAGAGACAAAAGCGCTTGCCTTGCCTCCCTGCTCTTCCGGTTATGTGAGGCTATAGTGAGAAGACAGCCATTTGCAAAACCAGGAAGAATGCCCTCACTGATAACACCCATACACTGGATCTGCCCGGTGCTTTGATCTTGGGCTTCCCCGCATTCAGAACTGTGAGAAATAAATGTTTGTTGTTTAAGCCACCCAGGCTATGGTAATTTGTTATAACAGCCTGACTAAGGTAGTAACATCAAGTTAATTTGTGATTCTAAGTAAATAATCTGGTAATGTAAGCCATCTGAGGATATCTAAAAGTTTGATCCTACTTTGTTCAAAATCAACACCTTTTTTTTATACAGATGCTTTCTGATTTACCATTCATGGGCCTTTCACTGTGTCATCTACTCAATTATTCCCTTCCAGTATTTATGCTTTGTTTAAGGAGGTCACTGATTGAAAAGGCAGTTGAAGAAAGGAACAAGGTCTTTTTGGATAAATAATGAAGTTGAGTTCTATACAGTCAGTGCAAAGTGGAATGACAAGACAAAGATTTAATTAATCAAATATGCTGAACCTATGAACTCAAAATTGATCTTTTTAAGGTACTAAATTCTAAATTTAGGTTTTATTGTATATAGCATTAAGATTTTTACAACGTACTGTTTTCTCATAAACCACCACATCTCCTTCTACAGGGTAAGGGACACTTCTACATTTGCCCCCAAGTCTCCTGAACTGACCACAACACCTTCCTGCAAAAGGCTGTGGTGGTCTCTTGGTTTCCCCATTTCTTTTCTCTTTATTCTCTAGGTTCAAACTCTAAGTCATATTTTTGACTCTACCCTACCCATACCTGCTTCTACATACCAATTTCTACATCCTCCTTTTCACTTATGAATCATTGGCTCATTTCCCAATCTAGATAGAAAACTTTTTGAAAGAAGGGACTATTTCTTATTCCTCTTTATACCTCCTATGGAACCTGGTTCAATGTCTTACCTTAAAATAAGCTACGAATAAAGAATTAGTAGGACCTTGTCAGGATATTCAAGCACAGTTCAAATCTGAAATGTCTCTTGCCTAAGCTCTCATTACCTACTAACTGCCTGCTTGGGGATAAAAGATCCCTTATCCCTTTCCTAGAGGATCTCAGTCTCACTGGGAAGACCACCACATAAGGCAATATTTAAAGCACATGTGAAGCCTGCTACAAGAGAGTAATTTAAAATCATTCCAAGGGGTGCGTGGGTGGCTCAGTCGGTTAAGCGTCTGCCTTTGGCTCAGGTCATGATCTCGAGGTCCTGGGATCAAGCCCCGCATCAGGCTCCCTGCTCAGCGGAGAGCCTGCTTCTCTCTCTCCCTCTGCTGCTCCCCCTGCTTGTGCTCTCTGTCTGTCTCTCTCTGTCTCTGTGTCAAATAAATAATCTTCAAAAAAAAAAAAAAAATCATTCCAAGATCACACATGTAACATTTAGTAACTGTCCAGTGGAGTCAAGAAATCTTCAGAGAGGAGATGACATGGAATTGAATCTTGGAAGATGTGTAGTTCTTTGACAGTAGGGGAAGAAGAAGGGCATTCAAGACAGACTAACAGCCAAGGCTTAGAGGTATGAAAGGGCTTTACTGCCTTTGCCAGTGCCCTAAGCTCAAACGTCCTCTTGACACTACTCATATGGAGTATGAACAGAGTCCCTGAATTGGCCTCAGGCACTCTACTATCACTTCCTTGTGCACCCTATATTTACTTCTGCCGGAGAAACAATGTTTAAAGCTCAGCTCTAATGATGTCAAGGCTCTGCTTAAAAACTTTAGATTTTCATGGACTAAATGCATTAATTGTTTTTTTCACGCTATCACTCCAACATGTCATTTCACCTTCTCTTAAAATTTCCCTCTATTCTTGTCAAACTGGGCAACTCACTGCCATGTAAAGCCACCTCAGACTTTACTGCCTCTGTGCCTTCAGGTTGGTACCAGGGACCTGATGCAAGTTCTTACCATCTCTATCTATCTTGCCAAAAGAAATTCTAAGGCAGCTCACATGCACCTTCATCAACTACATGTGTATTTCACTCACAGCACTTCATTTTTACACCTTTTAGGGCAATTTCTACATTCTGCTTTTCATTTATGAATCACTGGCTCATTTCCCAATCTAGATAGAAAACTTTTTGAAAGAAGGGACTATTTCTTATTCCTCTTTATACCTCCTATGGAACCTGGTTCAATGTCTTACCTTAAAATAAGCTACGAATAAAGAATAACTGACTTTACTGTTGGATTCTAGGAACACAGAGGTAAAGGCAAAGGAAAAAAAATTATAAAAAAAATCTATAAATTAAATCTCTTACTGGAAAGGAAGGTGGAAGAACCATATGTTTTGGGAAGCAAGTCAGCGAACCCACTGCAATTACAGCCTTCACAGGAATCGTTAGGATCTGTGGAGTGAAGAAGCAGACCACAGAAATAAGTGTTTAAGTCTGAGACTGATTTTGACCATTACTGCATTATTTCTGAGGATGTAAAAAAAGTCATCTTGGAACTTATATTAGCAATAACTATCTCAAAAACAATATTAAAATTACCCATGAAAACTGTTTAATCAATGTACTCCATAAAATGCTCTAAAATACATTTCCATGTATTTTTCAGTGATTCATTGAAAACATGGTAAGACAAAACAATGGGGAAGGAATGAAGAATAGATTTTTCATAACATAGGTTATTTTGTAAGACTATTAATTTAACAAAGAAAGTCTATTTGTACTCCTAAAACAATGTATGTGACACTTCACATTTTCTAGAGTTATACAGTTCTGTATTTTTTGTATGCAGCAATAAATTAACATCAACTTAATTTAAAAAATGAGTTGAACATTATAGATGTTGAATATCAACTCACTCTGTCTGTAACTCACAAAGATACTTAAGATATTTTTTCCTAATTCTCATTTTTATCCATACTAACAAAAATTTGTCTTAGCTATGAAATGTACTTATTTTTCTCATGAGTGATCAACATGAATTTTTCACTTTTGAAGGTAATTAATTTGACACACTCCTAACAAATCTATTATTATTATATATTATTTACATAATTATTATTAAATGATCAGTTCTGTTTATTCTGAATTAGCTTTCTTTCACGTGGGGGTTGTATGTGCTGAAAACAGGAGACCAGTGGAAGCAACTTGTAAATATTAAATTAAAACACTTAAGTGTGGTAGAAATATATCCGTTCAAAAATCTCATTGAATGCAACATGTTAAACACCACAAAGAGTCTTTCAAAAGCTCAATGATCTTCACTCTGCCCTTGAACTAGAATGACTCATGTAAATACAATCATAAGAACTCAAATTAAGATGTGATTTCCTGATTGTATCTTCCTTTTTGGAAATATTACACAGGAGTATATTAATGATTGCAGAAGAATCAGTGATCTCATTCAGGAATTTCAGTCAGGATCTGTGCAATGCTATAACTATGTGTAAGCAGGTTTCTAACAGAGCAATTATAAATGTGCCAAAGCCATTCTTTTTTTTTAAATTTTATTTTATTATGTTATGTTAATCACCATACATTACATCATTAGTTTTTTATGTAGTGTTCCATGATTCATTGTTTGCGTATAACACCCTGTGAACCATTCAACACATGCCCTCTTTAATACTCATCACCAGGCTAACCCATTCCCCGCCCAGAACCCTCAGTTTGTTTCTGAGTCCATAGTCTCTCATGGTTTGTCTCCCCCTCTGATTCCCCCCCTTCATTTTTCCCTTCCTACTATCTTTTTTTTTTTTTTTTAACACATAATGTATTATTTGTTTCAGAGGTACAGGTCTGTGATTCATCAGTCTTACACAATTCACAGCGCTCACTATAGCACATACCCTCCCCAATGTCTATCACCCAGCCACCCCATCCCTCCAACCCCCCACCACTCCAGCAACCCTCAGTTTGTTTCCTGAGATTAAGAATTTCTCGTATCAGTGAGATCATATGATACGTCTTTCTCTGATTGACTTATTTCCCTTAGCATAATACCCTCTAGTTCCATCCACGTCGTTGCAAATGGCAAGATTTCATTTTTTGATGGCTGCATAATATTCCACTATATATATACACACACACACATCTTCTTTATCCATTCATCTGTTGATGGACATCTGGGCTCTTTCCATAGTTTGGCTATTGTGGACATTACTGCTATAAACATTGGGGTGCACGTACCCCTTCGGATCACTACATTTGTATCTTTGGGGTAAATACCCAGTAGTGCAATTGCTGGGTTGTACGGTGGCTCTATTTTAAACTTTTTGAGGAACCTCCATACTGTTCTCCAGAGTGGCTGCACCAGCTTGCATTCCCAACAACAGTGTAGGAGGGTTCCCTTTCTCCACATCCTTGCCAACATCTGTCGTTTCCTGACTTGTTAATTTTAGCCATTCTGACTGGTGTGAGGTGGTATCTCATTGAGGTTTTGATTTGGATTTCTCTGATGCCGCACGATGTTGAGCACTTTTTCATGTGTCTGTTGGCCATTTAGATGTCTTCTTTGGAAAGATGTCTGTTCATGTCTTCTGCCCATTTCTTGATTGGATTATCTGTTCTTTGGGTGTTGAGTTTGATAAGTTCTTTATAGATTTTGGATACTAGCCCTTTATCTGATATGTCATTTGCAAATATCTTCTCCCATTCTGTCAGTTGTCTTTTGGTTTTGTTGACTGTTTCCTTTGCTGTGCAAAAGCTTTTTATCTTGATGAAGTCCCAATAGTTCATTTTTGCCCTTGTTTCCCTTGCCTTTGGGGATGTTTCTAGGAAGAAGTTGCTGCGCCTGCCGTCAAAGAGGTTGCTGCCTGTGTTCTCCTCTAGGATTTTGATGGATTCCTGTCTCACATTTAGGTCTTTCAACCAATTCTGAGTCTGTTTTTGTGTGTGGTGTAAGGAAATGGTCCAGTTTCATTCTTCTGCATGTGGCTGTCCAATTTTCCGAACACCATTTGTTGAAGAGACTGTCTTTTTTCCATTGGACATTCTTTCCTGCTTTGTCGAAGATGAGTTGACCATAGAGTTGAAGGTCCATTTCTGGGCTCTCTATTCTGTTCCATTGATCTATGTGTCTGTTTTTGTGCCAGTACCATCCTGTCTTGATGACTACAGCTTTGTAATAGAGCTTGAAGTCCGGAATTGTGATGCCATTTGCTTTTCTTTTTCAACATTCCTCTGGCCATTCGGGGTCTTTTCTGGTTCCATACAAATTTTAAGATTATTTGTTCCATTTCTTTGAAAAAAGTGGATGGTATTTTGATAGGGGTTGCATTAAATGTGTAGATTGCTCTAGGCAGCATTGACATCTTCACAATATTTGTTCTTCCAATCCATGAGCATGGAACGTTTTTCCATTTCTTTGTGTCTTCCTCAATTTCTTTCATGAGTATCTTATAGTTTTCTGAGTACAGATTTTTTGCCTCTTTGGTTAGATTTATTCCTAGGTATCTTATGGTTTTGGGTGCAATTGTAAATGGGATTGACTCCTTAATTTCTCTTTCTTCTGTCTTGTTGGTGGTGTATAGGAATGCCACTGATTTCTGTGCATTGATTTTATATCCTGCCACTTTACTGAATTCCTATACGAGTTCTAGCAGTTTTGGGGTAGAGTCTTTTGGGTTTTCCACATAAAGTATCATATCATCTGCAAAGAGTGAGAGTTTGACTTCTTCTTTGCTGATTCAGATGCCTTTTATTTCTTTTTGTTGTCTGATTGCTGTCAAAGCCATTTTTCTGAAGTTGTTTTTAGTTAAGAGGTTTTGGATTTTATGAGAAAACTAGGAGCTAATGAACACCAAGATTTTGTAAACTATTCTCAAAAGTTCAGTTTTTAAGGTATAAGACAACTATAACTTTATCAGTAAACTTAGTTGTTTCTATAAAAACAACAAAAAAGAGACTGAATTATCAGAAAAACCTCATTGACATGAATCCTCATAGTCTTTACCTCATAGTCTGTGGTGATCTGTATGGCTCCATCATGAATCCCTTCCAGTTTTTTTGCAGTAAGTTTGACTCTGAACACTGCAAAATAGCCTGAAGCTAATATTACCTGTATGTGGTAGAAATGACATCATTCATTAGCCTTGCTAGTTGCAGTTTCCTACTAAAATGGTAAAGAACACTATTTGTGATGACCTGACCTCCAAATTCTAATATATACTGTATGACACTGAATTACCATACCATCTTGTACAAATATCTTAAAATAATGCCCATTCTTAGATGCTTATTCTACACTTATTCCATGGACCACCAAGAAAACTGGCTCAGGAACAGAGTCCCATCTGCCAAGGTGGAAAGGGGTATGGTCCTCACACATCATGCATGTACCTGCACCGACAGAGAGGGTGAGGGCTGGAGCAAAGGGAGTCAGACCCAAAAAAATCATCACCAAGACTGATGTCAAGGGACTTACCCCTATTTCTAGGGGATTTTATGGGTTCAGGTCTTAAATTTAAGTCTTTCATCCATTTTGAGTGATTTTTGTGTGTGGTGTGTGACAGTGGTTGTCCACTCTTCTGTCAGCACTTTTCAGTTGTGAAATTCCCCCAAAAAAGTAATTCATTTTGTGAAGGTGTACTTTAATAATTAGTTATATTTTATTTAGAATTCGTAGTTACCTTAAAATATAAATGTTGATACACCAAACATACTTTCTCCTTTTAAAAAGCATTTTCTGTGTTGGTTTTGTGCAATCCTAAGACTTTCTACTCTACTGTGTAGACTGCCCAAATCAGAACACAGGTCTCAAGAACACAGAATTGCTGGCAATGTGTGTTTCATAAGGAACAGGACAATAATGTAGTTCATAGCTTTGGGTTTTGGGAAAACAGTTCAAAGTTTAAGCGTTTTAAGCTTAAAAAAATTCATTTTGTGGAGTTGCTATTTTGAAGTTGGTACCTCACTACAACTTCCTATTTTAAGAGTTCGTAACAATGATCTCTTCTTTCTGTCCCTTGTTTTTAAATTTATAGTTTTATATAAAAGCTAATTCTAGAACCCTAAATTGTCAAACAGACTTTATGTTATTAAATGGACCTCTGAAATTTAAATAGTAATATGTTAACATGTGCTATTTATTGCTAGGAAATGATCCAGATTTCTAGAATTATTAGATTTATAATGTCTTACTAGGAAACAATAAAATTCAAACAGCTGGGAGTAGATATACATACGATTTTACTCTAACTTTACTGTTGAAAGGAATACATTAATGGCAGGCTTAATTATTACCCTTTTTCAGCATTCTATTTTTATTAAAAATAAAACCTCAGCTGGAATGACAAATACTACTTCTCAAGGATATATACTTGTTTTAAAAGGAGGCTTTATTTAATCAAATTTAAAACATTATAAATTATTAAAATAAACAGCCATAAATTACCACCGTTCACAAATATCTGATTATGTAGCTTGAATGCTACATAGCTGCAGTTAGAATATACCTTATTTAGTACTGTTTTCTACTTTTTCATAAATCTTCCAAGTTTCTATACACAATCATATTTATTTTTTATTTGTTTCATATTCAATCATAAAATCATGATTTACTTTTTGTATTTGACTGTTTCCAGGTATTTGAAATTATTAATAACACTATTATAAACATCTTCATTTTCACAGCTCTTAGCTCTTTTTAAAAATTTTTAATACTTTTTATTTATCCTAATATATCCAAATTAGTAACATTTCAACAGGTCATCAATATTAAAACATTATCAATATTTTAATATTATTATTAACAGCTTACAGTCCCAAACTAAGTCTTCAAATCTGGTGTGTATTTGACACAAGACATCTTAACTGAGACTAGCCACATTTCAAGGGCTCAGTAGCCACATGTTAATTAGTTCCTACTGTCTTGGGCAGCACAGTTTTCTACCAGTGAGCTTTTAGCTCTTTAAATTACTTCCATGGGAAGAATTCCCAGGAGTGATACATATTGCCAAAATGCCCTCCAAAATTATTCTGGAGGGTTCTTCTGGCACAAACTATTTAAATAAATTTTTATAGCTTATGGCAGTCCATGGAAGCGTATCTGTCAACCATCTCTGTGCATAAGGACATTTTCTCCTTCTTTTGTAAGACTGCCACAAGAAGTTCTATCCTTAACTTACAGATGAGATATGTTATGCCCCTTCTCACACAAGGTAATTCTACTAGTTCTGTTCTGAATTGGTATAAATTCCAAGTTCCACTTCCAGTAGTGGTAAGGGCTTTGACTGATATATCTGTTTTCTCTTATTTCATGCTCTTTTATGACCAAATGTACGTATTTATAAGACAGAGTAAAAGTACATGGGCATATCTACAAAGGGATCAAACAAGGTTTGTCTCACAGAAACCTGGCCAGAAATATTCTGTATAATTGAAAACTTTCTACCAATGGGCAGGGCTATCTCTTTTGCCAAGTAAATTCAATGAACATAGGGTTAGTTTAGTACCAGTGGGAATTTCTCTTGTAATGACACTTGTGTTACAAAAAGATTATTTAAATTTTCTTTGTTACAGAACCTTTTATGACAGGGTAGAACTTAACTCCTTTGGGTTTCAAGTGCCCTCATCATAAAAGGAGGGAGTTGAAGTAGATTGCCCACAAGAACCTTTTAATATTAAATAACTGATGCTATTATGAATCTCATAAAAATATTAGTTCAAGTATGTGTCGTAGGAATAGACTTTTATTTGGGGTTTAGACATACAACTAAGTTTAAGGAAACAATAAGAAAGTTTACTTACTGATGACTGGTCTGATAAAGAGGATTTTTCTAATTCTGGAAGGCTTGCAATTATTGTAGTTCTGTTGCCTCTTTCAGTAGCTACGAGTTCTATTGATAAACCGTCTCCTATTATGTGCCAACTTTTTATAGCCAACTTAAAAAAAAGAAAAAGGTATGAAAGGGATTATTGTAGCACTAGCATAAAACACTTAAACGTGATTTAGAATAAAAACAGATTTTTTTTTTTTTACCTCAATTGGATTGCTGTTTATAATTGCAAATAAAATATTGCTTGCTTCTGTAGCACTCAATATGCCAAAATCTATGAAACGTTCCTCTATTTTGGGGGGTAATACAAAGTACTGAAAAGATATAAAAGAACTAGATTAAACATTAAATCACACTTATATAAAAGCAGGGTATCAAGAGAAATTAGCTGTATGGACATACTAAGGTTTCTATATTTTATGTCAATATACACATATATAAAATATAATTAAGAATTCTGTACATGAAGTATTTTCAGTAATCAGAAATGAAGACATTCATAGTCTCTATGGAATAACTATTTCTCCTCTGAAGGCACATAAAAGAAGCAGGAAGCTAAAGTAGTAGGGAAGGGTAAGTAAAACCCCAGAGGATTAGGCAAAAAATCCTTGGTCTCAGTAAACATTATGTATTCATGAGAGCAGCCAAAAATACATAATCACTCAAGCAAAACAAATGAAGAAGGAGTGGGATAATATTGAAAAGTCCCTCCAGCTCTGAAATTCTTATTGATGTTGGCTTTTTGGGGAACTACATCTCCATATGTTCTAATTTTCTTTTTATCTTTCATATCTCTCATCAGTTTTATTTTTTATCTAAAATTCTTTCACTGATTATCCTAAGGATAGCTTAGTTTGGATTTTTTTTTTTTCCTCCTGGCTTATTTTCTATATTAGAAAGACCTTTATTCTTTCCTGCTATTCCAACTGTGTGTTTTTACCACCTGACTCTCTTCTTTATTATTTGGTTCTTTTCTTTACGCTGTATTTCCTGGTTTTGGTCACCACCTCCTTAGTTTCTTCTTTGCCCTCCTTGTATTATTTTTTCCTGCTTATTATTTTCCTCCACTTAGTGTTTGTTTTCAGTTTCCCCATGATTGTAACAGTTTAAAAGTAAAACCAAGAGAACGCACAACATGGAAAAGACCTAAGTGCCAACTGTAACAAAAGGATTCATCTGTGTCACGACAAGAGATGGCTACTGGGAAGGATGAAAACCAGTTATCTTGAAAGTACTGAGAGGAGGGATTAGAGCAACTTATAGAGCTCATGTACAGAAGCATGTACAAAATGATTGCCTAATAATACCTGAACACACAAAAGAGGGCTGGGAACTTAAATTTTAAAGGTACAACATACTTACATCTAAAAAGCCTGTATATACCCGCACAGGTAAATGAAATTTAGAAGCATTGGTAATAAGTAAAATATTGTTATCTATGTGCATGGATGATGTGGAGGGCATAAAAAACAGTGTAAAAATGTATCCTGATTCATTTGGAAGAATTAAGACTGGTTTGCTGAAGTTGTGAACCTAGGAAATGAGGGGAGAGAAAAAAAACAATGGGTCAGCATCATCTAGTTGGTAGATCAGTAAAATGAAAAATGAAGGTTCCCAGACATACTTTAAACATTGTTTTGGCTTCTTCTGGTAGCAACACATCATGAATGAGGATTGCAAAGCTGAAAGTGTTAGTCAGGTAAATTGGCCTTTCCACAGGGTCAGCAGGACTGTCTCGGATGTGAAATAATGTGGCAGCATGATCAAATCCCAAATAACTATTTGAAAAAAACATAAAATAAATCATTTTTATCTCTATGCATTAATTTAAAATCCAAGTTCTTCTGTTGTAATAATTTTACATTTAACATTAAGGACTGTTACTTGAGAATTAGAACTATGAATATTTTAGAGCATGAGCACATGATTTAAAACAAAACTTAGATTGCAAAATATCGACATGTAATATAAAGAACTATTCTCTATTGAATTATATGCAATCAAACAATTAAAATCAAGAATGTATTAACAGAAAGTTTTAAGCTACTTAAAAAAAATCATGTTTATCATTTAATTGCAACCAGCTTTGTTAAATGAGTTCCTACCAAGTTGGATATTAAACTATTATTGTTTCAAGTATAATCCAAAATGAACTACATATATTGTTACCCATTTATAAAAAGTTGTAATTCTAGAACACTGTTTACAAGTTTATAAAGGAAGATAAATGATTTTGTTTCAAGTGACAATATACTTTAATAACAAGCCACAACCACTTGTATGTTACAAAACCAATTACAGAAAGGAAATAGCTCCAATGATGTAAATGTTATTTAAAAATCATAGATTCCTTTTTCTATTATATTACTGAATCACTAAGACTTCACTTAAGCCCAAATCATATCATCCCATTTATCTTTTTCTTCTAAAAAAGTAAAAACAATAAAGTGGAAGTTGATCTTTTCAACAAAAGTTCCATAGAGCTTATGTAAATTTGGTTACTACTTTTGCTAAGGTCAATTAGTAGGAAAACAGAATTTACTGATTAGTGAAAAGTTATAAAGCTTATTTTAAAGAGAAACTCACCCATCTAAAACTTCTGCTTGATATGGTATTTCGAGTTTAGAATAACTCTTTTCCTTTGCTTTAACAGTTATTTTCCCAGAAAACTGAGATGGTTTTTTTGCCTTTGATGCTAAAAGGAAACATAAAAAATTATCTCTGCACCTTTTGCTACTAGAGTTTCTACAGAGGAGGAGAGTGACTTGATGTAGACTGACACAATCTTTTAAAAGCATAGCTGAGCTTTCAGATTGGCAAACAGGAGACTTTTACAACATTTTACATTAAATATCACATTTTAATCCAAAAAAGGGAAAACTATTTTAATTTTCCTGTAATAGGATTAAACAGATAAGGAATTAGCAAGTGAACACAATCTAGGAGGAAAAACACTGTATTTGAGCTACTTCCCTAGAGCCCTAAGCTGTGGCTTTCCTTACACCAGGACTTCTCACCCTGGGCACTATTAACATTTTAGGCCAGGTCAGTTCTTTCTGGGGTGCAGGGGCTGTCTGTCCTGTGCACTGGAGGATGCTCAGCAGCATCCCAGGCCTCTGCGTGCTAGACAGCAGTAGCAGCCCCCCAGATGAGACAACCAACAATGTCTGTGGCCACTGCCAAATGTTCCCTGGCCTGGGAGGCAAAACTGGCTCCCATTGAGAACAATTACAGCTGTATTAAGGAATAACATTCCTTGTATGCCAGAGTCTTGTTATAAGTATCAGTCAAGTAGCATGGTACGAGAAGTGTCAGGTGTTGTGAGCTCTGACTTCCTGTATTTGCCAACCCTAACTCCTAGTATAAGACTCTCCCTGCCATCATATTGTCCTCAGAGATGAAGTAAAATCTTTCAATTTTGTAGCAGTTACGAATAATTCCATCTGGAATTACAGAAATAGATTCAGTTGGATCCATTCTGGGTACCCATTAGATGTTCCTTTCAAAGTAAATAAAGAAGCTGTTTATCCCGTTTAAGGTACACTTCTAGTTAGGAGAAGAACTTATGTGAGTTCTGCAAATGTGTGTTATCCAACTTTAGCACAAAAAAAGACAAATAAAAAAATGGTATGACATCTAGTATATAGCTATGTACAGTGATTTCAGATTTTTATTATTTTTTTTAAAGATTTTATTTATTTATTTATTAGAGAGCGAGTGATCGAGAAACAGCATGAGAGGGGAGAGGGTCAGAGGAAGAAGCAGGCTCCCCGCTGAGCTGGGAGCCCAATGTGGGACTCGATCCCAGGACTCTGGGATCATGACTTGAGCTGAAGGCAGTCACTTAACCAACTGAGCCACCCAGGCGCCCTCAGATTTTTAAAACTCCCATTAACCTTCATTTCTTTCTGCTTGCTGTGTAGCCATTACTGGGCTTATTATTTTAGGAGGCTGTACAATATTCCTACTATGCACTGGGGTGGTAGAAGGGGAGGTGGGAGGTGAAAGGTGGAAGGATTTTCCCATGATAATAAAAACCACTTTTAAGAAATGTAGCATTTACTTTAAAAGATGCTTTTCCTTTTATTAATGTTACATAATTTAAGAAATACTTTTTTTAGAGTCTGTGATCTCAGAAGAACCAACATTACCGACATTCATTTATCACACAAAGGGAAACATTCACTGCGTTGTCGGTTCAGGAGCTGGAGAAGAAGAGCTTGGGATAACTATATAGCACACCTGCTCCTGGGGCACACTCCCCCACTGCTTGAATTTATCAGAAGGATGGATCCGAAAAGTTCTCAAGGTCAGGGATTATTACTGGCTGCTCTCCTCGGTGAGAGAAGAGAATGCACTTGTTGATGCGGATACTGGTAGACATGACTGTGGTATCCCAGCAACAGAGAAGACAGTTTATCACAGATTTGGAAGTAACTGGGGCATCAAAACCTTCTACAATACTCTTTTCTGATAGCTGCGTTATGAAAGTATGTCACATATTTAATCTTGATTTCTTCGGGAGTTTTCTCTGAGCTCATAGGATGAACACTAAAGCTTGGCACCCAGCCTGTGCACTGCTCCAGATCCTCCCCAGAGCTCTTCATGTACAAGGAGTAAGCACAGATGCTCTCACAAACACTGCGGAGTCTTCCAGTATTCTGCTGCACTCAGTAGGGCACAGTGACCAAATGCTCTCTTCTGATGAGGAGTGTAGCTGTGAAATCTGGGCTATGAGCAGAGGTGGCTTCATCATAAAGCCGAAGTGTAAGCTTCAGGGCTCCTTACTTGCAAGAGCCCTTACGAGAAAAGTCCCATTTGAGTGTCAGTTCTCATTAAGTACAGTTAAGCAGCCATTAAATCATTATTTAAAAAAATTTTGTGACAGCAAACTAAATAAATGTTCTAGTAAAGTGGACAAAGCTGAATAAAAACATGCTTTTAAAATATGTTAAAGTCTGGGTTAACATTTCAAATGTCGAAATATATAATATACATATCTGAAATAATAGTTCTCTAATTTGACATTGCTATCATAAAGGCTATTATTTTAGGTTAGGCAGAACTGTCTGCCTTGTTTAAAAAGTCAATATATGAAACTGTTACGGAGAATATTTCTATTCTCAAATTCAAACATGCTTCTGAAATTCAAATACATTATCACTCAATTACAAAAAATAATGACTTCATAATTAAGGCAAAGCTTACTAGGTATATATGTGAAAACCCAGATTACAAAAATTTAATTCCAATCCTAATGTATTTGCTAATATGAATTTCAGTTTATGAACTTGCATTTTCTTTCATGAAGCAATCAAATAAGAGTTTGTGATGGTTTATAAGATAAACAAACCTAAGCGGTAATATATAATCTGACTATAAAATGGTCAATGTTTCTACATTAAGATGTCAATATACATGCCTTCTGGTTTATCAAAACAAGATCACTTCATTAGAGAAAGATGAATACTTACCATCAAAACTAATAGTTGCAACTTTGGTATATTTACTTTCTGAAGCTTTCAATGTAATTGGTTTAAAGTGTACCGTTACAGCATCATTTTGTGGTGTAGGTCGAACACTCTGCAAACAGAAATATATAGAACGTTATTTTAGTCCAATGGTTCCCCAGTTACATTATACTGGAGAGTGTACTGAAAAGTGAAGCAGAATCAAAATTGGAAAAGTTTAACTTTACATGTTCCCTTTAAATAGAGTAGGCCAAAATGACACAAGTTCACATGAATTTCACTAGACTATCTTCATGAAATAAAATGATGGCCAGAGGAAAAGTATATGATAGGTCAGTGAGTGTAAAAATCTAGAGACAAACTAGTACACTAGGTATGAATACATAAAACAGAAAAGAAAGGCATTTATTTTCTAAACAAGTGCCCAATTAATATATGAGAGGAGACGTGAAGATTTATGATAGGGTCCCTCTTCAAAACTCCACAATACCAAATGTAATATCCTGACTATATGAAGAATGAATATGAATTTGGGAGCCGGTACCCCTCTGTCAAAGTAGTTTTGCAGATCCCACTTTTGGTGGTACTTTCTCTATGTCTCTAGGTGCAGCTGTGCAAGTGAGGCAGGCCGCTGTCACCGGGCAGGGCTGCGCTCCCAGCTGCCGGCCTGAGCAGTGGGGCAGACTGAAGAGCTGTGTAGCTTGGAGAGGTCAGAACAGTTTAAATTTAAAAAATAAGATCTTCCTAGCCAACAACTAAACCTATAATAACAAACACAGTAAAAGCTTGCACTTTTGGAGCAAGCTAGAAAAATAAATGCATTTTACATTTTAAGATGCAGTTACTTTTTTTTTTAAAGATTTTATTTATTTATTTGAGAGAGAGAGAGCAAGAGAGCGAGCACAAGCAGGGGAATGGGCAGAGGGAGAAGCAGATTCCCCGCTGAGCAGAGAGCCCGATGTGGGGCTGGATCCCAGGACCCCGGGATCATGATCTGAGCTGAAGGCAGACACTTAACTGACTGAACAACCCAGGTGCCCCAGTTACTTTTTTATTATCCTTACTGACACAAAGCATTTTTCATTGGAAGGAATCTTAAAGATCCCAACCTGCTTCCCTGTTTTACAGATGAAGAGAACCTTGCAATATGGAGTGATGTTTCAATAGCTAGGCATCAAGAGGTGGGGCTGGAAACCAGGTGTCCTGACTTGGTCCAGGCCCTGGGCCCTTTACTTGGCATCCTATTGCCTAAACATGTGTCAATGAAGTCATGGTATTGTACACAAATCTTGATCAATAATCTTCCTTTAGAATTCAATTAGAATCTTACTTGGGTCTGAATTTTGGTTTTGGCTGAATTTTCAGGGGCTTTATAAACGTGTTGTCAAAGCCTGATGCTTCCCATAGAAAGAACACAGTTCTCTTCTGTGACACTCACCAGGTGCACCTGCTAACACGGGCTCGGTCAGATCCTTGCACGTCACCAAGTTCTTCCCCCTGGCTCCCTACCCACCCTTTCAGTTGATCCATAAAAGTGGAATCTGACAAAACTGAATGAAGGGCAGTTGCATGAAGGCACAAGAAGCGCCTGAGAAGAGTATGAAGAAAAACTGCTCCTTTTGGGGAACCCTCCTACACTGTTGGTGGGAATGCAAACTGGTGCAGCCACTCTGGAAAACAGTATGAAGGTTCCTCAAAAAGTTGAAAATAGAGCTACCCTAAGACCCAGCAATTGCACTACTGGGTATTTGCCCCAAAGATACAAATGTAGTGATCCGAAGGGGTATGTGCACCCCAATGTTTATAGCAGCAATGTCCACAATAGCCAAACTATGGAAAGAACCCAGATGTCCATCAACAGATGAATGGATAAAGAAGATATGGTATATATATATACAATGGAATATTACTCAGCTATCAAAAAAATGAAATCTTGCCATTTGCAACGACGTGGATGGAACTAGAGGGTATTATGCTAAAAGAAATAAGTCAATCAGAGAAAGACAAGTATCATATGGTCTCACTGATACGAGGAATTTGAGGAACAAGACAGAGGATCATAGGGGAAGGGAGGAAAAAAATGAAACAAGATGAAACCAGAGAGGGAGACAAACCATAAGAGACTCTTAATCTCAGGAAACAAACTGAGGGTTGCTCGAGTGGAGGGGGGTGAGAGGGATGGGGTGGCTGGGTGATGGACATTGGGGAGGGTAAGTACTATGGTGAGCACTGCGAATTGTGTAAGACTGATGAATCACAGACCTGTACCCCTGAAACAAATAATACATTATATGTTAATTAAAAAAATTAAAAAACAAAAAACAAAAAAACCCAAAAAACTTCTTTTGCCTTGTGTCCGAGATCATAGGGAACAAAGCTGGTTATACACATAATGATCACAAATACTGCTTTTACACCAGATGGCAGGGCATCTCCCTTCTCACTGCTGGTTTGTCTTTATTGGGCCTGAAATGATGGCCCTAAGGGTGGTTCTGCAGTTCTCTGAGCTGGAAATCTTAGTATATGTGCTGCCGAAGCGAGCACCTCTGAGCTGGAAATCTTAATAGCCTGAGCTCTTGGCCTCAGGCTTTCTCAGTATTTTATCTTTCTTCTGAATTTCTCATTTGTTTTTGAATCTCTAATTGGGGCTTCAAGTGGATTTGTTCATATTGATATATTGATCATCAATAAGCTTGCTGTTAGTAGCAATCATTTAAAATGAGACTCTCTTCCTTCCTTGAAGGTTGTGTGAGCATGGGTGTGTTATTTTTAAGAATAAAACAAAACAGTTTGACCTGTGAGATAAACTACGAAATGGAAAGGTTTCATATACTATACTACTACACTAATACTTCTTCCAAAAGAAAGGAAAGCAGTACAGAGTATATGTGACAGTCCCATAATGACTGGCTTATGCAACAAAAGATATTAACTATTTCACTAGAAGTGTCAGTTTGAGTAAGCTGCCCATCTACTCGGGGCCTTATTTTTCCTGCTTGTAAAACACTAGGATTGGATTAGGTATTTTCTCAGATTCCATCTATCTACAAAGTTTTGTGATTCTATTAATTTTGTTTTTTGTTTTTTTTTTTCAAATGAGGCACCTTTATCCTGAGGTCAAGATTTGTTAGAGGGATGATCAGATAAAGCTCTGTAGTTTGCAGGACTTCCACATGCTCTACTGAACGTGACAGAGCTGCAATGAAACCTTGACCGTTTTCAAACACGCTTAAGGTGGCAGTTCAGTAGTAACAACCACAACACTTTTTGAGTGTTATCAGCCTGCACAAAACCTTACCAGAAATAGCTAAGCAATGGTATTTATTAAAATATAGTCACTGTAAGTTGTTGGTGGGAATGCCAACTGGTGCAGTCACTCTGGAAAACAGTATGGAGGTTCCTCAAAAAGTTAAAAATAGAGCTACCCTATGAGACCCAGCAACTGCACTACTAGTATTTACCCTGAAGGATGTCAGCTCCTCAGAGATAACCCTTTGCATTTCACTGACTGGTAAAACCAACTAACAATCTGTTTTAGTATCAGTCACTAACTGTTGCTTACTAAAGATAATTGAGAAGTGGAAAAAATATGGCAAAATTCCCAGGAAAGGCAGCTTGCATATGTTCTAAATATAATTCTATCCTTTTCTCACGATATTCATACCCAACTAAAGCTCAGTAACTCTCAAGTGAGATTCAAAGGCCCAGGACACTCTAAAACTACTTACAAAAACATTTGAGCAAGTAAGGAAAATAACCTTCCAGAATGTAACAACTGTATTTTTAACAACAGGTACACAAGTTCACTAAAGCTCATATCAAGCTGACAGTGGTAAAACTGACAAATATATCTGTGTTTCTTATTCATTATCAGTAAGGAAACTTTATGCAAATGTTCCTCTTAAGATATCTCAAGCAAATTCATTCCATCATTTATACCACACTAATGTTTTTTAAGTGTTGAGGAAAATCATATTCTCAGAGTTGCATTATAGACAATGTCAGGTAGGCTTGAACCTGGGCATCTTGACCACTTGTAGGTAAGAAATTTTTATTTTGAGACATTTGCTTCAGGAGTCCCATATCTAGAAAGATGAAGAGACTCTGAGTTCCTTGAAGGGGAATTAAAAAACCCTCCAGCTTCTGGTAATGCCTAGCTCATCCTAAGATGTTATATATTTGTGAAATGGACAGAGTTCATCCAGAGGTAAGGACACTTAAAAATGTGTCAGTCTCTATGTCTGGCATATTATGCAGAAAAATAGAGGAAAAAACCTTAGGAAGCTCTCTGAAAACTCAGTTTGCATGGTAGATGGGCTTGTCCCCTGGCTGATAAGTAAGAAGTCTAAGCTAACATCATCTCAAGTGGACCAGTGCAACAGATTACTAACTCTTTGCAGTGCATTCTCCACCTTTACAACACATAAATCAGATGTCACTCCCTTGCTTAAAATTCTGTAATTTGCTGTTGCACTTAAAATAATCAAAGCCCAGAAAGCCACGATTAACTCTCCAGCCCTCACCTTTTACATTCAACCCTTCCCTGTTTCCCATGACATCCAAAGCTGTTCCTGCCTCAGGCTTTTGCACTTGCTGTTCGCTTTGATGGGAACGTTTGTCTGCCAGCTTCTCTTACAGGTGCCAACTTCTTACTCTTCAGTTTTTACCTCAAATGTCAGCTCCTCAGAGACAACCCTATCTAAACCACCTCCCTCCCCCCACTTATATGCCATTCTGTTTCTTTTTTTGTTAGAACTTGGTCCGATTTACAATTATGTTGTATACTTGTCATCAGTCTCCCAGATAAAAAGTGAGCTCAATAGGGGTGGAAACCTTGGTTGTCTGATTTACTGCTGTGTTCTCCGTACCTAGCACAGAAGCTGGCATATAGTTGACGCTCATTAAATATTTACTGGGTGAATAAGGAAGAATGAATGAGGAAGTAAGACAAAACTACCAAAACACTGGCAGAGTTTAGGCTCTGGATATTAGAAAAAATACTACACAGGGAGCTACAGATGCAGATATACAGACAGATATTATAGATCAATAGATTTTTAGTAGAAATACCAAATATGAAATTAAAACGATATATTTGTAAAGACTTGATGGGTGTCATTATATACTAACATACTTTCAAGTAACTTTTGAGTTTTTATGGTTGAAAAAGTTGCTTTAAAAAAAAAGCTCTGATTCATTTTCCTTCTTTGGAAAACTAGAACCTGTGTATGTTATAGGACTGTTGTATTAAATAAGGTAATCCATGTAAAGGACCTAGCATAGTGCCTGAGCCATAGTAAGAACAAAAATGTTGACTTATAATGTATCCTAAAACTCCCTAAGAGAAAGGAGGAACATTAGCCTCTTTCCTTCTCTGTTATAACTGAATTGAATACTATGGTATTTTTCCATTCATATTCTTACAATTAATTGATAATTTCATTTTTAAAGAAAATGTTTATTGAAAAAGACATTTAAAAAAAAAGATTTTATTTATTTATTTGTCAGAGAGAGAGAGAACACAAACAGGGGGAGTGGTGGGCAGAGGGAGAAGCAGACTCCCTGCTGAGCAGGAAGCCTGATGCAGGACTTGATCTCAGGATCCCAGGATCATGACCTGAGCTGAAGGCAGATGCTTAACTGACTGAGCCACCCAGGCATCCCAAAAAAGACGTCTGTTTTGGCCCGTTCATTGTATGTAAAAAAGTTACACAAGATTGCTTGGCCTAAGTAAAGGCATTTTCCCATCACATTTGGAGAAGTGACTGCAGGCGTGAAGTCTGCCCAACATGAAAGTTCTCATAACGACCCTGCTCTGTGCAATGGTGTCCCACAGATGGAAGAAACCAGTCATGGACAAACAGCATGGAGAACACACAAAAATAAAAATGATCTGACATCTTGAACCGAGGCAATAGCCAGGTGATCCATCAATGACAGCCAATGTCTGCCCTACAGGTGAAGAGCTGCCTTCTGCAGCAAAAGAGGGATCTCTAAATGTGCTGCCAGGAAGCTGTGCTAGGAGATGCTTTCCCAGGGGAGAAAGCACTTGAGCTTAGCAGAGAGAAAAAGGGCTGGGAGCAGCGGTGCATATACTACCACGGATACAGTAAGTGTGCTCTACGTAGCCAACTGGGCTAAAGGAGAAATCAGTATCAAAAAGTTCAAAGAAGATAAGTAGGTTGTAGCCAAAGCAATCTAAACAAATCCAGCAGAAGGAATTATACTCTATTACTGAAGAAACTCGGATAAACTAACTCAGAGAATTTTGAACAAAAAGAATCACAATTCTGGGTAAAGAAAGATTTTAAAATGTTGACACAGAGCAGTGATACCGAGGCCTTTGCATTTCACTGACTGGTAAAACCTAAAATGTGTGTGTGTGTGTTTATGGTTGGGGAGGGAAATCTAACAGATTTTCTAATTTTTCGTTTGCAAATGTGGGGATGATGATGGCAAGGGAACAAAGGGTATCTCCTACTCTCTACCATCTTTATTCATCAGATAAAGGATGTTTTAATGGCAAAGAAAAATAGAGAAAATTAACAAAACCAAAAATTAGTTCTTTTAAAGATTTTATTTATTTGAGAGAGAGAGTGTGAGCATGCACAGCAGACTCCCTGCCAAGGAGGGAGCCCAATGTAGGACTTGATCCCAGGATCCCAGGATCATGTCCTGCGTCGAAGGCAGACGCTTAACTGACTGAGCCACCCAGGTGCCCTCTTTCAAAGGATCAACAAAAGTGACAAACCTTTACCTAGACTGACCAAAACCACTTTTTAAATACTATTGAGAAGACTAAATTACTAAAATCAAGAATGAGGGGCGCCTGGGTGGCTCAGTCGTTAAGCATCTGCCTTCGGCTCAGGTCATGATCCCGGGGTCCTGGGATTGAGTCCTGCATCAGGCTCCCTGCTCGGCGGGAAGCCTGCTTCTCCCTCTCCCACTCCCCCTGCTTGTGTTTCTTCTATCGCTGTGTCTCTCTCTGTCAAATAAATAAAATCTTTAAAAAAAATAAATAAATAAAATCAAGAATGAAAAAAGGGATGTTACTACCTACTTCACAGGGACAAAAGAATCATAAGGGAATACTATGAACACTGGTACACCAACCAATTAGAAACTTGAGACACAATGACAAAATCTCTAGGAAGACATAAGCCACTGAAAGTGAGGCAAGAAGAAACAGAAAATCTGAATAGGCCTAAAGAGACTGAATTTTAAAACTTCCCACAAAGAGAAGCCCAGACCCAGAGGACTTCATTGGTGAATTCTACCAAACATTTAAGAGGAATTTAACACCAGTCCTTCACAAACTTCCCAAAAATAGAAGAGGAGAGAATACTTCCCAACTCATTCTACTGGAAAACAACAACGACAACAACACAGCTATCTACCACCTTTATAGGACAACAGATATTTTAATGTAGAACAAAGAAAAAAGTGTATTATTACAGAACAGTCCTTGTCCAGAAGGGTGTTCATATTAACATACATACAGCTCACATTTTTATAAACATTACACTGTTCTTATTTTGCTCATTTTTCCATAGACTTGTGCAAATGTCAATATAGTGAAAAGAGACAAAACCAGTCCCTAACCCCTCAATATATAACAATCAGCACTATGTATTCAGGAAAATGTAATTAATTCTTGCTTTAAATAGGAATTACAAAGAAATCATACAACAGAAACATTCACTGTAATATTTTCTTATGTAAAAGGTCATTACTGGAGAATGTGCTGATAGTTTCATTCCATAGAGACTTTGATGACAATCTTTTCAAAAACTGAATCAAAAATCAAGAAAGTCACTGAATCAAAAAAAAAGAATATATTTTTAAAAGCAAGCATATAAAAATATATGCACTAAAGCTGCTATTTAAGAAGAAAAATAACAAAAATGAGATATAATGCTGTTGCTCATGCTTTTGTGTTTTGTTTCAATGGTCAAAAAAAGCTGTTCCTTGTCATCTGTGGTAGAGTCTCTTGAGGACCCCCGAGGAGGACAGGTGTGAATAACATCAGACCCAAGCAATTGCATCACAGGTCTCTCTCAGCCTGCCAACAGTGGACAGGCAGGAACTCCCAAGTAGGGCAGTTTCAGCCCACTGTAGAGTGGGGGAAGCTCTCTACCAGACCCCATTCCCCTAGTTCTTCTACTTAGCAGGAAGAAATACTAGGTCAGACAGCAGGACACTGCCTGGACTATGATCAGTGAGCATAGTTACTGTGCATTAAATCATGGTTGCCCAGGGGTGCCTGGGTGGCTCAGTCGTTAAGCATCTGCCTTCGGCTCAGGTCATGATCCCAGGGTCCTGGGATCGAGCCCCGCATCAGGCTCCCTGCTCCGCGGGAAGCCTACTTCTCCCTCTCCCACTCCCCCTGCTTGTGTTCCCTCTCTCGCTGTGTCTCCGTCAAATAAATAAACAAAATCTTAAAAAAGAAAATATGGTTGCCTGAGATGACCGTCTCTCACTCCCTCACTTAGGGTTTGTAAGCTCTCCTCTCTTTGGTCTACTCTACCAGCTGGCTATACATTCTGGGTTTGGCCATGGATGGACAAAGGTCCCTTAAGTTTCATGCCCGTTTGATGTATCTCATTTTATCAGAATTCTCTGAATTTAGGCTTCTGACATTAGCACAGGCTATAATAAAAATGTACTGCTTTCTTTTTCCATTATTCCCTACATATGTATCTTGGGGACTTCACCAGGAGGTAAGGTTGTTTTTTCCCCTAAAATTGTGTAATGGCTCCCCAACTCTACTGTAAGGCCTAAAAGTCACTCATTCTATGTGCATGTGTGAGGGGAAGAGAGGACCCTGGTTTGTAGTCTGCTATCTACTATGCTGTAGTAGCTGCCGGTTAGAAGGGTACCTTGGACAAATATTAATAGCATTCTCACATTACCTACCATGTCTCTGTGCTTTATTATTATTTCTCTTCCCAACTCATCTGAACCCTTTTTTCCCCCCTCTCTTTTTACTTACCCATACCTTATGTCTAACAACTAAACCTGATGGAATCCTTATAACCCATTTTTCTTTGCACATGGCACACATCCTAGGATTTATCAGAATCCACACGTCTCTTATATGACTCTGCCTAAAGAAGAACCTCAGGGACTTTGGTTCAGACTTAGCTTGGGGAAGATCACGTACTTTCCTTCTCATCTTTAAAATCTAGTGGTTAGAGGCAGAATAGGTTTCTCACATCACACTTTGAACCCAAGTGTCAGTAGGCCACCATAAAACAGAATCCTTTAGAGGTTTAATTATTTTTAACTTTGTCATAAGTTCAAAAACAAAGAATATATAAATTAGGAGAAAAGAGGTAAAAACTTACTGTTATTGGTACATCTTTTGTTCCTGAATTTAATAAATGAAGGTTTAAAACTTTTGGTAGATCTGTTAAAATTGAAGAAAAGAAATATTTCTTTAACAGGTGTGCTTTACAGCAAGTTATAATTTTTACCTTATTAGATACCAGACTGAATCTATTCTAGAACATGAAAAAGAACTACAATCACATTAATAAAAAGAATGTGATTCTACCTAACTCATAGATAGCAGTCACCTTACTCATAAGGATACTGTGTATTACAAGAACTGCCCCCTCCTAAATAACCAGAAAAACAAAACATAATTTTTTAGTGGAATTAGACATTACTAATCTTTCGTTTTCCAGCAAAGCATAAGGAAGCAAATTAATAATGTGCAATGTGAAATTATCACATTAAAACCGAATCTAATTTTCAAAAAGGGGTCTTCAATCCTAAACAACCAAATTCTAATTACACATGGCCCACAGAAATCCCAAATTGTAAGTATTTCTATTTTTTCCCTAATAAATCCTTTAACTTGAGTGATCTCAGTTTTAGAATTCGAATACTTTCTTTGACCATCTGGGGCAAAATCTAACGTTATTGTAATATAACTGAATAATTAATAATATTAATAAAATATTAATAAAATTAATAATATAATGGAATAATCCATTACTAAGAAAGAATCCAGAAATAAAGCTTTTTATTTCCTTTATTTTACTATTAAAAAAAAGATTCAGCATAACTGAATATGTGACAAACTAGATTAAAAAACTCAGAAACTATACCTTCTGCCTCAGTCTTCTGTTTAGAAGACTTCACTTATCTCATGACCTTGCTTTCCCACCTGGTAAGCAATGGTGTCCCTCAGAGGAATGGGGTATGAACCCATGAGGGCTCTGAGTTCCCAACAGTAGGTTTCTACGAGATCATGTAACCTACTGAAAGGTAACTTTCAAAGCTGAGTTACCAAGGAGTTAAAGTACAGCCAGCCATTCAGCACTGAACAGAGGTTTTTTTTTTTTTTTTTTTTTAAGACTTAGAAAAATACTGTCTCTTTTCTTTACCTTGTGTTCGTAGTGTACCAAAATCTAACATTTCGGTTGAGGAATAAATTCCAGGGGCTTGGAAAAGAGAAAAGTAAACCATTAGATATTACTTTGCCCAGAGTAAGATGTATTGAAAACCAAACAAGCATACATTTGCAGCTCCTTCAATTTTCTACTAACCTGTTGTAACTTCTACCTCAACAGGAAGAATGATAAACTCTGTGCTGTCTGAAGCATTAGTCTTTATTCTGATGAAGGCTGTATGATTATCTGCTTCTCTGGATGAAAAGCTGGCTCTCATCACTCCCTTGGTTTCATAAGGAGGAATCTCCTGACAAGTTAACAGACCATAATGTAGCACAGCTTTTGTCATGTTGCAAAACCACTTTAGTTTAATGAGTAAGATGACAATGACTGAAAGATGCATTATTATTTTATATACCTACTAAGAAAAAAAATACATTGCCACTTAAACAAATATATTCCACAGATTACAACACACTCCAATTTTGAAGAACATTAAATGTAAAAAAAAAGTGCATCTTAGAATTCATGAAGCATGGTATGTAATATTGAGCAAATGAAAGAAATAAAATTATCTGAAAACAAACTGTCAGTTGCAAAGTTATCATTAAAAGACAGAATTAATCTATAAAATCATTTATTCTTTAACGTGATGCTTGGGCATATAATTCGGTCCTAAAATTCTCTAACAAACAGCCATATCACCACTGGAGGGAAATGCTTTTCCAGAAGTCTACAGGAATCTCTTTAACCTAGAGAGCTTAGACCCGTCTGTCCTTTCATTTAAAACCGAACACAGCAAAACTTCCCAGGCAAATCTACAGTTCACTAACTGCTTTCCGTAAGGCTCTTAGCAAGTAAGATCGCAAACATTTTCAGGCCTGTAATGAGAGAACACTCAAATATACACTAGAAGGAAGATTCATCGGGGAAAAAAAAATTTTTTTTTTTTGAAATGTAATTCTTTCCTAGTTTTACAAAATCTGGCCTCCTTGGGACCATCAGAATTTCTCTGCACACACTTTTTGGCATATTTGAGGAGATCCCTGTGATACAGGATTTATTGGTCTTCACTTACTTCTCTATTCTTTTAAACTTTTTAGCCTCAAAGTAGGAAAGAAGTGTTTGGAACCCTCCTGGGTCTACTACAGATGCACCATCCACTTCCCCATCTCTAGGGAGCTGACTTGTCTCTGGGCTTTTCTTATGTACACTGTAAATGGGCTGAGGGTGAGGTCAAGGCCAACTGATTTTTTTCTTACTCTAGGTTTGTAGGAATAAGAATAACTTTCCTTGTAGCCACTGGGAGTATTAAAACATTATGCCATCTCTGCTACCATTGGTTATAGTTCTTAACTAATTAGAAATCTGAATTCTCTTATGTTTATTAGATACCAATTATATTTCACACTAAATTCTTAGTTCTTCTATCTAGAATTAGAATATAAATTGAATAGCTTATAGTTAATTCTCTGAAGCATTGTTTTATATACTATTACTCGCAAAGGCTTTTCAAACAATAACATAATTTCAAGATAAAATATTTTTTGTGAAAGAATATAAATGAGCCATCCATTACATATTTCTACCTGCTAATTTGTTCCTGTATCTGACGAGTTAACCAAATCCCTGACAAATTTGCTTCTAATTGCTCAAGTCAACATCCTAAAAATGTCCCTTTTGCATCCCTTCCTTGGTCGAGACTGGTCAGAAGACAGAACAAGAGGCTATGTGTGTTTAATAGAGCGATTAATAAATAAATTTGATATTCAGAACTTATTCATAGCAGTAAAGTCTGTTCAATTATGGATGAGGAGCGATCTGAGTGCCCTTGGTACAAGAAGGACACTTACTATGCCTTTCCCCTCTTTGATTAAGGCATGGTAGATAACATTTAGAGAAAAACCCTCCTATGGCAGGGAACTTTACAAATAAGGTAGTTGCTACATATTCACTGATTTGGCTAATATTTGCCAGTATTCTCTAAGAAAAAGTGGTTCTCTAAGCACTGACACAAACTAGTGTTAAATATTCAACAATATTAAAGGTGAATGTAGATCACCTAAGAATTTATCATTTTCTAAGCTGTCACGAGGGCTTGACTACGTTCCCTCTGAAAATGTCATCTCTATCAACAACAAGTCTGCACAGTCAATTCTCTATGTCAAACATATAATGGATCCTTCCCACAGGGTTTGTTTTTTCTTTTTTAATCTCAGTATAAAGCACATTATAAATGATTAGATTCAGAGACAACTTTACCAATATAATTCTGTGAAAGAATAGTTGAAACCTCTTCCTTTCCACACAGTGGGTTAAAGCTCCCACCAATTTTGTTCACTGCTCTTTCCAAAAATTACTACTTATACTTTTCTCTCCATGTATCATCCAATTTTCATATATATCTGATGTAAATTTTTTTTTTTTAAATTTTATTTATTTGGCAGAGAGAGAGACAGCGAGAGAGGGAACACAAGCAGGGGGAGTGGGAGAGGGAGAAGCAGACTTCCTGCGGAGCAGGGAGCCCGATGCGGGGCTTGATCCCAGGACCCTGGGATCATGACCTGAGCCGAAGGCAGACGCTTAACGACTGAGCCACCCAGGCGCCCCTATCTGATGTAAATTTAAAATTAAGATATAAGGGGCGCCTGGGTGGCTCAGTTGGTTGGGCGACTGCCTTCGGCTCAGGTCATGATCCTGGAGTCCCGGGATCGAGTCCCGCATTGGGCTCCCTGCTCGGCGGGGAGTCTGCTTCTCCCTCTGACCCTCCTCCCTCTCATGCTCTCTGTCTCTCATTCTCTCTCTCTCTCAAATAAATAAATAAAATCTTTAAAAAAAAAATAAAATTAAGATATAATTAAGGGAAAGTCACCCACATTTATACAGCTGATAAATGTGGTATATAATTTCTGGTGTATTTAAGAACATAATTGGTTCCAAGTGACCACACATGAGAGACAAATACGCCAGCACTCACCCACAGTTTTCTGGTGCCTCCTTGTTGGCCTGTTGGAAGTTCTAGGTGAAGATCTCCTCCACTAGAGTACATTTCTACAACCTGTGACAAAAGAGCATGTGATGGTTAAGTTCGAAACCATATTCTCAATGCAAGTGATTTGCTGTTAAAGAGAAATAAGTCTGACAACCCCGTGTCTTAGAAAAATTTAAAAACATGTGCAGATATAAAAGTAAAGTATCGTGTCTTATCACTGGAGTCAGTGCTTCATATGTGTGACCAATGGTGGTTATTTTTAACTAAAACAAGGTAATTTTCATATATTAAACTTAGAAACAGTATAATTATATCAGACACTGGATTAAAGAAAATCCATCCATAGAACACCTTTTATTTTCTCCAAAGGCAAAACGGTTTATGGAAATACAATTTTTGTACTTCTTATAGTAACACAGTGCTTCTTTAGTTACACATTTATTTTTTTTAATTTTTTTTTTTTTAAAGATTTTATTTATTTATTTGACAGAGAGAGACACAGTTGGAGAGGGAACACAAGCGGGGGAGTGGGAGAGGGAGAGGCAGGCTTCCTGCCGAGCAGGGAGCCTGATGCGGGGCTCGATCCCAGGACCCTGGGATCATGACCTGAGCCGAAGGCAGACGCTTAATGATTGAGCCACCCAGGAGCCCCTAGTCACACATTTATAACAAGATTTAGCAGCAGATCTAACAACTACTATAATTGTGAAATAGTGAAGAATGCGTCATTCTGGGATATATGTAACATTTTTAATGCAGTATGACAGTATTTGGTTTCTCTTGGTGGCAAAAATCACAAGAACTGTTAATAATACCTCTGTGGCTTGTACCTACATTCATGATTTTGCTGAGATATAACTGATGTACAATAAACTACCCACATTTCAAGTGCACAACTTGATAAATTCTTGACATACATATACAGGCGTGAAGCTACCACTGCAATTAAGACATTAAATATACCCATTATGTCTAAATTTTCTTCATGCCCTTTGCAATCTAACTGTCACTCTCCGCCCCCTCACACCCCTGAGGCAACCAATGAGCTGTGCCTGGCCACTCAAGATTAGTTTGTATTTTCTAGAGCTTCATATAAATGCGGCGCCTGGGTGGCTCAGTCGTTAAGCGTCTGCCTTCGGCTCAGGTCATGATCCCAGGGTCCTGGGAAAGAGCCCCCCATCGGGCTCCCTGCTCAGTGGGAAGCCTGCTTCTCCTGCTCCCACTCCCCCTGCTTCTGTTCCCTCTCTCGCTGTGTCTCTCTCTGTCAAATAAATAAATAAAGTCTTAAAAAAAATAGAGCTTTATATAAATGGAATCATACAGTATGCACTCTTGTTCCTGGCTGCTTTTACTCAGTGTTAATTATTTTGAGATCCATCACGTTGTTTATGTATTAATAGTTCATTTCTTTTCAATTTTATGGCTATGTCACAATTTTTGATCCATTCACCTAATGATGGACATTTGGGTTGCTTCCAGTTTTTGGTCATTACAGATAAAGCTACTATGAATACTGCATTTGTATAAGTCTTTGTGTGAACATCTGCTTTCTTTGCTCTTTGGTAAATACCTAGGGATAGAATGGGCCACATGGCAGGAGACTTTCCTTTAAGGGCAGGTAACCCTATCTCTTAAAAAGAAAGAAGGGCATCTGGGTGGCTCAGTTGGTTAAGTGACTGCCTTCGGCTCAGGTCATGATGCTAGAGTCCCAGAACTGAGTCCCGCATGGGGCTCCCTGCTCAGCAGGGAGTCTGCTTCTCCCTCTGACCCTCCCCTCTCTCGTGCTCTCTCTCTCAAAAAAATAAATAAAATCTTAAAAAAAAAAAAAAGAAGATAATTTTTTATTTTAAAAATTAAAAAATATTTTATTTATTTATTTTAGAGACAGAGATAGGGATAGAGACAGAGAGCGCACACATGTGTGTGGGGGAAGGACTGGAGGGAGAGGGACAAGCAGACTTCACGCTGAGCCCACCGTGGGTCTTGGTCCCATGACCCTGAGATTGTGACCGGAGCTGAAATCAAGAGTCGGCCACTTAACTGACTGAGCCACCCAGACACCCCAAGAATATACTTAAATACAAATTTGGGGTGAAGTAAAAGAATGGGTGGAAGACCTTCACTTGTTTTATCACGTAAGTCTTTCAGGGGTACATAAAAAAAAGACAAAGCAAGAAAAACAGCAATACTTTAGTATAAACTTAAAGGTTTTTGGTGTATGTTGTTGTTAACGTAACACATTTAGCAAAGACTAATGAGCTAAGATTTTCTCTGAGTATTATTATCTGCCTTCTGATTTATTACAGTGTTCCCCTATAGTCCCAGTTGTATTAATAGTGATACCACCTTAACTGATGGAGTGACTGCAGAACCTTTTCTGAAAAACCAGAAGACATCATATATTATTTTGTTTAATCTTCCAAGGCATTAAGGAAATAAGCATAACAATGTGTGGAAACAGAAGATTAAAAGGTAGACTACTGATTATAGGGAAAGAAATAAGGAAACGGGGACAGAAAAAGACTCCATTATAAAATTCAAAGGAAAGATCACATTAAAACTAGGAATGCGACATATTGCTCATTTTAAGTCCAGTGTTATTTATTCTAATTTAACAACATATAGAAAAAAAGCCAAAAATATATAGAGAATATAATTTATGTTAAAAAAATTTGCACAAAGAATGTTTATTTTTGTGTGTCCACATGTATACATGCAAATGCACTGAAAAGGGAGACAAGACACACCACGATCTGACAGGATAGTATATATGAGGAGGGGTTTGGGACTAGAGCTGTGCTAATACAACAGTTATCAGCTATACGTAGTTATTTAAATTTAAAATAATTAAAATAAAATGAAATGTTCAGTTTCTCAGCCACCCTAGCCACAAATTCAACTGCTCATTAGCCACATGTAGCTGGTGGCTGCTGTACTGGACTGAGCAGATACAGATACAGCATCGAAGAAAGTTCTATTGGATAGCATTGGATTAAAAAGTAGAAATTCAAGAGGACTTTTGCTTCACATGTTTGAATTCACCTTTTTTTTTCAATGAAAACATACTCATGTTGTGTTTTATACATAATAAACAAATCAGATGCAACTTCTTATTTACAGTACTTTCTTAAAATTAAGGATAAGACTAATGACTCAGTATAACATAGAACCATCAGGTTAAGAGTGCCTCCCAGATAAATAATCTATACTGGTTCTAAGAGGGCAGCTTTGGTTTTTTCCATTTGCTCTCCTGTATGCTGATAAAAAGTCCAGTGTGGTATATATTCATTAAAATGTAATAACTGGGCAGGAGGGGAAGAATGAAGGGGGGGAAATCGGAGGGGGAGAGGAACCATGAGAGACGATGTACTCTGAAAAACAAACTGAGGGTTCTAGAGGGGAGCGGGATGGGAGGATGGGTTAGCCTGGTGATGGGTATTAAAGAGGGCACATTCTGCATGGAGCACTGGGTGTTATGCACAAACAATGAATCATGGAACACTACATCAAAAACTAATGATGTAATGTATGGTGATTAACATAACAATAAAAATTAAAAAAAATAAAATGTAATAACTGGAAAAAGCCTAGATTAACAAAAACAAAAATCAGTTGACTGAAAACAGTCAAGGAAAGAAAGCAGCAGGAATTTATGAGATTTCTGTATAATCTGTCATAAGAATTCCATCAGGGAAAATACAACATTACCTAAAGTTAGCCAAAAGGATATAAATGCTCAAGTGATGATGAAGAGGAAACACTTTTCACTTGTAAAAACAGGACAGAAAAGCATTTTCTTCTTTTGTAATGAAGAGATCTAGCTAAAAATAATTAAAATTCGGGTAGAATATTCTTATTAGTAGCCATGCTCTCCGAATGTTAGCCAAGTGTCGGGGAGAAACCCATTTCTTGCTAATTTAGCATATAATTTCACAATTCATGCTCTAAAAATCTCACTATACTCTTTCTCACTTTCTCTGTTTATGAACATTTCTACCAGGGGGTTCTGGGATGACAAGAACCATTTTGGTTGTGAAAGCTCTGCAGTTTACCACAACATGTTGTGTTTTCCCTCCACTGGTCATGTTCAAGCTACTGTTAAGGCCTGGTCGTAAACAACTCTGGGAGTGGATATTATGGACTATTGTGGAAAGTATCCACATCTCCTTCCAACCAGATAACACAATGAGAAGCTACAGTGGTAGCAAATGTCACATAGTTGGAAGTCACTGGGAATACAGGGTGGGGATTTTAGGAAGTACATGAAGGAGCAACATTAGCCCCTCCCACTGTGCAAGAGACAAGGAACTAGTGAGGAGATTTCAAACTTGAAAACAGTCAGTACTAACAGACTGAGTAAGATCAGGAGCTGGACTTTAAAAAAAAAAAAAGTTTGCTTTTAACCAGGATTCTATATTACCCTTCCCTTGGACTTTAATTTCTAGGCTGCCATCACCAAAAACTTTTTATTACCAAAAAATAAGTATGAACTGTGTTTTAAAAAATTTACGTTATGCTAGAAAAGCAGTGGCCTTGTGTGGCTGAAAACTCTTAAGTTAAAGGCAGCGCTATTAAACTCTAACACCAGAGAAACCACAGTTTGAGAAGTGGTTCCAAAAACTCAATACCTGGACTACTGTAACCCAAAATTCCAACCACAGCAAGCTGCACTAAAAGAATACCCCTACTCTGATACATCCATAAAAGCCCATTATTTTAAGTAGTCTTGAAAACCCTAACAAACTGAGATTTCATGCTAAGCATTAATTTTTGCCAAAATGAAACTCATTCAAAATCATCATCATAAACTCACCTGTAAAGGCTCACTGTGAGGATTGTGTATATTTATTATAGGTGAGAAACTGCTGTTCACAGGGACTCTGGCCCCAAGGAATGGCCTCAATCGATATGGGTTTGGAACCCCAACACCAAATACCTATTTCAAAGATGAAAAAAATGCACTTTGAGTTGCTTTCATAACTAACATTTTTATAGTTATAACTGATTGATCTAGGGCAAACTAGCGAGTCTATTTAGATGGGAAAAATCTTAACCACCTTTAAAAAGATCACACATGTAATTTCTGTACTTGATTTGGCTACATATTTGATTTGCTACATATATATGTGTATTCGGAATTATTTCTACAATATATTGGAAATTAAAATGATAGCAGTCCTTCATGAGCTCATAGAATAGACAAAAGAAGAAAATAGGGAATCAAATGATTTCCTTACTCCAACCATAAGGAGATGGATCTAGGGCCCAAGCAATTTCCCAAATATCAAGCCCAGCTCCAGGTCATACCCACATGGGAAGGCAAGGCCCTTTGCTGACTGAGTAAACAGGGTGAGCCAGTCATTCAAATGACAAATATTTATTAAGTGCTTATGATGTGCTAGGCACAAATATATACATAGTGAATGATTTAATAGTGAATAAGAAAGGTAATATGCCTGCTGTCATAAAGCTTATATTCTAGTATGAGGGACAGACTAGAGAACAATAAAAAAAGTTCTAAAAAACAGGTAATGTGATATAGAATAACTGAATAGGGTGAGGCTGGGAATGCTCTTTTAGAGAGCATGGTCAGGGCAATCTTCTTTGAGGAAGTGATGTGAGCTGATGTCACCAGCAAGATGAGAAAAATCCAGTAATGAGAGTGTATTCAGGCGAGGGGAAGTATACAAAGGGCATGAGGCAGGAAAGGGGTTGACTTGTTTGAAGACCAGGAATAAGATGAGAAGCAGGATCAAATGGGATGAAGTAGGAGGGCTATATGGGAGTCAGAACCTCAGAGGCCTGCTGGCCTTGGTCAGAAGTTTACATTTTGCTCTAAGAGCAATGGGACAATATTAGGATTTCCATGGGCAAGTTGACTAGATGTGGTTTATGATCACAGAAGGTCACTCTGACTACAGTGAATGATGGCCTATGGTAGGGCCTGGAGAGGTATGGAGGGCCTGTTGGAGGCTACTGTGTCATCCAGCAAGAGGCAATAGTGGCTTAGAAGAGAGCAGTGGCAGTGAAGAGGAGAGAGGTAGACAGACTCAAGATATATTTAGGAGGCGGACTTTGTGAGAGACTAGATGTGGAGAGGTGAAGAAAGATAGCTGGTCACTGAGGCTCTCCTTGAGAATGGACTACCCGCAAGTAGTCCAGCTTGGTCACAACCACCCAGGCAACTGGGGGTGCCTCTGTGGAGCAAAGGTCTTAATATTCTTACGATGGTCTTCACTTACTCAACAGGTGCTTGTTAAATGAGTGTCATCTATACAATACTTGAAAGTTACTCATCTGTGCAGGCTGCCTACTAAACAACCACTAAAGACTTATTTACCATACATAAACCCAAGTGCCTGACTAATCAGTTTACTCTGACACCAATTTTCAAGATACATGGTATGCTCTGGGTCCTGTAGAAGAATGTTGAAAACAAAATCATAAAATCTGTCAAGTAAGACATTAGCTAGTAAGTAAGGAGGTAAACCAATGTGTTCCAAGCACAGTATAACACAGTGGTTAATAGGATGGTCTTTGTAGGTACAAAGACATGGGTTTGAATCCCTGCTCAATAACCTACTAGCAGCATTAATTTGAACCAATTATTTAACCTTTCTAAACTTCACCTTCCTTATCTAAAAAAAAAAAAAAAAGGCTAACGGTATCTATAACACAGGCAGAAATGCATGTAAGGTATGTAGTATAGTGCCATATAAGCAATTCTTCTTAATAATCTTGATAACCTTGATATACAAAAATTTTGATTCATAAAACATTAACACACTTTAATAACCTAAACAATAATTACACATAAAAAGAACAAATTTTAAACATTTACTAAAGAAAAGCAGGCATGTATGTTTTAATCTTGAAACTATTATCAAGTATGCTTCATAAATGTGCAAAGTAAAATTTTAAAAAAATTAAGTCAGTATAAAATATTTTTTACTATTATTTTGCTAACCAATCTTACATTAATGCTTTAGCTGTAGCTTTAAAAGATTGTTCAGTTTGATTTGCACAGGGATAGTCACAGACACAGCAGTAAATAAAAATGCTCTAAGTCCAAACTCTTACATTTCTTATTATCCCCGAGTTTTTAAAGAGACTTCTTGATAGGCTGTCATATGATACATCAGAGATGAGGACTATATTTTATAAAATAAATGAAAGTTTTCATCCTGGTTCTTACCTGGTAAGTAAATACCCCATGATTGGATGTGTTAATAAATAAAGTATTTTCTACATTTCCCACTACTCTTGCAAGAAAAACTACATCAAATGATGTATTTCCTCCTGGAAGTATTTTCTGAAAAAGAACAGCAATAAATAAAGTTAAATTAATAACTAAAAAATCTGATTATGCTGACCACAATTAAATAGTTGAAGTTCTCTAAAACAATCATCTTAGAATCATTTCCATGAACTAGCTTCTCCCTCATGATGGTTTAAGCTTTAAATTAGCTCAAATATTCTGCTATGGAAAATAATAAAAAAGATGTCTTCATATTGATGTCTATAGTCATATAGCTTTGTCAATTACCAGCCTAAAACGCTGTACAGCAGATGGTTTCCTTAGATTCCGTTCATTCAACAATCACTAGGCTGGAATGAAGTGCCTAATTATAGGCTGCTCCCTCACCACATTATCAGGCAGGAGTTTAGCCAAAGCTGAGCTTCTTATATAGATGTACTACTCTACTATTAAGCAGCAACTTGTACTATTCCAAAGAAGAAATAACCCCAGGCTTCAACCCCTTGACCTCTGTCACCCATTCACACAAGGCACTGTATGGGCCCACAACTTAAATCAGGAAAGAAGGCAGGGGTGGCAGTTATGTGCAGAAACTCACTCCCGTTATTATGTGCAGATTGAGGATGTCACTGTAGTTAGTGAAATAAAACTTTATTACAACAAAACAATTACACTACTCCATGGACTTCAAGGGACTTTGACTGCAGTTCTGTCTGCAATGAAGCTCTACAATGCAGAGTCATCAACCTCTCTCTTTCTGCCTCTATGGCTCGAACTCTAAAACGCTCCCCAGATCGTAGCTTAGCTTATCAACAACCAAAAGAATGATCTACGAAATCATAACTTTTCTTGAACCTATCACAGAATTTGTGTAACAGGTAGCCCAAAATTTAAGGAAAGACAAGCACCTCCAAAGAGATGGAATGTATTGGCTCACCCATGGCAGAGAACAGGAAGATGAGGCTACCATATAAGAGGGTAAAATGCATTCAGCTAAAATTTTTATACTCTGCTAAAAGCTGATAGCAGGCTAAAAGGAGAGTATACAACCACTAGAAGCTGCAGACACTACATGGAGGTAACACTTGAACCAAAGTCAGTAACAGGAAGATACTTGCTAAATCTCTAAGTAGCTTGAAATTAACACACTTCTAAATAACCCACTGATGAAAAAAGCAGTCACAGGGAAATTAAAATATTCTGAATCAACTGAAAATTAAAAAACAACATATCAAAATTTGTTGGCTGCAGCTAAAGCAACATTTGGAGGGAAATGTACAGTATTACATGCTAATTTTGAGAAGAAATGCTTCAAATCAATAATCTATGTTTCTACCTTGAGAAACTAAAACAAAAGAGTAGATTAAACCCAAAATATACAAAAGGAAGAAAATAATAGACAAAAGCAGAAAGGAATAAAACAGAAAACAGAAAATAGCAAAAGGTCAATAAAACCAAAGATAATGCTCAAAAAGATCCATAAAACCCTAGACAAAATAAATTAAGATTAAAAAGGAAGAAGACAAAAATATAAGAAACTGAAATGTGGACATTAATTTATACCTTTTACACATAAAAGGATGATTAAAGAATATTACAAACAACTATGACCATAAATTTAATAACTACAAGAAATGGACACATTCTTTGAAAAACATAATCTGCCAAAGCTCATTCAAAATGAAATAGATGATCAGGACAGACCTACACCCATTAAAGAAGTTTAATTTGTAGTTTAAGACCTTCCCACAAAGAAAAGCCCAAGCCCAGATGGTTTCATTGGCAGAATGGTAGAATTCTCTACCATCTATTGAAGAAGGAATTAATATCTATCTTACGTACTTTACAACATACAGAAAAGGAAAGAACATTCCCCACCTTGTTTTATTGGTTCAGCATCACCCTGATACCAAGGCCAAAGACTTGATGAGAAAAGAAAACTACAAGTCAATATGCCTCATGAATGTAGACATACAATCAACATACAATATTGGCAAATTAAATCCAGTCAATATATAAAAAGTAGTAATACACCATACGACTAAGTGGTTTTTATCTTGACAATGCAACTCTAGTTCAACATGTAAAAGTCAAATCAATGTAATTGATATTATCAACTTACTAAAGAAGAAAAGTCAGATGGTCATTTCAAAAGGTACATAAAACGAGTTGACAAAATTCAATATCCACTCATGATTAGAAATCTCAGTAAACTGGTCAGAAGAGAAATTCCTTAACCTGATAAACAGCATCTAAAAACCCTTAGAACTACCATATTTCATGGTGAATGACTGAATGTTTTCCTGCTGAAATGTGGAACAAGGCAAGGATGTCCTCTCATGACAGCTGATCAACATTATATTGGAAGTATTGGTCAGCGCAATGAGGCAAGAAAAAGAAACAAGAGGCATACACATTAGAAAGTAAGAACAATCTGTCTTTATTAACAAACAACATAGCTGTCTACATGAAGAACTCCAAAAATATCTTCAAAAATCCTCCCAGAATAAAAGAGTTTAAACAAATCACAGGTATCAAGGTCAATGTATAACGATCATTTTTGTATTTCCATATACTAGCCACGAACACTAGAATTCTAATTTTTAAAAAAGCATCATTCACAATCACACACACAAAAACGTTGAGGTGTAAATCTATTAATGTGAAAATTCTGTAAGATGAAAACTACAAAATATTGTTAAAAGAAATCAAAAGAAGCCTTTAAAAAAAAATGGGAGACATACTGTGTTCATGGATCAGAAGACTCAATATTGTTAAGATGTTAATTCTTCCCAAACTGATTTACATATCCAATGCAACTGCAATAAAAATTTCAGTATAAGGAGAAAAGGTTGTATGCAACGTGAGATAATATCCTACAGCAAAAAAAGTACACTGCTGATAAGAAAACTGATGAAATTCATGTAAGTTTTTTTTTAAGATTTTATTTATTTATTTGAGAGAGAGGTGAGAGAGCAATGGAGCGAGAGAGAGAGCCTGAAGAATGGGGGGAGGGGCAGAGAGAGTGGGAGAAGCAGGCTCCCTGCTGAGCAAGGAGTCAGATGCGGGGCTCCATCTGAGGACCCTGGGCTCATGACCCGAGTCGAAGGCAGACGCTTCACCACTGAGCCACCCAGGCGCCCCTCATATAAGTTTTTTAGTAATACTGTACCAATGTTAATTTCCTTGTTATGATAATTGTACTATGATTATATAAGATGTTAGCACTAGGAAAAACTGGGGTGAGGGATACAAGGGGACTATCTATACTTACTTTTTTATACATTTAAGAGTACTTCAAAATAACATAATAAAAAAATCTCAGCAAGATTTAAAACAAAAGAAATTGACAAGCTGATCCCAAAATTTAGATGGCAAGAAAAGGGAATAAAAAGAGCAAAACAGGGGCACCTGGGTAACTCGGTTGGTTAAGTGTCTGCCTTTGGCTCAGGTCATGATCTCCAGGTCCTGGGATTGAGCCCTGTGTGGAGCCTGCTTCTCCCTCTCCCTCTGCCCACTCACCCCGCCGTTCATGCTCTCTTTTTCTCAAATAAATAAATAAATAAATAAATAAATAAATAAATAAATAAATAAAGTCTTTTAGAAAAAATCTTAAAAAAAAAAAAAGCAAAACAATTTTGAAAAAGGAGAAAACTGGAGGGCTCACAATATCTAAGAATTATTTAAAAGCTACAGTAGGGGTGCCTGGGTGGCTCAGTCGGTTAAGCGGCTGCCTTCGGCTCAGGTCATGATCCTGGGGTCCTGGGATTGAGCCCCATGTCTGGCTCCCTGCTCAGCAGAGAGCCTGCTTCTCCATCTCCCTCTGCCTGCCACTCTGCCTACTTGTGCTCTCTATCTCTCTGTCAAATAAATAAATAAAATCTTAAAAAAAAAAAAGCTACAGTAAACAAGAAAGTGTGATATTGGTGAAAGGGTAGACACTTTAGAGTCTATTAGACACATATTAGAACATAATGGAGAGTCCAAGAAACAGACCCACACTTACAAGGTCAACGGATTTTTGACAAAAATGCAGAGGGATTTCAATGAGAAAGGGTAATCTTTTCAACCAATGGTGTAGGAACTGTATATTCATATGCAATACAAAACCAGCTTGAGTCAGAGCTCATACCATAAACAAACATTAACTCAAAATGGATCACAGACCTAAATGTAAAATCTAAAACTATTAAACTGCTGGAAGAAAAATTGGAGAAAAATTTTGTGACCTTGGTTTGGGCAAAGAGTTCTTACCTAGAAGTTCAAAAAGTATGACCCATAAAAAAAACCTTGATAAAATGGACTTCATGGAAATTAAAAACTTGTCCTTGGAAACATTCTGTAAAGAGAATGAAAAGACATGCTGCAGACAGGGAGAAAAAATGTGCAAATCACATATGTGATAAGGACTAATATCGAGAATATATAAAGAACTCTAAAGAACTCAGTTAAGAAAACAAACAACCCAATTAAAAAACAGGTGAAAGAATTGAGCAGACATTTCACTGAAGAAAATATATGGACGGCAAATAAGCAACTGAAAAGATGTTCACCATCGTTAGTCAGTGATGAATATAAATTAAAATAAAAATGAACACTATAACTATTTGAGTGACTAAAATTAAAAACAAGCAAACAAAACCCATCCTCACAATACTGAGTACTAACAAAGATGCTGAACAACTGGAGCATACATTCATTCCTGGTGGGAATGCAAAAGGCACAGTCACTATGAGAAACCATTAAGTATATCCTTAGTGTAAGACCAAGCAATTCCACTCCTAAGTATTTATATAAGGGAAATGAGGAAAAGAAAATTTATGTCCACACAAAAATCTATATGTGAACATTTATAGTGGTTTTATTTATAATAACTCTAAACTGGGAGGAATGTAAATGTCTTTAACTGGTGAATAGATAAACAGACTGTAATACTGTCATCCAATGAAGTATGACTGAGCAATAAAGTCGTACAAAGAACAGATACATCCAACTACATGGATAACATGAAATGCATTATGCTAAATGAAAGAAGTCAGACTCAAAAAGCTATTACTGCATGGTTCCATTTATATAACCTCTGGAACAGGGTACACTCAGAGGCTTGAGTTGACTGAGTTATCAATTACATGACTATGAATTGGTCAAAACTCAGAACTATACATTAAAATGGGTGAATTTTACTGAAAGTATACCATAATAAATATACATACATATATGTATATATTTGCACATTCACTCAAGACTGTATTTTAGCCTGGACCTTTTTTTATAAGGGTCTCAGTTTTTATAAGGGTCTTCAGTTTCCTGGAGCAAGGACAACTAATTGAATGTTTAGGTTTAACTATTGGTAGGCAAGAGTAAACTCAAATCTACTTTAAGACAACAAAAATCGCTAAACAATATGGATATTTTCACTGAGCACATGCAGTCTGCCCACACTTCCCACTGTTGTGAATTTAACTGTAAGGGGTCATATTGCTGGCCACCTACTTACCACCTTCATTACTTCTCTGACAGTTAAAGGACTCATTGCTGACACCTAGGGGTACAGAGAGGAGCCTTAAGACTATCTGAGAAAAGAATGTCATTTTTCCCATCTAAGATGCCTGTGCTTGTAATACAGACACTTAATTTTATAACACACCAAGAAAAAAAAGGGGGAAAAAACCACACTAAAAAATGCAGAGCTAATCAGAAACTTCCATATTTTAAAGCAAGGAGTGAGGATAACAGAAACCTCACAGGAAGGGGCAGTGAAGAAATTTGTATGACTCATTCTGGGCACTGCATTGAGGGAGGAAAACTAATTTACTCTTAGAATTTCAACTATAACTCAGGACTCATGCAGGTTTATAATCTGATTACATATTGGTGGTCCCTCAGAAACCTCAAGCAGTAAATGTAATCTTTAGTTGGTAGTGCTAAGATCACTGGTGCTGTCACTCTGGGGAAAACGCAACTTCAATGCAAGCTAATGGTGACAGTACCATGCCCTTCACCATAAGATGTGTTCCAAGTTCAGAGACATAAAAATGTTGAAAACTGTTTTAGAATCAATGAGTACGGTATTCCTGTTTGACAGCAGTTCTAATGTCAATGAAGATATTCATAAGGCCTGAGTTCTCTACAGGGAAATTTATCTAGCCAGAGAAAAACTGGTTTCCTTTAAAATATTTATGAGAACTTAACATATATATTTAAATAATATCTTTCAAAAGTCCATCTAAATTCAAAGAGGAAGGAAAATGATCATGGAACATTTAATTCTTAATATAACCTTCTGCTACTACCAGAACTGGATATCTGGTCTTGAGTTAAGTAGGTGATGCACTGGAGACCCGAGTTTCTAGTTCTGTTACTAAGAAACTGTGATTTTTGGCAAGTCATTTAACCTCTGTAAGTTTCAATTTCTCCTAAATTCAAAATGAGCCAGTTTTATTAGATGATCTCTGAGATCCTAATTATTAAAGAAACCATAAACATGACCAATCTCACTGCTTAATTCCTGTGGAAGACGAGGCTTTGCTTCATGATGTCATTTATATCTGAGGAGGGGCAGGGAAGAGTCTAGAAATGAGAGTACAAGTTCTCTTTGATAGTTCTCAGTCTCTATCAAGACTTGACTCCACTATTATTTTAGTACTTTAAGAAGATGCTGGGATAGAACAAGTATTTCCCTCCTTCTCCTCAGCCTTCCCCTCTTCCCCTCCCTCCTCCCTCCCCCTCCCTCCTCTAATAACAGGGAAAATCTAATTCCAAGTGACACTTAAGGATGTAACAGAACAGAACAGCAGGCTCAGGAACATAATCTTCCCATAAGAATTCATCAAATTTGCTACTATTTATCCTTTTGTCCCCTTTCCTGTACACTTTCTAAATTAGATGAATTTGGCAGGATAAAAAATTAGAAAACATTATAAAAAGTAATGAAGAACAAACAAGGTTGTTAGTTTTAACTTAACATTATCTGCGGCTAAGTATTTCACCTTTGTACCACTGCTTAGTTCCTTGCCGGCTCCCTCGGTAAGCTCATCCAGGTCCACGACTTCACCAAGGACTCTTAAACTTCCATTTCATATCTGGTCTTTTCTCTTATAATCTAACCTCAGACACCAACTGTCACTTGGCACTTGTACCTGGATGTCTAAGAGACATCTCAAATCTAACACGTCAAAAACTGAACTACTGATTATGCTCCCAAAATCTGCTCTACCCTCAGCCTTCTTCATCCCAGTTGATGGCAACTCTGTCCTTTAGTAGTTTGGGACAAAAACTATAGAGTCACTCTTGACTCTTCTCTTTCTCTTGGTCTCACATCAGGAAATCCTGTTGGCTATGTCTTCAAAATATATCCCAAATCCAACAGCTTTCTTCACTTCCTCACTCTTGTCAGAGTAACTGTCTTCTTACTATGGGGTACTGCAATAGCTCACATAACTGGTGTCCCTGATTCTCTCCTTGCTCTCCTGCAGTCTCTTTTTGATAAACAGTGATCCTTATAAAACATAAGCTATCATTTCATTTCTCAGATCAAATCCATGAAGGCTTCCAATTTCAATCAGGATAAAAGCCAAAGTCCGCATCATAGCTTGTAAGGGCCTTCACAGTTTGTCCCCTCCTATCCCCCTTCACTTCTCTCACCCTGGTCCCTCTGGTCTAGCCACACTGTCGTCTTTGCACACAGGCATGCTTTCACATCGGAGCCTTTGTGCTGCCTGGACCCTCTGTCTGGAATGTTCTTCTTCCATATATCCCACTTCCTTCCATTCAGTACTCTCTCTCACCTCCTTCAAGTCTGTTCAAATGTCACCTTCTAAATGAAGCCTGTCCTGACTCTCCTATTTAAAACTGGGGGAGTGATGGCAGCATAAGACTGTCAGCATAAGACGTTCCTCCTTTTTGTCCCCCTTTTTAAGCTACGGATTAGAAATCCATCCACAAACAGAAGTGCTGTTGTGGGAATTGTGGGATTCAGTACCATATGCCAGGGGACATGGGAGTTGTCTCGACCACCTGTGCATCTGGTAGTAGGTGGGCAGACTTCAGTATGGGCTGCAGAATCAGTGCACTTGCCCCAGCCACTCTTGCCATGGTGAGGAACAAACCCAGAGAGTGCTGACCTAGGCAGATGCCCATACAAGACAGACGTAAAAGTCTAGCCTTGCTGGGGACACATTCCACTATGCCACTGAAGCTCCCTCCCCCCCCCAAAAAAAAGTTTGGTCACAGTGGAAACTGTAAGAGGCATTTTCCCAGTGCCATTCCCCTTTCCCCTATTCCACCAAAGCAACAATCCATGGGAATGAATTATCTAGCAGTAGAGACCTTTACAACAAGGGAAAAGGAGAGCAGTGAGTGAGTACCTGACTACCCCAGTTGTGCAGGGCATGGCAGGAGAAACCTGTTCCTTTTCAGCAGCACCCAGAGTACTGAGGCAGGACCCCCAAAACTGGGGAAGGGAAAAGAGCAGGAAAGAGATAGATAAGAATATCAAGGGGCATTAAAGATACACAGTTGCTGGTGACTGTGCTCAGGACTTCAGCAGAAAGTCTGCCCATGAACCTCTGGGAATACTTCGCCCGAGGATACCCCCACTGGGTCTATAGGCACCCCAATGCCCTGAGTGCTGAACCCACATCTCTTCTCACTCTGCAGTTGGCTCCTCATGCTCACTCCCAAGTGCAGTGGTGAGAGCAAATCCAGTAAATGGACTGTTATCAGGAAAACAGCAGTATGTGTGGGCAAGGGAGAAACCACAAACTTGAGCACCACCTTCTGGAAAATCTATAACGTGGAGAAAATCCAAATATAATAGCACCAACAAATAATATACCCCATCTGAAGACAACCAGTAAAGATTTAGGAAGGGGCCTGCTACTTAAAACACAAAAGTAGAAATGCAAAACTACAAGAAACATGAAAAATCAAAAAAACATGATCACCAAAAGAATAGTAATTCTCCAACAACCAAAAGCACAGATTTCTGCAATCTAGCTGCTAAAAAAAAAAAAGGAACAACTTTGAATCCTTTAAGATTTTATTTATTTATCTGAGAGAGAGAGAGAGCACAAGCAGGGGGAGCAGCAGGCAGAGGGAGAAGCAGGCTCCCCACCCAGCAGACAGCCTGGTGTGGGGCTCAATCCCAGAACCCTGGGATCATGATCTGAGCAGGAGGCAGACACTTAACCAACTGAGCCATCCAGGCACCCCTCAAAGTAGTTCTTTTGAACAAACTCAGCGATGTCCAAAAAAACTCAGAAGGACAATTCAAAGAAATAAGGAAACAATACACAAACAAAATGAGATATTTAACAAAGAGAAGAAATAATAAAGAAGAACCACACCAAAATTCTGGAGCTTAAGTTTCAATGATTGAAATGAAAAAAATGCAATAGAGAGCATGTATGGCAGAGTAAAGCAAAGAGAAGACAGAATAAGTGATCTAGAAATTTTGAGTTATTCAGTTAGAACAGAACAAAGCAAAAAGAATTAAAAGGAGTGAAGAAAGCCTACTGAATCTATGGGAGTCCATCAAAGAACAAATACAACAATTGGAGTTCCAGAGAAGAGAGGGAGAAGGGGGCAGAAAGTTTATTTAAAGAAATAATAGTTGAGAACTTCCCAAACTTAGGGAGAGGCTTGGACATCTATGTTCATGAAGCTAATAGATCACCCTATTATCTTAATGCAAAAGACCTTTTCCAACACATGGTATAATGAAACTGTCAAAAATCAAAGACAAAGAGAGAATCCTAAAAGCACCCAGGGAAAAAACAGATTGTAATCTATAAAGGAACTCCATGAGGCTATCAGTGATTTCTCAGCAGAAACCCTATAGGCCAGGACAGAGTGGGATGACATACTCGAAGTATTGAAAGAAAAAACTGCTAGCCAAGAATACTCTTATCTAACAAAGTTATTCTTCAGATGCAAAGGAGAAATAATGACTTTCTTGGACTAACAATTCACTGGTGAATTCTGAGGGAGTTTATCAACACTAGACTTGCTTTGTAAGAAATGTTGAAAGGAGTTCTTCTAGCTGAAATGAAAAGATGTTAATAGTGATACAAAAACATATGAAAGTATAGAACACACTGGGTAAAGGTAAATACAAGTCAGACATAGAAAATCCTAATTCTGTAAGAGGATGGTGTGTTAACCACTTAATTGTGTTAGAAAGGCTAAAGAAGAAGAGTATTAAAAATATAGTTACTGTAATGTGTTAATGAACACACAATATAAAAAGAGGTCAATAATGACACCAAGCATATAAAAGTGGAAGTGAAAAAGGTGAAGCTTTTACACAACTGAAGCTGCCATCAGCTTAAAATGAGCAGCTTTATAAGATGTTTTATGTAAGCTTCATGGTACCAAGAAACAAAACCAGATTCACGTAAGTTAAATAAGGGGGAAATAGACTGGGGAAAAAAATCACAAGTCTATAAAGGCAGGCAGAAAAAGAGGGAAAAAGAATCAGTGGAAACTCAGAACAACCAGAAAGCCATTAAGAAGACTACATTGTAGGTCCTTACGTATCAAGAATAACTCTAAATGTAAATGAATCGAATACACTAATCAAAAGGCACACAGGGACTAGATAAAGAAATGAGACTCAACTCTGTACTGCTACAGAAAGCAAACTTCAGCTTTAAGGACACACATTGGCTCAAAGTGAAGGGATGGAAAAAGACATTCAGTGCAAGTGGAAACCAAAAGAGAGGGGGGATGGCTATGCTTGTATCAGATGAAACAGACTTTAAAAGCCAAGAATGGTTAACAAGAGACAAAGAAGGTCATAATATAATAATAAGGGGTCAATGCATCAAGAGGATATAACAATTTTAAATATTTATGTACCCAACATCAGAGCACCTAAATATATTAACAAATACTGGCAGATCTGAAAGGAGAAATTGACAATACAATAATAGCAGGGGACTTCAATACCCCACTTTCACCAATGGATAGATCATTCAGACAGAACATCAGTAAGGAAATGTTGGACTTGAACCATACATTAGATCAAATAGACCTAACAGACATTTACAGATCATTCCATCCTACAGCAGCAAATACATGTTCTTCTCAAGTGCACACAAAACATTCTTCAAGGCAGACCATATGACAGTACACAGAACAAGTCTTAACGGCAAATTTACGAAGACTGAAATAATACCAAGTATATTTTCAGACCATAACATTTTCATACCATAATTGTATGAAACTAGAAATCAGCAAAACGGAAGCTGGAAAATCTACAAATGTGTGAAATTAAACAACATAACCCTGAACAACGAAGGGGTCAAAAAAGAAATCAAAAGGGAAACCAAAAAAGATATTGAAACAAATGAAAATGGCGACACAACATATCAAAACTTATGCTATGCTGCAAAAGCAGTTCTAAGAGGGACTTTATAGTTATAAATGCCTATGTTAAGAAAATAGACACATCTCAAATAAACAACCTAACTTTACACCTCAAGGAACTAGAAACAGAAGAAAAAACCCAAGTCCAAAATTAGCAGAAGGGAAGAAGTAAAAATCAGAGCAGAAATAAATAAAACAGAGACCAGAAAAACAAAAAAGGAAAAAAACAGTGAAACTAAGAGCTGGTTTCAAAAAGATAAAACAAATCGGCAAACCTTTAGCTATACAAACCATGAAAGAAGACAATATTCAAAGTCAGAAATGAAAGAGGAGACATTGCAAATGATACTACAGAAATACACAGATCATAAGAGACTAGTATGAACAATTATATGCCAACACATTGGATAACCTAGAAGAAATGGATAAATTCTCAGAAACATACAACCTACCAAGACTGAATCAGGAAGAAATAGAAAATCTGAATAGACCAGTGAATAAGGAGATTGAATCACTAACCAAAAACCTCCCAACATAGAAAACCCCAGGATAAGCTGGTTTCATTAATGAATTCTACCAAACATTTAAAGAAGAATTAATGCCATCTTTCTCAAACTCTTCTAAAAAATTGAAGGGACAGAACACGTCAAAATTCATTTTATGAAGCCAGCATAACCCAAAGCCAGACAAGGACAAACAAAAAAATTCCAGACCAATACCCTCGATGAATGGATGCAAAAATTCTCAAAAAATATTAGCAAACTGAATTCAACAGACATTGAAAGTTCTATACGCCATGACCAAGTAGGATTTCTTCTTGGGAGGGAAGGATGGTTCAAAAATGCAAATCAATAAATGTGATACACATTTAACAGAATGAAAGATAAAAATCAAATGATCATCTCAATGTAGAAAAGCATTTGACAAAATACAACACATTTTCATGATAAAAACCCTCAACAGACTGGGTACAGATTGGACACAATTCTATATAATAAAGGCCACATATGAAAAATCCATAGCTCACACCATACTCAACAACAACAACAAAAATGAAAGCTTTTCCTCCAGGATCAGGAACAAGATGAGGGCGCCCACTCTCACCACACTTAATCAGAGTAATAATGGATGGCCTAGTTAGACCAATTAGGCAAGACAAAGAAATAAAAGGCATCTGAATCAGAAAGGAAGAAGTAAAATTGTCATATTTGCAGATGATTTGATTTTATATAGAGAAAATCCTAAATAAAGACTCAACCAAAAAACTGTTGGAATTAATAAACAAGTTCAGTGTATTTGCCGGATATAAAATCAACATATAGAAATCAGTTATGTTGGTATAAACGAACAATGAAACATCTGAAAAAGAAATAAGTAAAACTATCCTGTTCATAGTAGGCATAAAAAAATACTTGGGAATAAATTTAACCAAGGAGGTGAACGATGTACAGATGTACAGGTGTACCTCATTTTACTGTGCTCCACCTTATTGTACTTCACAGATACTGTGTTTTGTTTTATTTTGTTTTTACAAATTGAAGGGTGTGTGGCAACCCTGTGCTGAGCAAGTCTATGGGTGTAATTTCTTTTCAATAGCATTTGCTCACTTTGTGTCTCTGTGTCACATTTTGGTAATTCCTGCAATATTTCCAACTTTTTCATTATTGCTATATTTGTTATGGTGATATGTGATTAATGATTATGACTCACTGAAAGCTCACATAATGGTTAGCATTTTTTAGTAATAAAGTATTTTAAAATTGAAGTATATACACTGTTTTTTTAAAGACATAATGATACTGTGTGCTTAACAGACTACAATACAGTGTAAACATAAATTTTATGTGCCCTGGAAAACTAAAAAAAAAATCATTTCATTGTGATATTCCCTTTATTGTTATATTCATTTTACTGTGGTGGTCTGGAACCAAACCCATAATATCTGAGGTATGCCTGTGTTATGAAAACTACAAAACCTTGATGAAAGAAACTGAAGAAGACACAAACAAATGGGAAGATATCCCATGTTCACTGATTTGAAGAATTAATATACTGATAACTGTTAAAATGTCCATACTACCTAAAGTCATCTAGAGAGTCAAGGCAATCCCTAGCAATATCCCAAAGACATTTTTTACAGAAATAGATAAAACAATCCTAAAATTTGTATGGAACCATCAAGACTCCAAGTAGCCAACGCAATCATGAGAAAGAAGAACAAAGCTTAAGGCATCATATTTCCTGCTTTCAAACTATACTATGAAGCTGCAGTAATTAAAACAGTATGGTACTGACATTTAGACCAATGGAATAGAGTGCCCAGAAATAAATCTCTGCATATGCAGTCAACTAATATTTGACAAGGAAGCCAAGAACACTCAATGGGAAAAGATAATCTGGTCAACAAATGGTGTCAGGAAAACTGGATAACTATGTGCAGAAAAAATGAAATTGGATCTGTATCTTCCAACACTCACCAAAATTAATTAAAAATGGATTAAAGGCTTAAACATAAGACCTGATACAATAAACCTCCAGAAGAAAACACTAATATTAGCATGGGCCATGATTTTTTGAGTATGACACCAAAGGCACAAGCAACAAAAACAAAAAGCGATGAGTGGGACTATATCAAACTAAAAAACTTCTGCATGGCAAAATAGAAGATCAACAAAACAAAAAGGAAACCTATAATATGGGAGAAGATATTTGTAAATCATATGTCAGATAAGGGGTTAATATCTAAAATATATAAGGAACTCATACAACTTAATAACAAAATCTGATTTAAAAATGGGCAGATCAATAAACAGATATTTTCCCAAAGAAGGCATAGCCAACAGGTATACAAAAAGATGCTCAACAATTCTAATCATCAGGGAAATGCAACTCAAAACCACAATGAGATATCACTTCATAACTGTTAGAATGGCTATGATTAAGAAGAGAAGAGAAAACAAGTGTTGATGAGATGTGGAGATAAGGGAATCCTGTACACTATTGGTGGGAATGTAAATTGGTTCAAAACAGTATGGAGGTTCCTCAAAAAATTAAAAACCAAGCAACAATAAGATCTGGCAATCCTACCTCTGGGTACTTATCCAAAGGACATGAAAACAGGATATTGAAGAGATATATGCACTCCCATGTTCACTGGAGCGTTATTCACAATAGCCAGGATATCAAAACAACCCAAGTGTCTATCAACAGGTGAATAGGTAAAAAAGATATGGTATACACACACACAAACACACACCCTGTGGAATATTATTCAGCCATAAGAAAAAAAAGGAGATCCTGCCATTTGTAACAACATGGATGGACCCTGAGGGCATTATACTTAATGAGATAAGCCAAACAGGAAAAGACAAATACTTTCTGCTGTCACTTATATGGAATCTAAAAAAGCCAAACTTGTAAAAACAGAGAACAGAATGGTGGTTACCAGGGACTGGATGATGGGGGAATTGGTGATATGTTGTTGAAGGGTACAAATGTAGAAGAAAAAGAAGTTCTAGAGATCTAATGCAGAGCATAGTGACCATAGACAATAACATAATATTATAAACTTCAAAGTTCCTAAGAAACTAGATCTTAATAGTTCCCACCAGAAAAGAGAAATGATAATTATGTGACATGACAGAGGTGTTAGCTAACCCTACAGTGGTAATCATATTGCAATATATATATGTATCAAATCAACACACTGTACATCTTAAACTTTCACAATGTTATATGTCAACTGTACACCTCAAACTCACAAAATGTTAAATGTCAATTGCATCACAATTTTTTTAAAAAAGAAAAAACTGGACCACACCTCCCACTGCACTCCTAATCCCTTTATCCTACTCTTTTTCTCTGCTCATCATCTAATCATCTGCTCATCATCTACTATTTTATATAATTTATTTATTTCTCTTGCCTCCCCTCTGCTGCTGCTGTCACCCAAACCCCCCAGAAGTATAAGTGAAGAATCTTTGTTGTTCAGGGATAAATCCATAGTGCCTGGCACGTAGTAGGCGTTTAAGAAATATTTGTTAAATTAATTAATTCCTTATTTCCACACAGATGGTAAAATATTTTCTAATTTAAACTTTCTTACATGTTTTACTTTTTTTTTTTTTAAAGATTTTATTTATTTATTTGACAGAGAGAGACACAGTGAGAGAAGGAACACAAGCAGGAGGAGTGGGAGAGGGAGAAGCAGGCTTCCCGCGGAGCAGGGAACCTGATGTGGGGCTCGATCCCAAGACCCTGGGACCATGACCTGAGCTGAAGGCAGACGCTTAACAACTGAGCCGCCCAGACGCCCCTCTTACATGTTTTAAATTGCAAAAGTAATTAAGTGCTTATTTTACTTGGGGATACAGTGCCAAGATGTATGAAGAAACAGTTAATACAACAAACCTTCCCCCATTCTCATCCTTTTCAGCTTACCCAGTTAACCTATCTGTACCTTACTTTGGCTCTTATTAATATGTCCATATATGTACATATTTTCTACTTTTTATAAAAATGGCATCATATTCTAGTCTACAATGTGCTTTTCTTACACATTAACACATATATCATAATATTATATATCAACAGATATGGATCAGTTCATTCTTTTTTTTTTTTTTTATTCTTATGTTAACCCCCATACATTACATCATTAGTTTTAGATGAAGTGTTCCATGATTCATTGTCTATGCATAACACCCAGGGCTCCATGCAGAATGTGCCCTCCTCAATACAGTTCATTCTTTTTATTATCCACATAATAATTTTCCATACTACTACTAGATCACATTTTGTTCAATTCCCATTAACATGCATGGATATCAGAGTTTAACTTGAAATAGAATAAATAACGTCCAGGGTTCTACATCTAATTAAAAATAATCATTAATATTCGTTAATGACCTTCAACCCATGAGAAGAGATATTATATTAAGCATAGTAAAATATGTGGGCTAAAACATTTTAATGTTAGTCACAGATTGAAACAATGTTTTCCTAGTTAATCTTCAGATTATATGAAAATTTAATCAATCAAAAAGTTCTAAACAATCAAGGAAACAATAATTTGTCTGCTTACCTGTGTCTGTAAGGCACTACATTTTTATAATTCTACCATAATAAAAATTTGACTATTACAATAGAGTATTAAAAAAATCCATATTCTTTGATACAAAACATATATTACATATTTTATGGCCAATATACAATACAGTCATGAAAGATGAATAGGTCTAATTTGCAATCTTAATATTATGGAATTTTAAATTGTAAGTATAATTAACTAGACAATTATAGTTAATTAACAGGTAATTACAAATAACAGATAATTATTAGAAGTCATATATAGAAAAACAAACTGTCACACAACCACATTCCTTATTACCCTTATTATTCTTGATTTTCAGGTTAAAACAAGACCTTACTAAGGGGGTTATTTGCCTGTGGGTTATGACATGGTTATATAAAACTTGGTCTTTTAAAAAAATAACTACTCTTTTCTCTATTTCCTACTGGTTAGTTAATATAGAGATGATATTGGTAAATAACCGAAAACTTAAGTGAGTTACAGAAAATGTTCTATTCTCAAGGAAATAAGATCTGACCAGGCATTCTGAAGGTGACAAAGAATTAAAATAAAATTACAGAAAAGGTCTGCTCTCCTGGACACGAGAAGACTCTTTTCATCTTTCACCAAAGGCTCTTAACGTAGGCATAAAATTGAAGTGGAGGGGAAACAAGGTTATTTCTTCCCCCAAGAGTTCATTCCATTTCTCCCCTCCACTTCTTGAGCTGCTGGAGTCCACACCTTACTGCAGGAAATTAAGATGGAAACCAAGAAGAAGAAGAAAGTAAGAGAAGACAGCACAGACCGTGGCTATCTTCTTCTGAAGCTAAATCTAGGTGACTCAACTGTAGGTATAGATTATTTTTATTGTTTAATTCCATCTCCTGACAATGGAAAACACATATTGATTTTTAACTTATCCTTCGACTAACATATACATTTAGTTTATCTTTTGAAGAATTTTCGGAAAAACTCTTCTCTTTGCATAAAGTTCATGTGTAGAAATAAGTCCCTGGGAGAGTCTAGTTCGGAAATGTCAAGCTAGTGGCCGTTAGCTTGTTTTGTTTGGTCTACACCATCTGTCTTTCTAAAACTGAATTTATTTTCAATGTGTAAAAACTGGAAGTTATCATATAAAAATTCCTATTTCTGATTCTTCTTGGAACATGAGAAGAACCGGGCATGGGCTTACATTCCCACATGGTAACCACCGGCTGGAGCCAAGTGCAGACTGATCCCTTTGGACCAGCCACGTGCTCCCCAGGTCATTCCATGTGGCCTGCTTCTCTCATTTACATTATTTATATGGTCCCTGTTAACCATCTGTTTTTGGTCTAGTCTTTGTCTTATGATCAAAACATGAAAAAAGTGAAACCCTGGCCTTTAACAAGGGTGAAGCTTAGGCGTTTAAAAACAACAAAACATTGCTCGAATTAGCAAAGAACGTTAATGAGTTAAAAATAAAATCTGTAATGCAGTTGCGAACTATTTTTAAACTGTTTCCATTCTCACTTCACTATTTTGCTCTTTAACCCAACATGTCTCTGCACATTGGCCATGCCTGGAAGCTGGGTGGTTGCATTTACACATAAGTGCACCTCTATATGCAGGTGGTAACATATATGTCCCACACCATAGCTTAATAAGATACAAATCACTGGGTAGGCCAATAGAGCACCTAGACCCTCAACTTGGCTCTTGTCATTAACTGCATGACAGGGGCAAACCCTTCTGGAGTTGAGCTCTTTGTTCATTTGTATAATGAGGGTACTGGACTAGATGAATACATAAGTCTCTCCCCAGCACAGGCATTCTATTATTTGAGAACATCAGCATGTTTATAAAAGCTCTGAAAACATCCCTTAGGTAACAACAAAAAATAACTCCAGGAAAATTTATTTTAAGACATACTTTAGAAAAGGGGCATTTTCCATGGGTATCACAAAAATAAAATTTTTATTACTGAAAGTAACATGCTAACTCATCAGTTCTTTGCTAATAAAATACTTTTAAATTTATTTATTTATTTAAGATTTTATTTATTTGACAGAGAGAGAGAGAGCGAGAGCAGGAACACAAGCAGGGGGAGTGGGAGAGGGAGAAGCAGGCTTCCTGCCGAGCAGGGAGCCCGATGTGGGACTTGATCCCAGGACCCTGGGATCATGACCTGAGCTGAAGGCAGACGCTTAACTACTGAGCCACCCAGGCGCCCCAAAATACTTTTAAATTTAAAAAAGCCAAAATTATGTCATTTTATTTTTTACTCCAGAAGTTGCTAGCTAAGGACAGCATATGATGAAATAGGATTTTTGAAAGGAGGAATGTAAAATCTCAATAATTTATATAATTTTAGCTGCTTTAAAAAAAGATCCTTTTTATTTGGTCATAACTCTTCAAAGGAGTCAGTGGAAACTCCAGGAAGATGAAATTTAGTTCCACTCATTTACCTCCCTCTGATACTTGCTACTTAGCTTTCTTGGAAGCTCATTTATTAGTTATTTTAGCAGCCTATGTATTAAAGCTTAATGTATGTATTGTCTCAAATTCAAAATTTCTGAAGACCGCAGTTTTTGGTCAGATAATTTTTTTTAATTACAAGTTTGCATACTATCTACAAAAATGATTATAAAGTTAAATTTTAGAGGATACTTGTGGTAGATAGAACTCTAAAACAGGCCCCCAAATTTCCTGCCCTAATCTCTGAGATTGTGACTAGGAGAAGATACCACACCTATGGTTATTTATATTACACAATAAAAGGGATTTTGCAAATGTCACTGAGGTCATTAGTTAGTTGACGCAGTTCATCAAAAAGGAGACTATCCAGGTAGTCCTGACCTGATGACATGATTAAGGCAGAATTTTCTCCACTGCTGGCAGAAGAGGAAGCCAAAGAGACCTGAAGCACGAGGGAGATATGACACATTACTGTGGGCTTAAAGATGGTGACAAGCAATGTGGGTGCCCTAGGGAACTGAGATGGGTCCCTGGCCAAGAGCCAGCAATGAAATGGAGACCTCAATTCTATAAGCATAAGGAACTGAATTCTGTGGACAATTTAAATGAGGTTGGAAGTGGATTTTCCCTGAATCTCCAGTCAAGGACTCAGTCCAACTGACATCTTAATTACAGCCTTATGATACTCTGAGCAAAGAGCCCACTGGACTTACAGCTTATAAAAAAAACTATGTGCTAATAAGTGGGTGTTATTTTAAGCTATCACGTTTGTAGTAGTTTATTATGGAACAATAGAAAACTAACACAGTGCTGAGGAATTATTATTAAAAAGGAAAAAAAAATCAACTAAAGATCTGACTGCTACATTTTTCAGAGTGCCTAGGTTCAAAGTGGAATTATTAAGTTGTTTCATGTTGAGAAAAACAATGTGTGTTAAGAGTAGAAGTGATAATTCTTAGGAAATGGGGCAAACTGAAACCCAGAACAAATACGGAACATTCACATTGGATTTCAATTATAGCAAAATGAAATTATACATAAAAAAATCTAGATATTTCAATTTCAAACTCAAGGGAAACATTTTTAGTAGAAATACTTACCCTATTTTGAAAAAATGATGCATGAAAATGTGATGTTGTAGCAGATATTGATACTAAAGTAATAGTTTCTTCAGAACTAGGATTATGTAAGTAAACTTTTTCCATTTTTGGCATTCCAACTGGCCTGTAAAAAAAAAAAAACAAAAACCTGTCACAAATATTTCAAAGATCATTTCTAGTTGTTAAAAAAATTAAATATCAAAACTATTGGACAAATACATATCCAAACATCTAAAACTATTATAAATTGGTTTATATTTAAAATTACACACGAAAATGCATTCAACAAATATATGATGAGTGCCAATTTTATGTCACACACTGAGCCAGGGGCTGGTATATGATGAAGCAAGTCTCTGCTTGGAGGAAGCTTACAGTCAAGTGAGGAAGCAGGCAGGGAACAAAGTGGTCAGATGCTTGCACTGCTTTCTGTAATACCACCCTGCTTTCCTACTAATTCTTTTTTTTTTTTTTTCTTTTAAATGTTCATGTCCTTTTCTCCCCAAATTCCACTGATACATGCTCTTCAATTTAGGAAAAACTGAGTGGCAAAAGTTATGTGAGCCGATCTGCCTTATGAGTTAGGGGCAATTATTGTCCTCATTTTATAGATGAGGATACTGAGGCACAGAAAAGTTACTTAATTTGTCCAAAGTCATACTTGGAATCTAAATTAGAATCCAGACCATCTGGCTTTAGTCCATGTTCTAACTGATTATACTAAACTCTGCTCTCAAAGTAACAACATAAAACACACACTCAGTGGTCTGATACCCACAGATGCATTTTAATGTTCTCCTTGGCATCCACATTATAGTTTGTCTTAAAAGTGAAATCTCCTCAGTTATGTAGTCCATTGAGTACGTACACAGCTAATCTTAGTTGTACAGGCCTCCTGATTCCTACAGCATCAGAGAATTCTGCATATAAATTACATTTCTTCTTAATGCTCTCTAATCATTTAATTGGCACCAGTCTTACTTCCTCAACAAGATTATCAGCACCAGTTCGGACAAAGGTTACATTATATATGCACCGTGCAGTCTCCACGTTATCTAGCACAGGCACTTGGTAAGAGTGTGCATGGGTGAGCTTGCTCCCCTCCACACCCCTCCCCAGTGGAAATTAAGGTCCTCCGTAACCTGACATCACTCAACCTAAACAAGTAACTAACTCCCTATGTTTTCACAGCCTTCCAACCTGGCTCAGGCTGGTTTCATGGGCATAGCCCCCCATGCCTTTACCAATCTCTTTGTTCTGCGTTTTCCTCCCTATCCTCTATGCCAATCCAAATCCTCATTTTCTAATTCAAATACAATTTCTTTCACAAGGTTCTCTCCTCAGGCAACTATTCTGGTCCACATTTTCATTTTTTTCATGCTACTGCTCTCCTTGAACACTCCACCCCCATACATACACAAACAACAATGCTGGAAAAATGTAGAAGCTAGAGAAAGGTACTGATCCCAAGGATTAACTAAAAAACAGCAAGAAACCCTTGGGGGAACAGAAGGTTGCCTTGAACTGGAAGGCGGGGAAAAGTGAGGGACAAAGAATAGCCTAAGCTGGCAAGGAGAGGCTAGGGTAGAGGAAGTCTTCAAAACTTTATTCTTCTCCATTTCCTTCCCTGCTTGCCTTGGGACAATCAAGAGCCTGACCCCTCAAACTAGAACAGCAGAGGGGCTTAGAGAGGTAAAAATCTGATAATCAACTACCCTGGAGCATACCCACCTCTAACTCCTCTCTTTGGTCCTCCAAAGACCAAGAGCTGTTTGATTACAATTTAGGAAGACCCCTCCATCCAGATGATTCTGCTTAAGCACTATCAGATAGAGTGGTGGCCAACATAGGACAATTACCAGTTTTTACACATATGTGAGTGTGGAACTGGATCTTTCTTCCTTGGGGATAATCTCCCCTCTTAGGGCGCCTGGGTGGCTCAGTCGTTAAGCGTCTGCCTTCGGCTCAGGTCATGATCCCAGGGTCTTTGGGATCGAGTCCCACATCGGGTTCCCTGCTCAGCGGGAAGCCTGCTTCTCCCTCTCCCACTCCCCCTGCTTGTGTTCCTGCTCTCGCTATCTCTCTCTCTGTCAAATAAATAAATAAAATCTTCAAAAAAAAAAAAAAATCTCCCCTCTTAAATTCACAAGAGACAAGAACCAAAAAGGCTTGGTATTCTGCCTTACCTCAATATGCATTACAAGACAGGAGCTCTTAAGTTCACACATCAAAATAACATGATCTGTGAGGAGTATAATCAGTTAGAAAACATACCATGTTGTGGTAAACTGTAGTGTTCCTAATCTGCTGACAGAACCTGTGAGAGGATTATACTTCTCCTCTTCATTAACATTAGGCTTGGCCATAAGATTTTCTTTGGCCAATGAAATGTGAGTAAAAGTGACATATAACATTAAGTTTTTTAAAAGTCATCTTTTACTCTTTCCTCTTGTACACTGTTCCAAGAAATGCCATTTCTCAGATAGGAGTGCTGATTTCAGTCTACATCCCACTAAGATTTTGGGGCTGGTTGTGGTCACAGTATATTTAACTTGGTAAGTTCTGCATAATATACACACCTGAAGTTGGAAAAGTTGAACCAAGAATTAAAAATAAGCACAATAGGATATATTTAAGGAGATATGGCAAGACATTAGTAAAACAAAGTAAGAAATCCTATAGAAAAAGAAAATATTAGTATAAAAATATAATGTATAAAGGTGGATAAAAATCTGTTAGTGAGTTGGAAGATCAGACTGACAATTTAGTTCAGAATTCAGCAAGAAAAAATATATAGACTATTTTAAAAGAGCTAAAAGAAACAAAAGAGAAGCAAATATGTAGGGCATAACTAGAAATGGTAATGTTTAGAAGATGGACTGTAGGAATATTTAAAGAGTATGGACAAAATTAATGGGTAAAATCCAAACTTTAAAAAAAATGACAAACTAATTCTTTTTCTTTAAAGATTTACTTATTTGAGCGAGAGTGCATGCACATACGTTGGGGGAAGGGACGTAAGGAGGACGGAAAGAGCAGAGGGAGAAGGGGAGAGAAACTTTAACAGACTGCACTCAGTGAGGAGCCCAACCCGGGGCTTGATCTCATGACCCTGAGATCGTGACCTGAGACGAAACCAAGAGTGGGAGGCTTAACCGACTGTGCCACCCAGGCACCTCAAATATAAACTAGTTCTTAACTGAAAGAGTTTATGAAGTGTCAACAAGGAGAGATAAGGAAACCCTGTACTTAAAAGAATAAAATTTAAGAGTTCTTTATACAATGTGGATTAAATTGTCTTATGAGATTTTTGCAAGTATTTTCTCCCATTGTGTGGAGTCTTTTCACTTTCCTGATGGTATCATTTGCAATACAAAAGTTTTTAATTTTTTATGTAATTCAATTTGTATATTTTGTCTTTTATCACTGGTGCTTCTGGAGTCATATCTAAGAAACCACTGCATAACAGAGATCTATTCCAATATTTTCTTCTAAAGGTTTTATAGTTTAGCTTTATTACATTTACATCTAGCTCTATGGTACACTTTGAATTAATTTTGTGTGAGGCAGGGATCCAACTTAACTCCTTCATATGTGGATACCCAGTTGTCCCAGCACCATTTGTTGCAAAGACTATTCTTTATCTATTTGTTTTGGCACCCTTGTCAAAATCAACCGGCAATAAATGTAAAGTTCTATTTCTGGGATCTAAATCCTTTTCCATTTATTTATGTCTTTCCTTATGGCAGTGTCACAGTGTCTTGACTAAAGCTTATGTGAAGTTTCTAATATTGGGCATTGAAAGTTCTCTATTGGTCTCCTTTTAAAAGAATGGCTATTCTGGATCCCTCTTATTTCACGTGAATTTTAAGGTCAGGCTGTCCATTTCTACAAAAATGTCAGTTGGGATTTTGATGGGGATTGTGCTGAATTCATAGATCAATTTAGGGAGTATCGCCATCTTTATTCTGATCTATGAATATGAAATGGCTTCCATTTATTTAATTCTTTAATTTCTTTTGACAATGGTCTGCTGTTTTTAGCACACAGGTCTTATATTACTTTTGTTAAATTTATATCTAAGTATTTTACTCTTTTTGAGTTATTATAAATGGAATTGTTTTAATTTTTAATTGCTCATTGCCAGTGTATAGAAATATAATTTATTTTACATACTGATCTTATATCCTGTAACCTTGCTGAACTCATTCTATTTTTTTTAAGTGGATTGCTTACGATTTTCCATATACAAGAGTATAACATCCAAAAATAGAGATGGTTTTACTTTTTCCTTTCCAATCTGGGTGCCTTTTGCTTCTTTTTCTTGCATAACTGCCCTGGTTCTTGATGCAGGGAGAAATCTTTCAGTCTTTCACCATTAAATATGATGTTAGCTGTGGGACTTTCATAGGTGTTCTTTATCAGGCTAGGGAAATTCTCTTCTAGTCTTAGTTTTTTTGAGTGTTATTACCCTGAAAGGATGTATTTTCAAATCCTTTTTGTGTGTGTGTTTACTGACATGATCATGTTTTTCTCCCCTTTATTGTATTAACATGGTGTATATTATATTAATTGAATTTCAGATGTGGGCTTGAATTCACGATCCTGAGATTAAGACCTGAGCTGAGATCAAGAGTCAGTTGCTTAACCGACTGAGCCACCCAGGCACCCCGGTATATAATCATTTTTATGTGTTGCTGATTTTGGTTTTTATTATTTTGTGGATGAATTTTAACAAGAGGGGTATTGGTCTGTCGTTTTCTTGTAGTGTCTTTGTGAGGTTTTGGTAAAATGGTAATGCAGGCCTAACATCCTGAGTTGGGAAATGTTCCCTCTTCTATTGTTTGGAAGAGTTCGTAGTGGATTGGTACTAATTCTTCTTTGAATTTTTGGTAGAATTAATCAATAAGGCTTTCTGTGCATCTGAGCTTTCATTCTGGGAAGTTTTTTGATTACTAATTCAAACTCTTTATAAGTCTATTCAGACTTTCTATTTCTTCTTAGGTCAGTTTTGGTAATTTGTGTCTTCAGGAATTTGTCCATTTCAACTGTTAATGAATTTGTTAGCATGTAATTGTTCATGGTATCCCCTTATAATCCTTTTTAAAATTTCTATAAGGTTAATAGTAATGTCACCTCTTTCATTCCCGATTTTAGTAATTTGAGAGTCTTTTCTCTTTATTGCTTGGTCAGTCTAGCTAAGGGTTTGTCCATTTTGTTGCTCTTTTCAAAGAACCAATTTCTATTAATGTTCCCTATTATTTTTATCTGTATTTCATTTGTTTTTACTCTAGTCTTAATTATTTCTTTCTAATTATTTTTTACCTTATTTTTCTTTTTCTAGTTTCTTAAGGTGGAAGGTTAGGTTTCTGACTTGAGATTTGTTTTCTTTGCTGATTAAGACATTTACAGCTGTAAGTTTCTTCCTGGGCAATGGTTTTGCTGCATCCCATAAGTTCTGGTATGTTATATTTTCATTTCACTCATCTGAAAGCATTTTCTAATTCCTCTCTTGATTTTCTTCTTTGATTCATTGGTTATTAAAGAATATGTTGCTTAATATCTCAAGATTCTTTTTTTTCCTGTATTGTTTTCCAGTTTACTTAATTAGAAAATGAAGTTAACAGAAAAGATACTTTGTATGACTTCAAAACTTACTGGGGCTTGCATTATGGTCTATCCTGGAGAATGTTCTATGTGTGTGTGAATAGTGTAAGTACTCTGTTGTTGAGTGGAATGTTCTATAGATGTCTACTGGGCCTAGGAGCTCTGTACTGTTTTCAGGACTTCTGTTTCTTTTGTTATCTCTTGTTTAGATAGTCTATCCATTATTGAAAGTAGAGTACTAAAGACTATTAATGCTGAATTGTCTGTTTTTCCCTTCAGTTCTGTCAGTTTTGCTTCCTATACTTTGGGTTTCTATTGTTAGTTGAGTCTTGCTTTTTTAATCTGAAAATCTTGGTCTCTTAATTGGTGTGTTTAAACTATTTATATTTAATGTAATTATTGATATGGTTAAAGTACCATCTTGCTCGTTATTTTCTATTCTATCTCTTCTTTGTTTATAACTCTTTTATATGCATAATTTTCTTTTTTTTTTTTTTTTAAGATTTTTTATTTATTTGACAGAGAGAGACACAGAGAGAGAGGGAACACAAGCAGGGGGAGTGGGAGAGGGAGAAGCAGGCTTCCCGCTGAGCAGGGAGCCCGATGCAGGGCTCAATCCCAGGACTCTGGGACCATGACCTGAGCTGAAGGCAGAGGCTTAACGACTGAGCCACCCAGGTGCCCCTTATATGCATAATTTTCTAGTCCTGGCCCAATTAAACTAGAAATCAATAACAAAAAGATAACTCGATTCCCTATAAATATGTAAATAGATCAATGCATGCGTAAGTAACCCATGGATCAAAGACAAAATCTGAATAAAAATTAAGAACTATCTGGAACTGAATGAAAATGAAAAACTGAACTCACTAAAAGCTTGTATAATACAGCTCATTCTGTGCTTACAGAAAAATTCATGAATTTAAATCTACATATTTGAAAAGAAAAAAGCCTAAAAGTTAATGAGTTAAGCATCCATGTCATTAGAAAAAGAACAGCAAATTAAATCTAAAGGAAGTACAAAGAAAGAAATGTTAAAATAAGAATGGAAATCAATGGAATAAAACATGTAAAATAGAGATGATCTATGAAGTCAGAAGTTCACAGGTCTTGGGGGTAAAAAACTAGTAAGTTGATAACTACCTGACAAAACTGAGAAAGAAAAAATAGATGGCACAAAATATCAGTATCAGCAATGATAAAAGGAGTTACAGCTACAGATGCTACAAACAGTAAAACAATCATAGAATGATATTAGCAACTTTATGTTAGTAAATTTGAAAATTATCCTGAAATTGCCAAACTCCTAGAAAAACACAGCTTACCAAAACTGGTAAATTAAAAAAATATATGTAAGCATTACAAAAAATAAAACTACTAAAGGGACACCTGGTGGCACAGTTGGTTAAGTGCCCAACTCTTGATATCAGCTCACGTCTTGATCTCAGGGTTTTAAGTTCAAGCCCCACACTGGGCTCAACACTTAAAATAAAACAAAAAACTATTAAAGAAATTAAATTCATAATTTAAAACCTTACCACAAAGAAAATTCCAGCCCAGGAGTACTCTCTACTGGCAAATTTTACCACATATTTAAAGGTAATATTTTACCAATTAATTGGGGGGGGGAGTGAAATGCAGGTACAAAATGGGGAAAAATGAGAAAGAACTCTATGATTCTAGATCTGAGTTGGGAAAACATGAATTAGAATTATTAGTATGAGACATGATTTACATATATCCATTTATTTTTTAAATTTTTTTTAGAGAGAGGGCTTGATCTCACGACCCTGAGATCATGACCTGAGCTGAAATCAAGAGTCAGATGCTGGGGCGCCTGGGTGGCTCAGTTGGTTAAGCGACTGCCTTCGGCTCAGGTCATGATCCTGGAGTCCCAGGATCGAGTCCCGCATCGGGCTCCCTGCTCAGCGGGGAGTCTGCCTCTCCCTCTGACCCTCCCCCTTCTCATGTGCTCTCTCTCTCTCTCAAATAAATAAATAAAATCTTAAAAAAAAAAAAAAGAGTCAGATGCTTAACCGACTGAGCTACCCAGGTACCTCAATATATATGCATTTATATATATGCATATGTTTTGGGGTGCCCGGGTGGCTCAATCGTTAAGCGTCTGCCTTCAGCTCAGGTCATGATCCCAGGGTCCTGGGATCAAGCCCCGCATCGGGCTCCCTGCTCAGCGGGGAGCGTGCTTCTCCCTCTCCCACTCCCCCTGCTTGTGTTCCCTCTCTGTGTCTGTCAAATAAATAAATAAGATCTTTAAAAGTATATATATATGCACATGTTTCTCCACAGATCTGTTCACACAAGCCTAGAAGCAATGACGTCCAGAGCAATAAGCACACTTGGTGCCCAGATATGGGTTTGAAATGTCACTCCCCATCAAAAGAAACCAGGACTTCTTGTACTTTTGGCTAATTCTAGGTCTAGGACAAGGAAAAGAGAAGGAAGTCTAGAATGTCTTATTGAATCAGAAAGCAAAGAAATGTTCAAAGGTTAATGGGACATATCAAAAAAAGATAGGAATCAGCTTAACCAGGCTTCCACTGGGAAAATATAAAGAGATGGATACTCTAAGTTAATAGCAATCAGAGAAATACAAAATTAACAATGAAGTATCACATTATCCCTATTTAACTAGCAAAATTAGAAAGTTGGCTAATGTTAAGGGTTAATGCAAATATGTGGATGTGGAACTACACATGCACTGCTATTAGAGGAGCATAAAGTGGCACAGATACTCACAAAAGCAATCAGGCAATACCTAGATAGTGAAGTGTACTCACACTCTATGACCTATGCATTCCACTCCTGGGCTTATATTCCAAAGAAATTTGCATGACAGTCCATACTGAACCTGTAAGAGGATTTCACGCAGGGCTGTTTGTGGTGGTAGGGTTACTAGAGGCAATATGTATAGCCACTGAAGAAAGAGTTATGGATAAAATGTGGATACTTTGTTATGGTTAGAAATAAGAGAACAGATGGACATCTAACAAAAATGGACCTTTAAAAAGGTAAGAAATAGAATGAACTATGCAGCCACTAAGGAAAACAATATGGAGGTTCCTCAAAAATTAAAAACAGAACTACCATATGATCCAGCAATCTCACTTCTTCCCATATCCAAAGGAAATGAAAACAGGATCTCGAAGAGATATCTGCACCCCCATGTTCATTGCAGCATTATTCACAAGAGCCAAAATATGGAAATAATCAAAGTGTCTGTCAGCGGATAAATGGATAAAGAAGATATGGTATGTATATATATACAGAGAAATATTATTCAGCCATGAGAAAGGACATCCTGCCACTTGTAATAACATGGTGGTCCTTGAGGGCATTATGCTAAATGAAGTCAGACAAACACTCTATATCACTTATATGTGTAATCTAAAAAAGCTGAACTCATAGAAACAGAGACTTAGAATGGTGGTTACCAGGGGTCGAGGAATGCAGAAAGAGGGAGATGTTGGTCAAAGAGTACAAACTCCTGGTGAGAAGATGAGTAAGTTCCAGGGATTTAATGTCCAGCATAGCAATTATAGTTATTAATACTGTATTATATACTTGAAAGTTGCCAAAACCTTAAATGTTCTCACCACAAAAGAGACGTGGTAATTATGTGATGTGATGGTGTTAGCTAACCCTACAGTGGTAATCATTCAGCAATATATAAGTATATCAAATCAACATGTTGTGTACCTTAAACCTATAGAATGTCACATGTAAATTATATCTCAATAAAGCAAAAAAAAAAAAACCCAGAATGAGCTATATCACAATATTTGTATACTAAGATATAATCACATAAACTAAAAATATATAATACCTATATGGGTGGCAGAGGTAAAACTACATATATATCTTATGCATTTTTCTGTGTGTATATTTCATGAAAAAAGGTAAAGACAGTGTTATGGTAAAGTAATGAGAATACGCTGGAAAGTAACACTACAATCATTAAGCATCATCATATAAAACTAGAATAAAGCATTTAAAGGTTTTTTGTTTGTTTGTTTAGAGTGACCTCACCAGTCAAGATGGTTTTGCTATGTGAACTATTTACTTGAGGTCAGTGAATCAAAAGGTATTCGCTGAAGGCCTATATTTGAGCCAGCTTTATAATGATGCTGGCTTATTTTTATAGTTTTTTTTTTTTTTTCTTTTTACCATGTGACCTGCTTCAGTGCCTGCAGCCTATGGCACAGAGGCCAGGCAATGGTTCGGGGCCACAGTTTGCTCTGGCTCGGAGCACTGTGAGAGGCCCAGGGGGACAAGCCTGCCATAAATCCAAACCCATGCGTTATAGTTGATTCTTATGTAACTGTATAATGCTCAATCCTATTTAGTCAGACAGTGAGCCCCATATATTAAATATCCCTCAAGAATTCAATTTTAAAAGTAGTTTAACAAATGCTACATAAAATAGAGTATTACAGAACTCAGGGTAGGAAGTATTATAATTAAACATTACAAAAAATAAACTCAAAGGTCATTTTATTGTCCAAGTAGAAATTTTAGTCTGGGGGCGCCTGGGTGGCTCAGTCGTTAAGCGTCTGCCTTCGGCTCAGGTCACGATCCCAGGGTCCTGGGATTGAGCCCCGCATCGGGCTCCCTGCTCCGCGGGGAGCCTGTTTCTCTCTCTCTCTGTACCTGCCGCTCCCCTTGCTTGTGTGCTATCTCTCTCTGTCAGATAAATACATAAAACCTTAAAAAAAAAAAAAAAAAGAAATTTTAGTCTGTTTCCTTATAGGTTTTTGTCTAACTTCCTCACTGGGACTTCACAGTCTTTTTTTTTTTTTTAATCCTTAAAGTCAGAAGTTGGTCAGAATTACATGTTCAAAGTGACTTAATATAGTCACATTTTTTCACTTGATTTTCATATTCTGTATCATCTAAATCAACATCAAAATCTAATTTACCACTTTATTCAGTTCTTCTGCAGCTTTATCTACAGTTTAATCTTGGATTATTTTAAACATTTCATCATTTCTAGAATGGAATAACAGTCTCCTCTCCCACATCACACAGAAAAGTCAGGTTTGTCTGCGTAAGGTTCACCAATTATGTAAATAAGAATTATTCACTGTCTTTTGTAACATTTAACACATTTTAATGGTTTTGATAATGGTCTGCGCTGTGGTTTATTTTACACGTCATTTGACAATTTCTTTATAATGATGACACGAAGCTTTGTTGTTGTGGTTAATGTTTTCTGGTGCCTCCAAGGGCTGAACACCCAGTCTTATTCCCCTTCTGAGAGCTCATCAATGTAGATGCTACCACCTCTTGCCACAAGCGGGAAGGATGTGGAACCAAAAACCTGGTCCAAAATCATTCCATGGCTTACAGCCCAGCCACCATGAGGTCCAAAATATTTCTGTGGCTTAATAGTCCAGCCACGAGGAAAAAACCCAAAGGTGGAACCAGGACTTGGTCCTGAGGCAGGGACAGAGAGGGGTATCCACAGGGAGGCTTATAACAACACATTTAGGGTTAGGAAGTAGGAAGCTGATTACCCTCACAAGCTCTTCAAGCTTAGTGGAATTCCTCTTGCCTCTGGTAAAAGGAGCTAGACCCCTTAACCAACAGGCTCGTCAATCCCAGGTGGGGGGGTCACAGGACCATGAAAGTAGGGAAGTAGGTACAGATCCAGCGGGGGCCTCAAATTTTGGGCATGTTGTTGCAGGGAGAAGCTGTATAAAGACAGTATGGAAGATAAAATTCTTTTTCCTCAAGCTTCATATAGACATATAAATAGAACAATAGTACACAGAAATAAAAATGGCCTTACATCCTGAAAGTTTACCACTAACATGCTTTCTTCAATAAATATGCTCTTTCACAATTCAAGTGTTCTGTAGGCTAAGTGGCAACCAGTCATTCACCTCCCTATGAATTTGATTTACTTAATGTTTTCCCTCCTGTGGCCTCAGTGTAATCAATCTCAGTTATGATAAAGAAGACAGAGTATAAGATGGACAGGTAGTCTGGGGGATCCTTCAAGAAGACAGGACAGAAGATGGCTGCAGGAGAGGACTATGGGGTAAGGAAGCGAGCTTGGATGGCTTTGCGGCCGGGCAGCAGGGAGTGGATCAGAATGCTTGGTGTGCAATGCTGCTGAGGCTGGCCTTGCTCTTCTTTCGAGGGATCAAAGAGGAAAGGCCCTGGCCACACCCTACAGAAATGAACCTTTGCTCAGAGGAGAACAGTCATCTACTTATGTTGTTCAAAGAGGTTTGGAGTAAGAGGAAGAGAGGAAAGATCTCAGGAAGGGTGTCAGTAGGCTACTCTAGTTAGGCAGGCTCCGACAGAGCAGGCTTCCTGCAGCTCTGGGCGGTCCACACCACAAGAAGCAGAGGGAGTCCTCCTCGAACATACCTCATATAAACAGCTTCCCCTAACCCTCCCTCTCCTCAGTTTCTCTGGGGATGTGAACAGAATCCATGATAAAGTGGGAGACTTAGAAGTCACACTAAACCACGGAAAACTTTGGCCAAGTACTAATGCATGCTTACTTGTGAATAAATAAGCAGTGCATTAGTTTTCTGCAACATAACAAATTACCAGAAACTTAGAGGCTGAAAGCAATACCCATTTATTATCTTACAAGTCTGTAAGTCCAAAGTCCAGGCCCAGCGTGACTGGGTGATGTGCTCAGGGGTCTCACTCACTCAAGCTCAAAGTCCTCTTCTAGGCTCATGCAGGTTATTGGTGATATTTAGGTTGCTCCCAGTCTCTTGCCATATGGCCCTCTCCATTTCCAAAACCGGCACAAGAAACTCCCTTGCATCCAACACTTCTCATGCTTGAAAACATGGCATTTCTGTCTATGACTGCTATAGCCAAATGTTGAGGGCTCATGACATCAGCTCAGGGCCCCAGATTATCTCCCTATCTTACAGGTCAACTGATTTGGGACCTTAATTACATTTCCAAAATCCTTTACAGCAACATCTAGATTAGTGTTTGATTGGGAGATGTGTGTGCATCTCGGAGGCGAGGAATTTGGGGGACCATCTTAGAATTCCGCTTGCCATAAGCAGCATGTGTGACTGCGTGGCTAGATAGGTAAGATTTAAAAATAAAACAAAGATTTTCAAATGCCTGCAGCGCTGGTTCTGTTTGTTTCTACCGTCAGCTACTCCAAAGACAGAAGGAGGACCAAAGGGGAGAGTGAATTATTTATAGATAAACCAAGCAGAATCAAATATATGGCTGTTCTCTGTGCTGTTTGTGCACAGCTACTGACTATCCATACTCCGGAAGAGTCTGAAGTGCAAAAGAATTAGGAAGAAGCAGCTATGAACTAGACACCAGCTTGGAAAGTAAGCTGTAATTCTGTGGTCAGTGGCCAGTTTCCCGTGCCACAGAAAGGCAACACAGTGCCAGGAAACAGCTGAAGAAATGGCTGAGCAACTACCCTCAGACAAACCCTATGAATGACAGTGACACAGCACTCTACTAAACACAGCTTTTGGCAGGTAACTGGGCCGAATCAATATGCAGTACTTTGTACCACTCAATTAACACAAAATCCGAGCATCTTCTTATACACATTTGAGATTGGGGGCTGAGGGGCCTGCTGGTGGAACAGTCAATAACTGAAAAAGCAGAAAGGAACCAAACATCCCTTTAGAAAAGAGAACCTACTTGATTTTATTGGAATATGAAAAAGTGATTAGAAGAAACACCTTTCATGAACTGAATTTAACTTGAAAATAAAGACCTCTGTTTTTAGCAACAGACTATTCAATAACTTCCATTTTTTAAGACATTAATTAGGTCTCCATTTTAAGCTTTAGATTTGAAACCAAGATTTTCTGCACTTAATAATTACATAAACCAAAATACTCAGTAAACCAAGTTTCCACCCAAAGCATCTTTCACAGTCTGCAATAAGTGTTTGAAAAAAGGAGTTATGGAAACAAAAATATTTAACAGCATTGGCATAAATAACTAAGAGGGGTGCAGAGGGATGGGGGGAGGCGGACATGCCTAGATTGTTCCAACTAATTGTTACAGAGAAAGCAGGGAAGGGAGGGAGAGGGGGAAAGAGACAGAATTAAAGAATAAATTTAAATGTAATGGGTGAAAACAAAGAAAGCCTATTTTCGAAGAAAGTTAACTTGATTTACTGTGAAAAAAGCTCTAGAGGGCAGTAAGAATGGTCAGAGTTGTCAGTACAGAGGGGTCTGGAAGGCGGCCAGGGTATGTCCTAGAGCTGCATCCTCGCTAAAGGGCCTGAAGCCCTCCTGGAAGCCCTGGATGACCACCAGATGCAGCTCAGTATGGTAAGTTCTATCCAATTTAAAGTTTTTCAGATACTGCAAAGTGTGTTTTAAAATCATGAGTGACTTCTGGTTTAGCAAAAAGACCACAAGCAGTGTAGAAATAATTCACAGAAAACATAAGGCAAAACTTCAGTGCATGAGTCAAGGTAGTAAGCAATGATAACTCTACTTACAATTTTTGGAAAAAAAATATTATAAAGTGTTCTGTTAAGGATATTCTTCTCAAGTCCTAAAATTACTGCTATACATATCAAGTCAATGAAACATTTATAGCATGGGCATTAAGTCAGTACACTGCCAGATCAAGTAGAAAAGGTAAAGCAAATGTTCAATGCAGTCTGGCAAAAACACTTGGGAATGTAAAGTTAATTTAACTGAAACAAAGAAATCAGCGGGCAATGTTGTTGGACTTAAAGATAATGTACTGTATGTAAGTGTTAAGTGTGAAATATGTGCCAGAGATACAAAGATAAATAAATTATCTTCAAAGCCAGGTCTAGAAGGGAAGCAGACATCTAAACAGACAGAGCAATAACCAGCGTGCTGACAGAACTTAGTAGATGTAATGAGTAATGAAGACTCTGATTCCATTGTTGATATTTGATTACTGAGAGTTTTCAAGCCCCATAATGTCCCCTCACCTTATATTCCACAAATGGGCAAGCCAGTAAGAAAGCCTGTACTCTTGCTCTTAGATGCAGTGAGAAGTTCAAACTTTATGAGTCCACCCCAGCCTCAGCCCCAACCACAATAAAAGTCAAGCCGGTCTCCTTTCTCCGCTCACTCAGGCCATTTTTCAGACTTGCTTGGGAGCCCACCCTGCTCTCCCCAGAATGCTTTATTATGTGAGTATAATAAATCTTCCCACACCCTCTTCATGTGTGTGCATGTGATGTCATCAGTCTTGGTTCAGTATTCCTTCCAATATATGTCCATTTTTCCCTCTAGTTTCAGTCAGATTTCTATCACTTAGAACCAAACAACTGAAGCATTGACCAAAACTGAGGGAATAAAGGCACTCTGTAATTATTGTTAATTTTCTTACAATATGAATAGTGGTACTGTAGTTATGTACAAAGTCCTTACATATGGAAACGTGTGCCAAAGAGTATAGGAATAAAATGTTACTATGTCTGCTTTCAAATGATTTAAAATTGACAAAAATATGAATATGCAAAAATCTTAATTACTGAATTTAGGTTAAGAGTACATTCATTACCTGTTCTTTCTCCTTTGTTTTGTTTTGATTATATGAAAGCATCCATACAATTCTTTTTGGAGGGGAGACTCAAAGTATGTACAACATGCCTAGTGCTTAGAAAGACCACTTACTTCAGGAAACGGTAAGTAGTTCTCCAAAGGGGTGGCTTAGGGTGAGGGCGCAGGTAAGAAAGGTAAAGGACAGATTTTATGTTGAGAAATTTAGCGTCTATCCTAAAGACATTTGGAAACAATCAAAGGATTTTTTTTTGTGGGAAAGAGTACAGTAAATGACATGATTTGGATAGTAAAAAGATTTCCTATCTTTGACAGTGTTGATCATAAATTGGAAAATGGAAGGCATATGGTAAGAGTCTAGATAAGAAATGATGAGGGCCCGAATTAAGAGGAGAAGGGTAAGAAATAAAGGTTAGAGAAGAGCAGACATGAAAAGTTCATAGAATTCTGGTAATGGATTTGGTAGGGGGAAGGGATGGAGTGCTTTGAGGTAAAGGAAAGAATCCAGGAAACATGAGGATTTTTGGCTTTGGTGACTGCTTTATACCATTCATGGAGATTGGAAATACAGAAGCAAGAGCAGGGCACACTGAGTTTCAGGTGTTGTCGGAGAAAAATGGTAGTGTTTGGGAAGAGGGACGAGACACAGGTTTGGAAACCATAGGCATATGTCAAGGGCGTGGAAGAGAGCACCCCATAAGAGAGTGTGGAGTTGGCTGAAAGAGGCTGAGGAAAGAGAAGCAGCTACAGTTAGGGGATAGACAGGGAACAGAACCCTGAAAGAAGCTAAGAAAAAATGGCTTTAAGACACAGGAAGAAAACACTGTGGTTCACAAGGGTAGAGGCCAAGAAAGATCTGAGGAGGAGGAAGTCAGTGGTGTCATGTACTCTACAAGAGACCAAGAAAGACAAGATTATTAAGGTTACCTAACAAAAAGACCTAAGGTAGGGCAGTTCCAGGGTCAATTAATTCTGCAGTTTAACACTATTATCAAGGACGCAAGTTCTTTCCATTTTTCTACTCTCAGACAAATTTTGCTGGCTTTATCCTCAGCCTAGCACCTCTGATGGATTGCAAGATGGTTGCCATAGTACCCCAGGCATTGCATGCAGACGATATCCAGCATGGAAGAGGGGTAATTCTTTCTTAAGTCTCTTTTTTAGAATGGGGTAAAAAAACCCTATTCCCAGAAATCCTTTAGTAGACCCGACTTCATATTATTGGGTAGACCTGGGTCACACGTCCACCCCTGAACTGATCATAAACAAGAATGGGAGTATTACAATTGACTCAGATTAATCAGGAATACTCCTGAGCTGGAGACAGGGTCACTTGTCCTAAGAGCTGGATAACTGAAAAACCTGGGGTTGTATTAACAAAAAGGTGAGGGGAGATGCTGAATAGGTAACTAATGGGCATGTAAGGGGCCGCTCTGTGCTAACGTATTCTACTCTGATTTTTTCCAAATAATGATACTTTATTTAAGAAAGAGCAAGGATTTTTGAGGCAGAAAGACAAGTGGTCAATGCAGGAAAAAATTCCAATCAAGTAAGCTTTATGCTTCTGAGAGTGGAAGGAAGCCAAACACAGAATAACTTTAAAGGAGGATGTATCCTAAAACCTCTCTGATTTCCTTTGGCAATTGGTTACTTCCTGACCCACCAATAATTTACCTTCTGCAGTGCAAACGCACAACTTCACTTCCTTTGTACCAGAATTTCTACTTTCAACTTTCATAAGAAGAAATGTAGCTCTAAAATGGCAAGGCAAATTCTTCCAGTCACATTGCCTGTGATCTTCTAGGGGCAAAGTTCTAAATTTAGGAACCTCTCTGTTTACATCCACGTGGTGGCTCTGTGGTCTACTGACTTGAGTGGGCTGAACTACAGTCCGCAGAACTCCCTCATACATTTCTGCTTAGGGTGGGTTATGTGGGATGCTCTCTCCTGAGAGCTGGAACATGGAAGGGAGGCAGCCGCCGTTCTGTAGCATACAGTAACTTCTCCCAGTTATTCACTCAAACACCGACGTAGGCGCGGCTGGGAAGGGATTCTGCAGATGTAATTCAAGTCCCTAATCAGTTGACTTTAAATTAATTAAAAGAGAGATTAGGTAGGCTTGTCTTAAATAGTTGGAAGCCCTTTCAAAGAGAACTTAGCCCTTGCCTGAGCTAAGAGGCTCCCAACAACAGATGGATCTGCCACTGCTTTGCCTCCTCAGGCTCTTCCCTGAGAGCCTGCCTGCAGACATCAAGCTTCAGCACTTACTCATGATCTTCCCTTCCTGACTGCCTGCCCCGTACACTTTGGGCTTGCTTAACCAGCTCCCACAACTGTATAAGCCAATACACAAAACTCCGCACACATATACATACATGTATACATACACTGACTCACTCACACACATACAGAATCTGACTGATTGAACCCTAATACACATGTGCTCACATTCGCCTCCAACTCCTACTTCTACCTTTGTGAGATAAAACCAGCTCCATTCAGTGCTCTCAGACTGGACGCAGAGAAGTTTAAAATGGGAGAATCATTTTCTTTTTCTTTTGTTTCCACTATTTTGGAGCACCTTGTAAATTTGCTGGCTTACGGAATAGTTCAGTATAGCGACTATATACCTTTCCTGTGCTGTAACTAAGAGCTCATGCTATGCTTCAAATAATTTTCTTCACTGTTATTCCCTAGCCCAGCTTGCACTGGAGTTCACATGTCCATCTGCACACCTTCAATAAACTTCCAGTTTCTCTCATGATATTTCGGTTCCTATCAGTTCTCTTTGTTCATGACACCAAATTGTTCTCTAGCCTAAATATTAACTGAAAACCTTTAAATTTTGCATATCCTTTCATCCCACAACTCCATTCTTAGGACTCTCTCCTGAGGATAAAGTCATGCTGTGTTTAAATCATTAGTTTCGGCACTGATTATAACAACAAAAAGTTTAAAACAATATAAAACAAGAAATGAATTGAACAAATATATCCATACAATTTGATGTTCTTTAATACCATAAAAGAAAGTAACAGATAATTCAATGGAATAAAGAAAAAATGCACAATGTATTATGTTTAGAAAGCAGGTTATACAACAGTTTATGTTCAGAAAATAGTCATGTTTTTTGTGACTCAATAAAAAAATACAGATGCATAGAAGAAGGACTTGAAGGATAAAAGCTCAATGTTAATGTTTCTGCGTGTCTGGACTATTGGTAATTTCTTACTTTCTTCTTTCTCCTGGTAAGTATTTTCTAAGTTTACTACAGTGGACATGCACTGCTAGTGTAATAAGCAGAATCCCAGTAAGTTCTGTAGTGGTGACTTAATAACCTATGGCCTAGAACAGGAATTCTTCACTACCTCTCAAGAATCCAGTATGGACTTTGAGAGGGATGTCTAGAAAACCCCTTAACCTGTGTGCACAATGCTGTCTGTATGTGCAGCGCTGTGTGCCTTTGTGTGCATTTGGAGAGGTGAAGAGTTTCACAGCTTTCATCTAGTCCTCAAGAGATCCATGATCAAAAAAAGGTTAAAACCACCAGTCCAGAATCTTGCATGACCTTACCTCAATTTCTCCTATTTCCAGGGTGGGGCATTATTTAAAGAGTCCAGGGAGAGGTCATTTGGAACAGAAATTCCCAATTTCAATTCAGGCATTTTGTACAGCTGAAAATGTCTTTATCTCAAGTGATATATAAAATGTGTACAACTCTCTCAAAAATCAAATTATGAAGTAGAAAACAGCTGGGTAGAACTTTTGACAAGATCTCCCTAGAATGGTTGCTGCTAAGCTTTCCAAGTAAGAATACTCTGTGTTTAAGACTAATGATTTTGGTGTTGTATGCCAGCCTCCTCTCCTAGCCCTCATGCAGCACCAGAAATACAGCTTATGCCCTAGTCTCATAACAGAGTTTGTTAGTCTCTGTTGCGCCCCTCTAGGGTGAGCAAACATACTCTAAGAGAATTTTACTGTAGACAGAAAACTCACTAATAGTTAGAAAATAATGAACTTTTATGGAGATCAAAATATGTGCCATGTTTCATTAAATATCTTGCATTTGAGAGAAGGAGACTGTGGGTTACACATTATTGTGACTGGCTTAAGGCCTCTACTTTATGTTCCTTGCAATCTTGACATTATATACCTAAACTGTTTTTTGGGTTTTTTTTAAGATTTTATTTATTTACTTATCAGAGAGAGAGAGTGTGCACAGGCAGGGGGAGCGGCAGAGGGAGAGGGAGAAGCAGGCTCCCCGCTGAGCAGGGAGCTCGATGTGGGGCTCAAACCCAATACCCTGGGATCACGACCTGAGCTGAAGGCAGACGCTTAACCAACTGAGCCACCCAGGCGCCCCCCTAAACCGTTTTTGTAAGACAGAAATGATAGTGATATGTTTCCCATTTAAATATTATGATCTTTAAATCTAACACCCAGAAGCACTTTTACTTACATAATGACTATTCCAAAATACTGATTCCATCTAGAAGTGCACAAAGAACCATACAAACTTCTCTCTGCACTGCTACCCCTAAAATCCATGATCTCTGTAGGAATATAGTCTTAAAAGATGGGAGTCGCTATCAGGTATCTTGCTTTTTATGCTAGCTACTCTACCATGGTTCTGTACAAATATAATTAGTGTATTTGATTATTCTAGGTTTGAGATTGTAAATAAATTAAACTTCATGTGTTTACTAGTAAAAAATGGTTAATTACAACTCTGACATTAAAGAAAATTATAATTTTCACTTACTGAATCAAATAGATCTATATACAGTTTCTCCACCACTTCCCTTTTAAATTTTTTTTTTCCTGCTAGTTTACCAGAGTGGCATTGCTCTAGCAGTTACGTGCTCTAGCACTAAGAGTTTTTCTTTATCTACTTGCTGAATTAGATTGGAACCAAATACAGGTGAAGACTTGTCTTTTCCTCAGTGTATCTGAGATGTGCAAAACCTGAGGCTCAGAGGTAGAAGGGAAGCCAGAAATATGGTTTGAAGAAGCAATTCTGTGGTTGAACCACGTCTTTCTGCAGGATTTTCTTTTGTTTGCTCTTTTGGGTTAGTGATAATACTACTTATTTGGTGTCGAATAGAAGTTTGTACTTTAAAAGCACATGCAAACAAATAAATAATACATCTTTCTATATCCACATGGAAAATTTTAAATAGAAGTGGAAATGAATTACTAATCAGAAAAGTAACCTAAAAGTTTTATGCTGCTTCTGAAGATAGGATCCTTTGAACCAGGGACTTTATTAGGTGGGTATTTTTCAAACTTCAAAAGTTAGTATTGGGGCGCCTGGGTGGCTCAGTCGTTAAGCGTCTGCCTTCGGCTCAGGTCATGATCCCAGGGTCCTGGGATTGAGCCCCACGTCGGGCTCCCTGCTCAGCAGGAAGCCTGCTTCTCCCTCTCCCACTCCCCCTGCTTGTGTTCCCGCTCTCGCAGTGTCTCTCTCTGTCAAATGAATAAATAAAATCTTTAAAAAAAAAAAAAAGTTAGTATTATATGTTAGACTCATAATAGATACTTGCTTCCCATTTTCTTTCTTTCTTTTTTTGTTTTGTTTTAAAGATTTTATTTATTTATTTGCCAGAGAGAGCGAGCGCACACAAGGAGGGGGATTTCCCATTTCAAACTGCATTCAACAACATTGTTTCCCTGTACTTGAAAATTTAACTTTCTCAGAGAGAGAACACAGGTAAAAAGCAAGACAAATAAATGCATAAAATACACATTATACTTTAATGGGAAACTATGGTCTGAATATTTTAAACTTACTGTTCATGGAAATCCAGCATTGGTGGCTCAAATCGTATAGGTCTGCAATTACCCCGATACAGAGATATACTGTAAGTAAAAAGAAAAGAGTATAAGAAACAATTCTTTAAAAAATATATACCCCAAAACTGAAGTCAGACACTTGAGTTTTGTCACAACAAAGTATCTTTAAGTGTAGTCTAATCTTCTATTGGGAATGTGCATTACTTTTCTTAATAGAGGAAATCAATAAATGTGTGTTTTTAAAAATGAAAAAAAAAAGAGAGTATTTTTCCTATTCAAAGGTATATGAAAACAGAAAATGCTCAGGTAGACTCAATGTTGAAATTAATTTGTTGAAATAGGTGATAACAATGTATCTTTATATGCTCACTTAGATTTTCTTTTTTGATACACGCACAATGAACAATAAATAGTCAACACAACTACACATACTTGGCAGACAATACAGTATACAAACAAAAACCACAATCACATTTTAACTAGAGTGGCAAAGGAACTAACAAAAATGAATTTTGTGGGACAGAAACTTTTAAGAACTGAAATATCTTTTTCATCTGAGAGTTTAGAACACACTGATCTATTTGAGTATTATTTCTCACTATCCCACTTGATACTAGAACTTCTCACTAAAACCAATTTCTGAACAGCAAGCCTAGTCCTCGCCATGACCTAACAATGATGCGACACAGAAATACCCTGGGGGGGATGGGGGTGTCCACATGCCTCAGGTCATCTGTTTAAGTACTGAGAAAGTCAGAAATTCAGCAAGCCACTGAAGTTTCTAAATAGTAGATAATATTTTAAGAAATGATGTTAGAGCAAAACCATTCTGTAAAACTTTACTTCCATCAACATAATTCAGAAGAACACAGCTTCAAATGATATAGTAATTTAATTCAGGAAATACAGGACATACATTAGAAACAGGCAAGGACATTCAGAATATGTAGGAAATTTAGCTTTAACTCAGTTCTTTAAATAGCTTAGACTATGTATTTATTAAAGATTTTTAAAATTTATTTATTTGACAGAGACAGTGAGAGAGGGAACACAAGCAGGGGGAGTGGGAGAGGGAGAAGCAGGCTTCCCGCTGAGCAGGGAGCCTGATGAGGGGCTCGATCCCAGGTCCCTGGGACCATGACCTGAGCTGAAGGCAGATGCTTAACGACTGAGCCACCCAGGTGCCCCTAGCTTAGACTATTTAAAGATGAAATAGTCTGAGTAGTAGAATCGAAGCACTAAAAGTAATAGGATCTTAAGATGTTTTTAGCTTGATAATCCCTCTACATATGCTGAACAGAAAAAAGGAAAAACACAAACAAGGAGGAAAACAGCAAATGTAAGATTCTACTTAATAAAGCATAAATCTAAAGACACTGGGACAAAGGTGGCACAGTTCTCCCAAGACAGGAGCCACTCAGCAAGAGGTACAGAATCTACTCCCTCTTGATTTCTGCTCTTAGGCATGATATAACAAGGACACTCTCTGGCACCTTTAAAATAAGAGATGCTGATTAGCTCATTAGTTTCAAGGGTGTGAAACCCAAACAATAAAATCTTAATCCAATCAAGGGGGTAAAGGGTAATGCATAAAGTAAATGTGTATAAGTCATTAATTCATATATATAAACACTGAACTGACTGCATTAGATTAAGATACAGTTTGTTTTTTTTTTTTCCTGTCACAGAACTTAGAATCTATTCCTCAAATTGCACATGGAAATGTCTGAAGTGGCCAGGCAAGGTAAGAAAAAAATAAAACAAAACCATATACATGGTGTTGATTCAACACAAATATAATGAATGCAAGGGGGCTGTCTAATGGCCAGGGGTACGGAAACAAAGCAAAGAGCCTGCTCTGAAGGCACTAACATCCCAATAGGGGAGACAAAAGTAGAACATAGTAGGTAGTAAGGGATAAATAAGGACAAACCAAACACCGTAGGAACAGAGAAGGTCTCTCTGAGGAGGGTCGTTCGAGCTGAGACCTGAATGGTGGAGATCTGGGGAGAGAAAGATCTACTTGGCATGCTGAGGAGCAAGAGGGCTGAAGTGGCCAGAGTGACGGGAGGGAGGGGGAAGGGAGGGGCTGAGATCAGAGAAGTACAAAGGCCAAGTCTCCTTGCAGGAATCTGGATTTTATTCTAAGTGTAACAAAAAGCCTCTATAGTGTCTTCCACAAGGGAGTAACATGATCTGACACATCTGAAAAGGTTAATTCTGGATGGTGTGTCAAGAACAGATTGTAGGAGCCCCAAAGTAGAAGTAGGAAGTCCTGCAGCAGTCCAGACAAGAGGGGATGGTAGCAATGGTCTAGGGGGATTACAAGGCAGGGTGGTGAGAAGTGGCTCTTTTCTGAATATATGTGGAAGCTAAAGGCAACAGGTCATGCTGATGGATTGATTTTGGAATGTGAGAGAAAGGAGAGAAACCAAGGATGACTTAATTCTAAAATTTTGGCCTGAGAAATTGGATACAGAGTTATGACATGGGAAAAGTGGGTTAGAGATGAGGAAGGATAGATGGGTTAGATGTTCAAGTGTATTTATTGTTTTAAACATTTAAATTTGAGATGTCTTATCTAGATGCGATGTCAAGTAGGCAGCTGGATATACCTGGGTATTGCTTTCTATTAAAAAGTTACTGATTTTTGTGTACTGATCTTCTACCCCAAGTCACTTTGACAAGTTAATTCTTTTTTTTTAAAAGATTTATTTATTTGAGAGAGAGAGAATGAGAGAGAGAGAGAGAGAGAGTGTGCACACAAGAGGGGGGACAGTCAGAGGGAGAAGCAGACTCCCTGCTGAGCAGGGAGCCCAATGCAGGAGTCGATCCCGGGACTCCAGGATCATGACCTGAGCCGAAGGCAGTCGCTTAACCAACTGAGCCACCCAGGTGTCCCTGGCAAGTTAATTCTAACAGTTTGTCTCTAGATACCTTTAGATTTTTCCGGCACTATATGTGCTGCCAAAATAATCAATACTTTGGGTTACCTCTGTAGATAAATTCATCTGCAAGTAACAACAATTGTATTTCTTCTTTTTAAATCCTTAGACCTTGTTTTCACTTTTTATGCCTTGTTTGGGCTAAGACCTCCCAAAAAATGCTCCACAGAAGCAGCGTCCAGCAGTGTCCCACAATTGTTCTTTACAGATTTCTTACAAAATACGAGAGAAGGACCAATGCATAAAAGATGATTCCCTCATAAATAAATGTGTATTTTCAAAACAATAGCAGATTTATGTCTAAGGAACAGTTTAGTATTTCAGTGGGTACAACACCAGTTGTCATAGGTATAAACTTATTTAAAAAACAAAACAACAAAAATCCAATAACAGCTATCATGTATCCACAGCTAAGATGTTTGCTACTATGCTTATTTTAAAAGGGGATGGCATTGTTTAGCACTTTAATAACAGAAACAAAGTTTGCAAATCTTTAATGTTGAAAAAGAAACTGGGGCAGAAGTAATGTGAAAAATGGTACTCTGCCAATTTCAAAGAAACAGAATCTGAGACATTATAATAGTATATTGAATGATTTTATGCTTTCCAGTGATTGTATTTGTTTGAAAGTCTCAAATATTTGTATTCTTATTATTTACTTGGGGATAAGGAGATGCAAAAAGACTATTCCCTGACTTCAAGCAAGGGAACGACTAGAAAGATACAAGAAATCTTGTGGGCCATGGTCTATGGTGCTTGGTGGACTGTCAGGTTAAAGTTCAGCAGGTAGCTCCCCAATAAAGCAAATAAAGGCTTCATGGAGGTTCGGGAATTTTTTTAAACTAGGAAATTTTAAATGTTTTCCTAAAGGCAATTACTACCGAAGCAAAAGGTACTCTTTGGCCCAGTATTTCTCAAAGGATGCTTTGTGGTCTACCTACACCTTAATCAGCTATAGAAACGCTTGTAGAAAAGCAGATTCCAGGGCCCTACCGCCATAATGCGATTCCTTACATCTAGTCTGAAGCCCAGAAACCAGTGTTTCACATATTCGAGAACTACTTTTGCCATCTTGATCCACAATAAGCACTGCAAGCAGAAATAAGAGGGGACAAAAGTACCTTAACAAATAAAACTTTCAAAGTCATCAATAGTTTAAAATAGTTTCAAATATGATTTTTATTAGACAGCCAAAAATAACAGTGACTTAAGAGAAATTATATAGATTATACATATTAGCTTAAATTTGCATTTCTCTAAGGACTAATAATGTTGAACATCATTTATTTATAGTCCAACTAGATATCTTCTTTTGTAAAGTGTCTATTCAAAGTTTTTATATTGGGATGTTTGTCTTACTGAATTATAAGGGTTCTTTACAGATTCTAGATACATGTCCTTTATCAAATATATGTACTGTGAATATCTTCTCCCTGTCCCTCTTTTCCTATTACAAATGGTGTCTTTTGGGGAGTGATGTCATTGAGAGGGTGATATAGGTTGTTGCTAATTTCAGTCCCCTTCACAAGAAGATCAGTTAGCAACTATCCATGGACAAGAAGCTGTTGTGAAAATTCCAGAACACAGGGGTGAGGGTGAAGAACCCTCCTGGACCACAGAAACTGAAAAGGACAGTGCATTAGAAAGGTAAGAGGAGTGGCTACACTCTGATCACATCACCTCTCCAAGGCAGGCACAGAGCCACAGTAAAAGGGTCTCCTGGGCCTACAGTGTCTCCAGAGGGAAAGAGACCAAAGTGGATAACCAGCTCCCTCAGTGTAATGGGTTGCTTCCCAGAAGGCCCACTTGGGTCTTGTCACAAGAAAGGGTACTTGACCACTGGAGATCATATTGGGATCCGGGGGAGGACAGGATATACAGCAACCAGCACTTGGCAGACCACCCTCCTCCTTGCAACACCACCCAAGTGGAGATCTTAGCCAGTGGCTGTGCCCATCTGCAAAGTTAAGCTAGTGGCCCTGTCTGGCCAGGGATCTTAGTGGACAATGCCACATGATTTGGGTCCCCACCCAATGAGCCGTACCAGCCACAAGCCTGTTCTACAGCCTCACCAGGGCTGGGAAGCAAATTAAAAGACCTGCCTAGGACTGAATATAACCTCCAGCCCCACCCAACCAGTAAGCATAACTCAACCTGTAGCCCTGCTTAAAATGACACTTGAGCAGAGAACTCAACCAGGTGGCTCAGCTCACCTGCAGAGCTGAGCTGGTGGTCCCGTCTGGCCAGGGAGCTTGGTGGGCAGCTTTGTTAGATTCAGGTCCCCAGCCATCAAGTCATAATGGTTATGGAGCCTGTTTTATGGCCCCATCTGGGCAGGGAAGAAAATTCATAGTCTTGCCTAACTGCTGAGTATAGCACCCAGTCCTGCCCAACTAAGAAGCATAAGCAGAAAATCCAGGCACTGTGGAGGCCATGTTCCAGTTGTGCATGGACAGGGAACCAAGTCAGTAGTCCTATCCAACTGTTCCCAGCCAGTGGCAACCCTGCTGACATCAGAGGTCCATTAACATCCTTGGCCAAACAGAGACCTGGAGAGTAAGCCCCACTTGCCCATGGACACGATCAGCTGATTCATCAAGAACCCCAAGTTAAGTTGACTAAAGAACTGTCTCTGCAAGGACACACAATTAAACAAAATTTTTAAAAATGCATGAATGAAATGAAAAGTTCAACAAAGAAAGAGGACTCCTATTAAATGAGTTATATTTAATATATAAAAACAACCAGTTGTTTTGTAAAACAACAATCGAACAGAAATCCTAGATATGAAGAATACACAATGACTGGACTGAAGAATTCAATACAGAGCTTCAACAACAGATCTGACCAATCAAAAGAAAGAATCAATGAGGGGCGCCTGGGTGGCTCAGTTGGTTAAGCAACTGCCTTCGGCTCAGGTCATGATCCTGGAGTCCCGGGATCGAGTCCCGCATCGGGCTCCCTGCTCGGCAGAGAGTCTGCTTCTCCCTCTGACCCTCCTCCCTCTCATGCTGTCTCTCATTCTCGCTCTCAAATAAATAAAATCTTAAAAAAAAAAAAAAAAAGAAAGAATCAATGAACTGAAAGGTCATTTGAAATTATCCAACAAGAGGAGCAAAAGAAAACAGAAGGAGAAAAAGAAAGCATGCTGGATTTATGGAATAACTTTAAGAGAAACAATATACAGTTGATCCTTAAACAACATGGGTTTGAACTGCATGGGTCCACTTATATGTGGATTTTTTACAGTATACTACTTTAAATGTATTTTCTCTTCCTTAAGGTTTTCTGAATAATATTTTTTCTAGCTTACTTTATTGTAAGAATACAGCACATAATACACAAAACATACAACATATATGTTAATTAACTGTTCATGTTATCAGTAAGGCTTCCGGTCAACATTAGGCTATCACTAGTTAAGTTTTTAGAAAGTCAAAATTATATGTGGATTTTCAAGTGCACAGGGGGTTGGTGCCCCTAACCCCCACATGGTTCAAGGGTCAATTATAGTTTTCAGTGTATGGATTTCAAAGTTTTTTTCATAAATTTATCTTCAAGTATGTAACATCTTTTGAGGCTACTGTAAATGGCATTTTTCTGTAACATTTTACTTTTGTACTTTTTTTTTTTTAAGATTTTTATTTATTTGAGAGAGAGAGCGAGCATGAGAGTGGAGTGAGGGGTAGAGGGAGAAGCAGACTCCCCACTGAGCAGGGAACCCGATGTGGGTCTCAATCCCGGGACTCCAGATCATGACCTGAGCTGAAGGCAGACACTTAACCAACTAAGCCACCCAGGTGCCCTACTTCTGCACCTGTAATACAAAAATAGAATTTCTGATATTGACCATATATTTTTCAATCTTACTAAATTCACTTATTCTCATAGCTTTGGGGTATTTCTTTAGGATATTCTATAATTTGTAGACAAACACCTTTCTCTTCTTCCTTCCCAAACGATGCCTCTTATTTCTATTTTTTGTACTGACTTAATGTACTGACCAGTACATCCAGTACAATACTGAGTAGGAGTGATGAAAGTGGACATCCCTGTCTTGCTCAATAGAAAGAAAGCATTCAATTTTTTACCATAAGTATCATGCTGGCTTTTTTTTTTTTTTTCCATAGATGCTCTTTATCAGACTGAGGAAATTCTTTCTATTTCTATCTAGTCTGCTGAGTGTTTTAAATCATGAATAGATGTTGAATTCTGTCACATGCTTTCATTTCAATTTCTCAAATTGTTAATGATTTCTAATTCTGCTATGTCAAAGAACATAATCTGTGATTGCTGGGTGCAGTGTTTAATAAATATCTACAAAGAAAAATATCTACAAGGTTAAGTTCGTTGACAGTGTTGTTCAAGTCCTTTATACCCTTACTGATTTTCTGTTTGTCAGTTATTGACAGATAAGTGTTGAAATCTCCAACTATAACTATGAATTTATAGTTGTGAATTTGTTTATTTTTTCTTCATGCATTTGGGAGCTCTGATACTAGGCTTATAGAGACTTAGGACTGTTGCATCTTCATAATGAATTCTCTCTTTTATAATGATAAAGTGTCTCTCTTTACCTCTGATAATATTCCCTGTCCTAAAGTCTAATTGGTCTGATAGTGTTATTCCCCACCCCATCTTTTTACTTTTAACTTACTTGAATTTTTATACTCAAAGTGCATTTCTTCAAAATCAAATCTCCCTGACCAACAGGGAGAAAATATTGGCAACTCAGGACTATTACCTCTAATAAGAAAGGGTTTAAAATGGAAGAAATAAAGATCAAAGGTCCTATGGAAAAATATGTAGAATAAACACAAACAGACAATATCAAAGGATAAATATAAACATGGCATAAAATATGCAGAAAGATATACAACCTCACTTATAACTAGAGAAAGACAAACTAAAACTATGATGACAGAATTTCTGATCTATTAGATTGACAAAAATTAAAAAGTGTAACATACTCTGTAGGAACATAGTGACTCTAATTCATTGATGAGGGGTATGCAAATTGGCGCAGCTCTTGAAAGAGAATTTGGCAACACTAACAAAACTACATATGCATTTACCTTTTGACTCACCACTCCCATGTCTAGGAATTTACCCTAACCATGTACTTTCAACAATAAACAATACAAATTACATATGCACTTATCTTTTGACTCAGAAATCCTATTTGTAGGAATCTGTTCTGCAGGTAACTTTCAAAAATATGAAAATACATATATACAAGGCTATTCTTTGAAGCACTGTTTGCAACTGCAAAATACTAGAAACAAATTGCTCATATATAATCCACATCCACATAATATGGTATGTTGCAGTCCATAAAAATAATGAGAAAGGTCTCTACAGGACATATTTTTAAGTAGATCAAATGAATAAAAAAGCCTATACTATGCTTCCTTTTGCAGAAGAGAGGTATAAAAAAACCACGTGTTTGACACTTTTGTATAGTTTTGACTTTTTGAATTCTACTGTTTCATATATTTAAAATGAGTGAGTCTTTAAAATAGAGGTAAAAAAAAATCTCAAATGGGAAAAAACAAAACAAAACCAGAAACCAAAGAGCCAAACTTTCTTTGGAATGAACATAACCACAATGCAGATGAGGGTGGAGGAAGGATGGGGTGGAGGAAGGATGGCGTGGAGAAGGATGGAGAGAAAGGTGAAGAACACAACACATGTAAATTTTGAGTAAAATATTTTGAACATATACATTCAAGCTGAACAAAATAATAAATTCTAAACACTGTACTTCCAACTAGTAGGTTTGTTTTTCATGGTGGTATGAGTTAACCAATCTTAAACAAATTTATTTGTATTCTAGTATTGAGCAATCAAGTCTATATTCTGTGGATAACTAGAGCCAGATTTCTCATTGCTGGAGAATATACAGAAACAAAAAGGGGAAGGGCAGAACACCACTGTGGTGCTATATTAAAACTGGAGTTATCAGTAACAACTCATGGTTTTTAATATACATAGATACAGAAATGTATGCACAAACATTTCTTCCTAACTCTAACAAGGTCTAGAGACAATGACACCTCATTTGCAACGATTCCCCAGCAGCAATGAGTACACACAGCATACAGATCTTAGCTTGTAAATATCCTCCACTAAAATGAAGCACAAGTGTCTGAAGAAGTGGGATGTTCCAGGGCTGTGGCAGGAATATTATGAAATAAGCCTGGAACATCTTGATGTTTCAGAAAGTAAAGAAGTGTTCAATGAATGGGGACATGTGAAAATCATACAGAATAGCCCCAAACATATGGTCAATTGATTTATAATGACAGTGCTAAGGTAATTCAATTGGAAAAAGATAGTTTTTGCAACAAATGGTGGTGAAATATCTATACAGATAAAAATGAACTTTGACCTTTACCTTACAGCTTCCTTGCATTAGAATGTCAACAACAAACAAAAAACAGAAAAAAAGATAGAATTAAAAAAAAAAATCACCAAAGCAGTAATTTCCAGGCAGACTCACCAGTGGATGCTGTAACTAGTGAGTCTGATGCCAAAGAGCATATTTACATGGTTTCAAGGTACTCCTTTGCAAGGTATTTATGAATTTACAAAGGAAAAGTGGAATAAATAGACACCTTGTGCCTCCTGATAATCAGATGAACTGAGCAGGACACAAATTTAAGTGATACTCCTGCCAAAAATGCATAATCTAAAATGAAGAATGAGAAAACCCAAACTAGGATGTTGGCCTCTCCTTTTAAAATAAATGGCCTCGGGGCACCTGGGTGGCTCAGTCGTTAAGCGGCTGCCTTCGGCTCAGGTCATAATCCCAGGGTCCTGGGATCGAGCCCCATTGGGCTCCCTGCTCAGCGGGGAGCCTGCTTCTCCCTCTCCCACTACTCCTGCTTGTGTTCCCTCTCTCGCTGTCAGATAAATAAATAAAATCTTTTTTAAAAAAAAAAAGGCCTCTACTTAAAAAAAAAAAAAAAAAAGTCAAGATCATAAAAAAGACAAATCAACTGTTCCACATTAAAGTTGAGACTAAACAGGCCTGAAAATTAAATATGACTGATACCAGCTTGAGGCTTGGACCAAAATTTCTTTTCTTTTTTAAAATAAAAATTGTCCCTAGGGGTGCCTGGGTAGCTCAGTCGGTTAAGCAGCTGCCTTTGGTTCAGGTCATGATCCCAGCGTCCTGGGACTGAGCCCCACATCGGGCTCCCTGCTCAGTGGAGAGCCTGCTTCTCCCTCTCCCTCTGCTGCTACCCCTGCTTGTGTGCGCTTTTTTTCTGTCAAATAAATAAAATCTTTAAAAAATAAAAATAAAAAAATAAAAATTGTCCCAATAATGGGACAACTGACAAATTAAAATAAAGTTTATAGATTAAATGATACTATGCGTGTCAGTGTTAATTTACTAATTTTGATACGTATTCTCTGCTTTTATAAAATTATGTCCCTCTTTATGAGAAATATACACTGAAGTTTTTAGGAGTAAATGAGCAACTATAACTGATTCTCAAAAAATTCAGAAAAATAATTACATATACATTATATGTATATATAGGACAGATAGGACAAGGGAGGGAAGAAAAAGGAAGGAGAGAAGAGGTAGAGAGGAAGATGATAAAGTAAATGCAAAATGGTAAATAAGGATGGAACATAGGTCAAGGGTATATGGGAATTCTTTGTACTATTTTTGCATTTTTTCTCTAAACTAAAATTATTATAAAACAAAAGGTAAAAAAAAGTAAATGTAATTTGAAAACTAAAGTACATTTCTTATAGCGGCATATGCTTGGATCTTTCTTTTCTAATACAACTGTTTTGAAACTGTTCACATTTATTCTAATTTTTGATATAGTTGATTTCAGTCTACCATCTTGCTATTTGTTTTCTATTTTTTCCATCTGCTTTTTATTCCTTTTGTCTTCTTTATCTGCCTTCCTTCAGATCAAGTATTCTTTTAGTATTTCACTTTATATCCATGACTGCTTTATCTGTTAGATCTCTTTGGGTTTTTCTTTTTAAATGATTTTAATATATCTTCCAGTATTTGTTTCATCTTATCACAGCCTAACTCCAAATAATATTATACCACTTTACATATATGTAAGAACTTTACAACTCAGTTTTCCCTCCTCTTGTCCTTTGTGCTATCATCATACATGTAATGTATACAAGTTACCAATTCCATAAAACATTGTAATTATTTTTGTTTTTAAAAGCCAATTATCTCAAAAAAACTTAATGAGAAAACATGTCTTTTATATTTATCCACATATTTTCACCTTTTTGGTGATCTTCATTATTGTGTCTAGAGCTGTAATGGTTATATCTTCAGAATTTAAAGGAACTGCCTTAGCATTTTTTTTTTTAAGATTTTATTTATTTATTTGACAGAGAGAGAGACAGCGAGAGAGGGAACACAAGCGGGGGGAGTGGGAGAGGGAGAAACAGGCTTTCCGCCGAGCAGGGAGCCCGATGCGGGGCTCGATCCCAGGACCCTGGGATCATGACCTGAGCCAAAGGCAGACGCTTAACAACTGAGCCACCCAGGTGCCCTCTGCCTTAGCATTTCTTATAGTGACACACGTTCTTAGCTTTTGTCTGGAAGTGTATTTGTGGAGGATATTTCTGCTGGATATAATAACCTGGGTTGACAGTTTATTCTTTTGATATTTTAAAGATGCCATTTTGCTGATTTTGGGTTTGCACTGTCTTTGATGAAGAACCAGCAGTCATTTTTAGCTTTTGTATCCCTACATGTAATTTATTTCTTCCTGGCTGCTTTTCAATTTGTCACTGGTTTTCAGCAACTGGAATATTATGTGACTTGGTGTGGTTTTCTTCGTGTTATTTGTGCACTGGGTTTACTGAAGTTCTTCAACACCCCTTCCCCGCCCCCAATTCCTGGAACTTAATTACACCTGTGTTAAATTGCTTGCCATTGTACCATAGGTCACCAAGGGTTTGTTTATTCTTTTTCCATTTTTTTTCTTCCTGTGCTTCAGTTTGGGTTACTTCCATCACTATGTCTTCAAATTCACTTTTTCTTTTGTAATGTCAATGTTGTTATTAATCCTACTCAGTGAAATTTTCCCTTCAGAAACTGTATTTTTCAGCTCCAGAGCTTCCATTTTGTTTTTTTTTAATGTCCATTTTTCCTTCATTATATTCATGTTTTCCTGTAAATCACTGAATATGTATAATGGATTTACTAAATTCCCTGTGTGCTACTTCCATCATCTGTCATTTCTAGATGTTTCTATTTTTTTTTTTTGGTTATGGGTCCATTTATTGGTTCTCTACATGTTCAATAATCTTTAATAAAAAGACTATTTCTATTACATTATTACTATTTTAAGTTACTTTCATTTCCATATGAATTTCAGAATTAGCTAGATTGTAGGCAATTTCTACCAAAAAAAAGACTGTGGGGATTTTGATTTGGATTGCATTTAAATATATAGATCAATTTGGATTGCACTGAAATATACAGAACAATTTGGAGAGAACCTTAATTCTTCTTATCCATGAAGACAGTATTCTCTCTCCACTTATTTGGGTTTTCTTTACTTACTCTTGGTAATGTTTGGAGATTTCAGTGTACAGGTCTTGCACATCTTTAGTTAGACTTATCCCTAGGTTCACTGACTGCCAAATCTACCCAGAGTAGCCTTTCCCTAGGAAGCTGGGGCATATGAGGCCTGTCACTCAGCCACTGAGCACACTGAAAAAGCTCTCTAAGACACAGAGCTGTGTAGGAAAAGGGGACTGTTCTTTTCACCAGCTGCCCATTCTGATGCCCATACTTGGAAAGGGTGGCAGGAGGGGAGACAAACATCACCTGATTGCCATCAGCCACTCAAAATAAGCCTATACAGCATGGAGCCTATGGAAAATGAGATCTGTCAATGTTCTCTGTCTGCCACATCCAACTGGAATAGCTGTCCAATCCCAGTGAGCTGGGGGAGATGGGAACATCCACTTGTCTGCCAAGCCCACCAAAATAGTTTTTATTATGCAAGGCAGAACTATGGGGGTGATGGGTATAGTCTCTAGCTTTGAATGCTATGACCTTCCACACTGTTCTTACCATGTATACATTTTGTTGAATAAATATTTCTCAATTCATTTTAAGTCCTTTGAACAATCTCCAGATACTCTGTCTTTGCTAATTTTAATCATCCTAACAAATGCTTCTTATGGGGAGAAGTCCCCAAGCTCCTCACATCATCATTTCAGAAATCTCAATTCTGTCACACTTGTATTTAAGGTGAGAATAATGTGATGCTTTAAAAAAATAAGTGAAACAAACTGGCCTACTCAAAGGAGCTTACCAACATCTGCTTCTGTGGTTTAATGCAAAGTTAATCTTATCTTTACTTATGCTCACTTCTGGTATGTTGACTTCCTATCATTAACTTGATACAGTCTTCAAGATCTTTGCAAAGTACTTTTTTTTTTTTTTTTTGCATATTTGTCACTTCATGTGCAGTTACAATCTCCAGAGCTAGAAAATAAATCAAAGTACAAACTAAAACGAAATCTTAAAAAACAGCTTAAGGACATTTCCTTTAGCTTTTTCACAAAATTTAAAAGAGGTAATTATTGAAACTGTAAATATTAGCAGATTTTATCTTCCATTAAGATATTACCAAGTTTTGGATCTAACTACAATCTTCTAGATGCTTATGGCTACTAAAGGCAACCAAAATAGTTGTACTTAATAATAAGCAAATTATACAGTCAATTAAAGAATCCCAATACCATCTTAATTTGAAAAGTAATTCCCAGCCCAATATTTTTGGCCTATTTCCCAGAGATACCAGGAAACTTAAAATTAGAAGTATCTGGTTCTTCTTATGAACATTAAGCGTATACACACACAGATACACACATATATCCTTCTCACCTAGCTGTATACACTTTTTCAGCTCTTATAACAATAACAGTAGCATTTTGTTCCCAACCCAAGAGCTCTGCACTAGCTGTTCCTCTGTCTGAAATGCTCTTCCCTAAGACTTTTACCAGCTAAGCTTAAAAACCATTTCAGAGAAACCTTCCTTAACATCCAGTCTAAAGAAGCAATGGAATCCTGTCTATTTCAGACTACTCTTTAGCTGAGTATATTTATTTAGTGGCTTACTGTCTGTTTTCCCCATTCGAACAGATGTTCCACACCAGGGCAAGAGTCTTAGACTATCTTGTCCATCCAGCACAGTAGCAGTTTTAAAATATGTGCACAGATTCTCTGATACTCCTCTCTTCAAGAGATGGAGCTTAATTCCCATAGCCTTGGGGGTGACTTTTTATGAATGGAATATGGCAGAAGTGATGGTGTGTGACTCTAAGACTCCATTACAAAAGACACTGTGGCTTCCTCCTTAGTTTCTCTTGCATCACCTGCTCTGGGGTCACCAGCTGTCGTGATGGGGCAACACTCAAAGCAGCCCTATGGACGGTTCGACATGGTGAAGGACTAGGGCCTCTTGCCAACAGCCAGCAAAAACTAAGGCTTTTTGCCAAGAGTTATATGAGTGAGCCATCCTGAAGAGGATCTAGCAGGCCCAGGCCTTCAGATGTGGGTTTATACCTGAACTGCCATCTCAGGAGGGATCCTGGGCCACAACTACTTCACTGAGGTGCTCCCAAATTCCTCACTCCCAGAAACAGGAAGATGATACATGTTTGCTGTTTGAAGCTGCTAGGTTTGGGGGTAGTTTATTACATGACCAGAGATAACAAATACAATTACTAAGTCACCAGTTCTTACAACAAAGCCCGGCCCATATGAAGATCCCAACAAATGTTTGCTGAATGACTAAGCAAATAAATTATCAAACACCCACAACTTATATTCATGTAACATTTTAAAGTTTGCAAACTAGAGCTGCCCAAATAAATCTTTTCATTTGATCCTCACCACAACCTTATATAAATGCATAACCTTATATCATATATATCAGGCAGAGAAATAATCTTCCCCAGTTTGCAAATGAAAGTCATACTCAGAGCAGTTAAGTAGTTGCTTTCAAGGCCCCACAGATGGTAAACAGAGAACTCAACTCAGGACTTTTGATCCCTAATCTTCCACACAGGGCTCCACAATCTTAGGAAAAGTCAACCATAAAAGATGACCTCATCTCACAAAATATTAAATCGGTACTGGTTATTTATTATAATATAATAATATAAAAACGCTGATGGAACACTATATGCCCATCCCCCACCATTCTACCATAGAGCCAACACATGATTTTTAAACAAAATGTTATCATGTAATTGATAACCATATTAAAACAAATAAGAAGGGGTGAGCCAGAACAGAGGAGAGGAATAGAAAAAAAGAGTATCCTGGAAAATTGTGTTTTCCCTGGTTTTACTTCCCACAATTCTGAGGTCAGGAAAGCAGCAGTTCACTCCCCTGCAGAGTGTCCTGAAAGCCCTTGGAGCCAAGCCTGTCCCAAAACTAATGCAGATGATAAGGGTAGGTGGTGAGGGGGAAGAGGGAGGAAAAGGCAGGAGAGAAAGAAATGGTAGCCAGAGGCTAGTATCTACCATTATACTACCATATAATCCACTAGCTACAGAATCATTCTATTAGCTGAACTTTTCATGATACAAATTTCCCGGGGCAGGTTAAGTTTCACTTACAGAGTGAGAGTTTTGACCCAAGAGATCATGTTCAGGAATTTTAAGAAAGGATGGGGCTGAATCTACTGGCTTACTAATAAAGCCAGGAGGCAGGCAGCATGTGATTATACAACTTGGGAGCACAAACAGTGAGAAATTGATGCAGAAACGACTAGAGAAGTTCAAAAGACAAAGCGTCCCTCCCAGCAATCTAATGCGCAGTGGACACTGGCCACGCCCCAAGGAGAGAGACTGGTAGAGGCAGCAATCTCCAGAGGTGGAGACCAGGCTCTGGAGTCAGAAGCCAGCCTTCACCTCAGCTATGACTTGGGCCTTTTGGGTCATTTTGATGATGCGAGTGAAGCGCATGCCTGTGTCTTACGTACCTTGATCCCTACAACCCTTTATAACATCCTTTTCAAGTGTGCTGCTTTCTTCCACAAAGTAGGCTGTGTTTTATCACTTTAACACCTCACTTTTACAACCTCATTAGAAGGGATGTCTTCATTGCCCTTCAAGATGCCTGAAGGCAGGGGCTATGCACCCAGTCCCAGCACTGAGCAGATACTTTCAGAAACTTCATGGAATGCTGGCTAAAAAAGAAAATCCAGGGAATACAGAAGAACTGCATACTTGCTATGCAAATAGTCAGAGTGAACACAACACAGGACTGGTAATCAGAAGATGATGAATTCTAGCTGAAACTTTGCCACTTTAACCATGAGCATATTCCTTGGTTCCAAGGGTCTCAGCTTCCTTGTGTGTCAAACACGGGGCTCAATAAGACCACCTATCAGGGTCTCCTGTACTTAGAATCCTCTGTAATCATGTAACTTTGATCTTAGTCAAATTTTGAAGCCCGTTTAAACTCAAATGCTGACGTTTTTATAGAACAGCTTGTTTTTAAACTAAAAAAAATTATAATTTCTGTTGTTCTACAACTACACATTTGATTTACAACTTCTGTTCTTACACAACTGCACACTTATATTTTCATTCACATTTTATTTTACATATGCATTTTCATTAAAGTTATTCTTAACTCAAATGAGAGCTCGGGCAGTGTTTACTTTGTGCACATATTAAAAAAACCCAGCTAAATGTGTGCAAGCTAGGTTCTGATCATGTGCTTGGTAAGTATGGAGGCTGTATCTGCTTTTTCCATGTCACACATGTTTTAAAAAGACCTATTAAGGGTGATTCACAAATATAGTCCTTTGGGTTTTTTTAGTTGATATGAGGCTCAAAATCTAAATTTAGACCTGTATATTGTTATGGAATGAACTGTATCCCCCCAAAGTCACATGTTGATGCCCTAACCCCCAATGTGATAGGCTTTGAGAGGTAATTCGGTTTAGAGAAGGTCACAAGAATGAGGCCTTCATGATAGTGTTAGTGCCTTTAAAAGAAATGACACCAAAGAGCTTGCTTCCATTCTCCCTCTTTGCCATCTGAGGATAAAAGGGAGACAGTAGCCATCTGCAAGCCAAGGACAGAGCCTTCATTGGGGAACCAATCTGCCGGCACCTTGATCTTGGACTTCCCGGCCTCCAAAACTGTGAAAAATAAATGTTGTTTAAGCCACTCAGTGTATGTGGTATTTTGTGACAGCAGCCTGAGCTAAAACATATGTTTAGTACGTAATCCAGTCTCATAGCCATAGGGTATGGATACCAATTTGAACCCAGCAGTTTACTGAATTCATGATCTTAGTCAAATTAAAAAAAAAAGAAAAAAAAAAAGCAAAGTGTGATGGATTTATTTTTATTTTTATTTTTTTAAAGATTTTATTTATTCATTTGAGAGACAATGAGATAGAGAGAGAGCATGAGAGGGGGGAGGGTCAGAGGGAGAAGCAGACTCCCTGTCGAGCAGGGAGCCCAATGTGGGACTCGATCCCGGGACTCCAGGATCATGACCTGAGCCGAAGGCAGTCGCCCAACCAACTGAGCCACCCAGGCGCCCCATGTGTGATGGCTTTAAAACATATCTGCCACACTTTGCCATAGGTAGGTAGGGGTCATTCCCCTCACCCTATTCCCCATCCCCACATCTTCCCCACTCCCCCATGCCTTGACTCAAGACCAACCTAAGTGACTGGTTGAACAGCAGCAGCTGACAGAGGTAACACTACATAACTTCAGAGGGAAGGTCAAAAAAAGTGATACAGCTTCTACTGGTTCTCTTTGGGATGTTCACTCTTGAAATCCAGCTATCACGCTGTGAGGCAGCCCAAACAAGCCTTTGTGAAAAGACCACACAGAAGGGCCCACATGTAGGCATTCTAGGTGACAGCCCAGCTGAAGTTCCGGGTAACAAGCGCATCAGCATGCGAGTGAACACGCCCCCAGCTCTGGAGTCTCCCCAGCTGAGGTCCCGATCATCACAAGCTGTCTCTGCTGTGCTCTGTCTAAACTCCAGGCTTACAGAGTCTGACGGCATAATAATATGATTGCTTTATGCCAGTAAGCTGGGGTAGTTTGTTAGGCAGATGTGGATCACAGATAAGTGGGACATGAGATCAGAATATAATTATGTATTGATGTAAATTCTTCATTATACTAGGAAAATAACTTAAAGCCAAATCTTGATCATGGATGAATAACATCATCTTCATAAATGTAGCCAATATAATTTCATAGCTGATTTCCTAACTGCTGGAATAAAGCAACAAGGAAGAAGCATAAGATAACAGGTGTGCTTTTCTTCCCACTAGCTTAGCTCTAGAGCAGTCAGAGTTCTAGGGTTCTCAGATGGTCTAGCCAAGGTGGCATCAGGCTAGACGTGTAGTGTTCTGGAAATAATCCACCCCAGTGTAAAAAATATTTGGGAAGGGTGGCATTATGCTTTATAATACAAGAGCAGAGAAGTCTACATCTTACTGTTGGCAGGGGGTGTGTCTTTTGGGTAGGGTTCATGGGTAAAGCAGGTCTCAACAGAGCATATAAAATTAGGCAGACAGAAAAATGGGGAAGTAAGGCCATGTTACAGCAGATCCAAAAGAGTGAAAAGAGCAAAACCAGTGAATACTGAAGGAATTTCATTATTGTATTTATGAATTAAGTTTTAAGTTCTTTTTTAAGATATTAAGTTTTAATTGTCTTCATCTGAATATGCGCTACTTCTCTCTCAAAATAAAGTTCTTTGCTTGATGCAATCTGCGTTTCAATAGCCTGAGGACATTCAAGGATATCTAATTCATAGCTCTCATTCTCCTTTAAATACCAGCTGCAGACCCTCACTGGGTAGGGAAAGGTTATCAGGATAGTAACTTTCTTTTATATTGTCTACCTTTATATGTGAGAAGCTACCAAAAGACCAAAGAATTTGGATGTGAGGAAGACATCTTCAAATTCACATGCTTGTACATATTTTCATAATACCTGAGGGTAAAACAACTCCCTTGTTTGTTATCACAGAGAAGCTGTGTTCAAAAGGGGTCTCTTTCAGTCACAAGACTGGGTTTCACTGCTCTGAATTCCTCCCCCAGGGGCCTGCAGACAGACACCTTGTAGTAACTGAGAGCAGGAACAGTTAGTCCATAAAAGGCAGCAATAACCACGAAAAGTTACTGGGGAGTTACAAAGCTGATCCTCCCCGGACATGATGGGGAGAAAGGCTACACAATACATCACATGCAAATTCAGATCCAACCTGGTTTTCCATACTTGAAATGCATGATATAATGTGATTTATAACTTGCTTTTCCCTCTTCACCAAAAAAGTTGTTTCAAGGGAAGGACAGCATTGCTGGAATCCCCCAAAAGGAACTGAAATTATGTTAGTATCTTATTAAATACATAAAATTTTATATGCTATAAAAAATATATATATTCCTTCCTTACCTTTTCTGTTGATACGAACTGAGTCCAAGTGTTGTCTCAGTCTGTGAAAGGAAGAAAACAATGAAAATACTGAAAACAAACCTTTCTACTAGAGACATACAGAACATCCAAAATATACTGCAGTTTCAACTTTGATCTTATACTCACTTAGATTTTCAGGTTAAACCCAATCCTTAAATCATAGGAAATGTTTTGTCACGTTATGTAATTCAAATGAGAGAATAATTTGGGATTAAATTTTAAACACACATGAAAAGAATACAAAGGAATGTGATTGATTTTTAAAAGGTTGTCAAACCAATACATCCTGTGAGAAGAGTCCTCTACAATCACTTCGTGAGGCTACTTGTGCCTCTCACTGCTCACTGCTTACCAACTGTGTGGCAGGTGCTGGTGTATAACGGTGCCTGTCACCAGGGAACTCAAGGTTGTGGGGGCAGAGCAAGAGGGAGACAGCCTTTTAAAACTAAAGAAATACAGGGGCACCTGGGTGGCTCAGTCGGTTAAGCATCTGCCTTCAGCTCAGGTCATGATCCCGGGGTCCTGGGATCGAGCCCCGCATCGAGCCCCGCATTGGGCTCCCTGCTCAGCGGGGAGCCTGCTTCTCCCTCTCCCCCTCCCCCTGTGCTCTCTCTTTCTCTCAAATAAATAAAATCTTAAAAAAAACCCCACCTAAATAAATATGAAAGAACTATGAAAATGTTGGAAAGGTGCTGTGAAAGAGAATAAATAGGTGATGTGCTTCAATATGTCAGGAGGGAAGGCCTGTGTGAAGAGATCACATCGACGTGGAATGTGATCAAGTGTAAAAAAGCTGTGTGTGGAAACAGGGCTATGTGGTGGTGGAAAAAACAACATGCACACAGGTCTGACTTCAGGAAAGAGCCTGGATATTCAAGAAACAGGTCTATTTGGATGGAGCTCAGAGGGATGGCGGAAGAAAAGTAGAAAATGAGGTTGGAGTGCTGGGCGGGGCTAGACTATGCTGTGTCCTGGTAAGAAGCCCTGGTAAGTTTGGAATGTGCTCTACTCTAAATGCAATACAAGGTGTCTGAAGGAGTAAGAGAGACAGAGACAGACATGGTCTGATTTAATTTTAAAGACACTATTCTGGTAGCAGTGTAGAGAGGATGGATGAGAGGAGAACAAGACAGAAAGCAAGAAATTGGTTACAACTGAGGAAGATAAGTTCTTAACAATATGTGAGAAAATGCCAAAACTCTAAGGAATACCATCAGTGAACTTATCCCAAAGGTTAGCTTCTGTGTGGTAATTAGAAAAAGCAGTAGAGTTGTGGCATTATTTTTCCCATTAATATATTATTTTGCAATGGTATTTTGGAGACTGTATATGGAAGAAATATGGCAGATGTGGGAAAAATGTCCTTATTGTTTGAAAGTGAAAACTTGGGTGAAGGTGAAGTGTGAGGATGTCTGTAATTTTCTTTAAAATGTTTTAGCAATATGGCTTGCATGTGTATGGAAGTATGTGTGTGTATAAAGCAAATATGACAAAATGTTAATCTATCTCTGTGGTAGGTAAATGGGTATTCATTCTCAACTCTTCTTATTTTCTGTGCTTAAAAATACGTTTAACTTTTCATTATGAAGAAACTTTTTAAAGAATTTATTTGAGAGAGAGAGCAAGAGAGAGAGAACGCACAAACAGGTGGGAGGGGCAAAGGGAGAGGGAGAAGCAGGCTCCTGGCTGAGCAGGGAGCCGGACACAGGGCTCAATCCCAGGACCCTGAGATCATGACCTGAGCTGAAGGCAGATGCTTAACCAACTGAGCTCCCCAGGAGCTCCCCAAATCTTTTATTATGGGAGAAAACGTTTGCAAATTATATATCTGATAAAGGGTTAATATACAAATATATAAAGAACCACTATAATTCAACCTTGCTATTGATAAACAGCAAATAAACAAACCTGATTAAAAAATGGGTGGGGGGCAGCCTGGGCAGCTTAGTCGGTTAAATGCCTCTTGGTTTCGGCTCAGGTCATGATCTCAGTGTCCTGATATCAAGACCTACGTTGTGCTCTGCTCAGTGTGGCGTCTGCCAGAGATTCTCTCTCTCCCTCTCTTTCTGCCCTTCCCCTGCTCGCATGCTTGTTCTCTCTCTAAAATAAATAAATAAATCTTTAAAAAAAAGGGGGGGGTGGACGCCTTGATAGGCATTTCTCCAAAGAATATTCAAATGGCCAATGGGCCCATGAAAAAGGTGTTCAACATCACTAATTATTAGGGAAATGCAAAGCAAAACTACAGTGACAAACCACCTCACTCCCATTAGGATAGCTACTATCAAAAAACCAGAAAATAACAAGTTCTGATAAGGTTGTGGAGAAACTGCTATCCTTCTGCACTGTGAATGGGAATGTAAAATGTGCTGCTGTGGTGGAAAATGGTATGGTGGTTCCTCAAAGAATTAAACATAGAATTACCACATGATCCAGCAATTCCACTTCTGGGCATATACCCAAAAGAACTGAAAGCAGGAAGCAGGGACTCAAATACGTGGACATCCATGTTCATAGCAGCATGGTCCACAATAAAGTGTGGAAGTAATACAAGTGTCTACCAATGGATAAATGGACAAACAAAATGGTTTATATGTACAAAAGAGCATTATTTGGCCTTAAAAAAAGGAAGAAAATTCTGACATATGCTATAACGTGGATGAACCTCGAAAACGAAGTCTATACTAAGTGAAATAAACTGGTCACAAAAGGACAAATACTACACGATCCTATTTATATGAAGTACTTAGAATAGGACGAAGAATGGTGGTTGTCAAGGGTTAAGGTGAAGGGAATGAGGAGTTGCTGTTTAACGAGTAAAGAGCAGTTTCAGTTTGGGATAATGAAAAAGTTCTGGAGCTGGATGGTAGTGATGCAAAAACAAATACGAATGTATTCAGTGTCACTGAACTATATACAATTAAAATGGCTAAAACTGTAATTTTTATGTTACATGTATTTTACTACAATTTTTAAAAAAGCTATAGTAGTAAAGACAGTGTGGTACTGGCATAAAGATAGACAAATAGATCAAGAGAACTAGAGAAAGTCCAAAAATGGACTTGTACGGTCATCTGATTTTCAATAAAGGCATCAATGCAGTTCAGTGGAGAACCTTGTATCTTTTCAGCAAATGGTGCTAGAACTACAGGACAAACTTATGTAAGGGAAAAATGAGCCTTTATCCTTATGTCACACCATGTACTCAAATTACTTCTATACATATCATAGTTTTAGCATAAAAACTAAAATTATACAGCTTCAACAAGAAAACTTAGGAGATTATCTTCGTAATCTTGGAAACAGAGATTTCATGAACAGGACAAAAGCCACTAACTGTAAAAGAAAAAACTGACAGACTGGACTTCATAAAAAATTTTAAAATATGCTCACCAAAAGACATTGTTATGAAAATGAAAAGGCAAACTGTATACTGAGATAAAACTATTTGCAAATAACATATTTGATGAAAGACTTGTATACTGAACATATAACTTGTGACCTATGAATTTAAAAACCACACCATTTTTTAAAAAAAGCAATTATAAAAATGTCAGCTAAGCACACAAAAAGATGCTCAGTGTGTTATTAAGGAAAAGCAAATTTAAACTATAATGATATATACACTCCTATTATAATGTCCAAAACTGAAAATACACCAAGAGTTGGAGAGAATGTGGAACAACTAGAACCTCCATACATTGTTGGTGGGAACGTAAAATAGAACCACCACTCTAGAAAAAGTTTGGCAATTCTTTACAAAGTTAAACATACCCCTATCATATGATGATACCACTCCACTCCTAGATACTTGCCCAAGAGAAACACAAGAAAAACACGTGCACATGAATGGTTATAGCAGCTTTATGTTTATAGCAGGTCAATACTGGACAACCCAATTTTCTGTTAAAGGTGAATGGATAAATGAATTGTGGTGTATCTACACAATAGAATACTACTCAATAAAAAACAATAAAGCCTGGGAACCTTTCTTTTTTCTTTTAACATTTCTTTATCATTTTACAATAATATTATTTTTAGAAGAGCAGAAAATAACATTTGAGCAGAAAAAAGAATAAACTGATGATATAGATGAATCTCAAAATAATTATGCTGAGACAGACATCCCCCCCTCCACCAAAGTACATTCTGTGTGAATGCATTTATATAAAATGGTTTACAATTTCAACTGATAGTGACAGCAGATCAGTGATTACAATTGCCTAGAAATGGCGAGTGAAGGTGGAGGGATTACCAAGGGTCACAAGTAAACTTTTGGGCGTGATGGATATGTTATCTTGATTGCAGTGATGGTTTCACAAGTGTATAAATATTTAAACTCTTCAAACTGTACACTTTAAACATGTACAGTTTATTGTGTGTCACTCATACTTCAATAAAGAACGTAACCTAAGAATTCTAGAACATGCAAAACTCTGGTTCTCATGTGAAGTTGACAGAAAGGGAACTCAGAAAGTTTATCACCCATGTACACTTTCTTAAGGGGAAAAAATTCTTCATGAAAACAATCTGGCCAACAAGATTACTCATGAAGAATTGCAAATGAGGAAGCGGTCTTGTGAAAGATAGGCAGATGGTCACGGCACAGAAACTGTGGAAATACGATCTGAAAAGCAGAAAGTAAATGTTGTTTTTAAAGTGTAAGCCACAAAATAGAAAAATCATTTAATCATAATAAACAAGAATAAAAATCTCAGCACATGCCAACAAAAACCCTTAAGTATTGAAATAGAAAGATCACAATAGACACCATCTTGTTTTTCAAGTAATTTGAGAAATAAAGGTTTAAACATATTTTAAATGTACATCTGAAAATTAAGCTCCTAAATCAAGAGAAAACAAAAGAGAAAAGATAAAAATTAGATGGAATAAATACATATAGAGTATGATTAAATGAGATAAACTCATCTATTTTAAAAAGACTGTTAGAAAACCAAAGCCCAACTATAAACTGTAAATACCTAATACAAAATGATGCAGAAATGTTGACAAACAATGGGCAAAAACAGACAGGGTAAACGTCCCTACCCCCAAAAAGGGAAGAGAAAAAGCACACAGATAAGGGTTTACAACATTAATAATCTTATAATGAAAAGATTTGTGAGTCTGTGGGTTTTAATTTGTATTTTCTGGGCGGATAATATGGTTGAGCAGTTTTCAAATGTCCTTTTTGCCATCTGTACATCCTTTTCAGTGAAATGTCTGGTCATGTCCTTTGCTGATTCCTTACTGGATTTTATTACTGAGTTTTGAGAGTTCTTGATAAATTCTAAAAACTAGGTCCTTTGTCAGATATATGGTTTGCAAATATTTTCTCTTAGTCTATATTCTGGCTTTTTATCTTCTTCACATGGTCTTTGGCAGAACAAGCTTTTAATTTACAAATTTCTCTTTTATGGATTCTACTTCTGGTATCCAGTCTTTGGTGTCAAGAACTCTGCCTAGGCCTATATCCTGAAGCTTTTCTCCAATGTTTTTTTCTAAAAGTTTACAGTTTTATGTATTTTTTGTATAGTTGTAGATTTAAGTCTACAATCATTTATGAGCTAATTTTTGTATAACGTATGAGAGCTGTCTGTATATTTTAATACTATTTTAATATCTTTCAGTGTTCTTTGTTCCTAGTTTTTAAGGCTATTTTTGAGCCAGCTATTTAATTTTTTTTGGTACCATTTATTTTTATAAGAGGGTACGAAATGGTAATGTGAAGAGAAACAGAGTCAAAAATGGGCATGAGATGGAGAGCAGATAGCTCTGAGAAGACTCAGAATTTGAAGTAAAAACCAAAACCAAAACCAAAGAACCTGTGTTCAAACACCAGCTCTGCTCGCACTAGCCAAGTAACTTTGGGAAATAAGTGAGGAGGCTTTCTGTCAACTGTGAAGAGTTGTACAGATGTTAGCCTCTGATGAGGGCCTTCTAGTGTCCCACATACCTCCCTCCAACAACAGGCAATTAACTTGACATGAGGAGAAATAGCTGCTCTGGGCATAAAATTAATTGTTATATTGTAAAACTGACTATGCAGAATGAGAATCAAAGCTATATCTGCAGAAAAATCATGGAAAAGAAATAAATCAAAGCATTAACTTGTATTACATTTAGGTATTGGGATACAAGAATAACTCCCAAGTCCCCATTCTAGAGCACACTGGTTCAGAACTTAAGCTTTAGAGTCCAAAAGCTTGGTTTTGAATTCTAGCTTTACCACTTACTAGTCACTTATTGGGTTAAGTTACTTAAGCTCTCTATTCTTTAATCTCTCTCCCGAACAATGATCATATAATTAATAACTATCTCATGTATTTGAGAATTTAAAAGAGGGCCTGGCACCTGGCAATATCCAGTAAATAAACTACTTATAGTTATTTATTATTTTTCCAAATTTTCCATATTTTTTACAAGCATATATTTCTTTTGTAATAGAATCACTTTTTAAAAAAAGATGAGTACTTTTATAATTCTGTGTATGTCAAAATCACAGCTCCCTTTCCCTTCATCTTAAGAAAATAGTAAGGCCATTCCCAAGAAAATTTTGAACAGTGGTTGATAATCTACAGTCCATAAGCCAAGTCCAGCCTGCCACCAAATTTTTGTTTTTGTTTTTCACTTTTTACTATAGTAAAATACACATAATGTAAAACTTACCATCTTAACTATTTTTAATCGTACAGTTCAGTGGCATTAAATACATTTGCAGTGTTGTGCAACCATCACTACCACATGTCTCTAGAACATCTTTCATCTTGCAAACTTGAAACTCTGTACCCATTAAACAACTCTCCATTCCCTCCTCCTTCCAGGCCTGGCAAGCACCATTCTATTTTCTGTCTCTACGATTTTGACTAGTCTAAGTACTTCATATAAGTAGAACCATACAGTATTTATCTTTTTGTAACTGACTTATTTTACTTAGTGTATGTCCTTAAGATTCATTCATGTTATATTGTATGCCAGGCTTTCCTACCTTTTTAAGGTTGATAAGTGTTCTGTGTATAAACTTTATTTTGTTTATCCATATACCTGTCAATGGACCCCTGAATTGCTTCCATGCTTTGACACAGTATATCATCCTTTCTATATGCTGCTACATTCAGTTTGCTAGTCTTTTGTTGAGGACTTTGCATCTATGTTCATAGGGGATACTGTCTGTACTTTTATTTTCTTGTTGTATCATTGGCTTTGGTATCAGAGTAATGCTGGCATCAAAAAATCAATTAGGAAATGTTCCCTTCCTCTTAAATTTTTTGGAAAAGTTTGGAAGTATTGGGAGTTTTTCAAATGTTTGGTGGAATTCACCAATGAAGCCATCAGGTGCAGGTTTTCTTTGTTGGGAGACTTTGAATAACTGATTGAATCTTACAGTTATATAGGTATCTTCAGATTTTCTATTTCTTTATGATTTAATCTTGGTAGGTATTATGTTTCTTAGAATTTGTCCATTTAATTGAGGCTATCCAATTTGTTGGTGTACAACTGTTCATAGTACTCTCCTATAATCCTTTTTATTTCTGTATGATCCCCAGTGATGTGCCCACTTTCATCTCTGAATTTAGTAATTTGGCCTTCTTTCATTCTTAATCCACATAGGTAAGACTTTGTCAACGTTGTTGGTATTTTCAAAGAACCAATTTTTGGTTTCATTTATTTTCTCTATTTTTCCTATTTTCTAGTTCATTTATGTCTGCTCTAATCTTTATTACTTCTTTCCTTTTGCTAGCTTTGGGTTTAGCTTGTTCTGATTTTTATAGTTCCTTAAGTTGTAAAGTTAGGTTACTGATTTGAGATCTTTTTTTTTTTAACATAAGCATTTACAGCTATAAATTTCCTCCTTACCACTGCTTTTGGTGTATCACACAGTTTTTTGGTATGTTGTGTTTTCATTTTCATTCATCTCTCTATTATATAGTTTCTATTTTCCCTTGCATAATTTCCACAAATTTGAGAAATTTTCAGTTTTCCTTCTGTGACTGATTTCTAATTTCATCTTCTTGTGGCTGGAGATGATACTCTGTATGATATGTATCTTATAAAAACTATTGAGGACTTCTGGGAAGATGGCAGAGTAGGAGGATCCTAACCTCACCTCTTTCCCACAGACACACCTAGATAACAGCTACATCAGTGTAACTAACCAAGAAAACAATGTGAAGACTGGAAGAACAGACTTGTCACAGTTAATTGTAAAGAAGCCACATTGAAAAGGGTAGCAGGGGCAGAAAGGTGGTCGGGAATCAATCTGCCAGCGAGGCTAATCACAAGAGGAAAGATACAACAAGCACATGGAAATGATAAGAGCAAACTCCACATCAGGTATCTCAGACATGGGGACCTACCCTAAGAAGATGAGACCACATAACATTTGGCTTTGAAAACCAGTGGGGCTTAAGTTTGCAAGTTTTACAATCAGTGGAGCTTGACTCTGGGTACTTTAAAAACCAGTGGGCTTAGTTCTGGGAGAGCCAGAGGGCCTTAGGAAACTGAGTCCCTGCCTTTAAAGAGAAAACGAGACAATCCCATGGAGATACTTCATAGAAGTAGAAGTTTGAAAAGCATCTGGGGTATACGTGAAGGTGATTTATTTACTAAAATCAGAACATGTGCTGAAGGAGCAGGGATCTTTAGGAGATTTCTCTAAGAACAAAAGAACTTTCCATCCCCCACCCTCCCACATAGCTGGACACCTGTGGGACCAGTAAAAACACCTTACTTGCTAAGACTGTGCACCACACACCAGCATTTTCCTGCATATCTGCCCCATCCAACCTGCCCTACTTGTTAAGAGTCCCTTCAAAGTGGCTCCTGCTCTGTCACTTCCAGCAAGTAGTCCTGGCAGGGACCAGTACCACTCCAAAGTAACCCCTGCTCTGGGAAAAGGGGAAGATAACCACACACACCAGTTTGACTGCAGGCCCAGCAGGTGAACTGGGAGTAGACACCTGATCTGACTGCCAGCCCTGTCCACCAACAAAACCCTCTCAAGGGGTACCATGAGACAGCACTGCAGTTCCATGTAACCGTAGACCGGGGAAATGGGCTGTGGGCAGGCATCTGGTCTGACCAATAGATACCACCCAACTACAAGTGCAAGGTGGCCCCAGACTGGCTCCTTAACAGCACAGGGACCAAACTGTGGCCTAAACAGGTAAAGTGGGCAATTGCAGCTGACTGGATTGAAAGCAAACATAGCTCAGCCACAACAGTAGGGCACACGCAACCTTCACAGGAGATAACCCTGAAGTGCCTGGTTCTGGTAAACAGGGGTCATTGTGCTACAGGGCACCAAAGGAACTCTTCTTCTGAAGGCCATTTTCAAAATCAGGAAACAGGGCTGATTTTTCCTAACTCATAGAAATAAACACAGAGTTAGACAAAATGAGGACACAGGAATATGTCCCAAAAGAAGGAACAGGACAAAAAACACCAAAAAGCTACATGAAATGGAGATAAGCAATATACATAATAAAGAATTCAAAGTAATGGTCATGAAGATACTTACTGGATTTGAGAAAAGAGTGGAGGATCTCAGTGAGACCTTCAACAAAGAGATAGAAAATATAAAAAAGAACCAATCAGAGATGAAGAACTCAGTAAGTGAAATTAAAAATACACTAGAATCAATAGCATATTAAAGGAGGCAGAAGAACAGATCAGTGAGCTTGAAGACAGAGTAATGGAAAGCAAACAAGCTGAAATGGCAAAAAGAAGAAAAGAATAGTAAAAAATGAGAATAGGTTAGGGGAACTCAGCGACATCATTAAGCATATAACATTTGCATTACAGGGATCTGAGGAGAAGAAAGAGAACAGGGGGCAAGAAATTTATCTGAAGAAATAATAGCTGAAAAATTTCTGACTCTGGGGAAGAAAACAGATATGCAGATCTAGGAGGCACAGAGAATCCCCAAGAAAATCAACCCAAGGAAGTCCACACTAAGACACATCATAATTAAAATGGCAAAAAGCAGTGATAAAGAGAGAATTTTATTTATTTATTTTTTAAAAGATTTTATTTATTTATTTGAGAGAGAGAGAGATAGTGAGAGCAGGAACAAAAGCAGGGGGAGTGGGAGAGGGAGAAGCAGGCTTCCCGCAGAGCCGGGAGCCCGAGGTGGGACTCGATCCCAGGACCCTGGGATCATGACCTGAGCTGAAGGCAGACGCTTAATGACTGAGCTACCCAGGCACCCCTAAAGAGAGAGTTTTAAGAGCAGAAAGAGAAAACAGTTACATTCAGGGGGGAACCCCATAAGGCTGTCAGCTGATTTTTCAGCAGAAACTTTACAGGCCATAAGAGAATGGCATAATATTTTAAAAGTGCTGAAGGGAAAAAAACCTTCAATGGAAAATACCCGACCCAGCAAAGCTATCATTCTGAACAGAAGGAGAGAGAAAGAGCTTCCCCAGAAAAAGTTAAAGGAGTTCATCACCACTAAACCAGTCTGACAAGAAACAGAAAAGGTAATTCTTTGACTGAAAAGAAAAGGCCATAATCAGGAGTAAGAGTTATGAAAAGAAAAATTTCACAGGTAAATGCAAATATAATAAAAGCAGTAGATTCATCACTTATATAAACAGTATAGACATTAAAGCACAAAAACAGTAAAATCAACTACATACATAAAAATGAGTCAAAAGATTCACAAAATAAAAGGATGGAGAGTATGGCATTATATACATAGAATGTACAGATGGAGGAATAAAAATTTAGTGCTTCTAGAATCAATTTAAACTTAAGTGACCATCAAGTTAATATTGACTGCCATCTGCAGAAAGCATGTATCTTAACCTAGTAGAAACCACAAATCAAAAACCTGTAATGGATATGCAAAAAATTAAAAGGAAGGAATTCAAGCATATCACTAAAGAAAGCCATTAAACAACAAGGGAAAAGAGCAAGAGAAGAAAGGAACAGAGAACTACAAAAACAACCATAAATCAAGTTAACAAAATGGCAATAAGTACATATCTATCAATAATTATTTTGAATATGAATGGAATATGAATGCACTAAATGCTCCAATCAAAAGACACAGGGTGATGGAATGGATGATAAAGCAAGACCCATCTATATGTGGCCTACAGGAAACTCATTTCATACCTAAAGACACAGCAGATTGAAAGTAAAGAGAAGTTAAAATATGTACCAAGCAAAATGAAATTAAAAGAAAGATAGGGTAGCACACTTTTATCATGAAAAAAGGACTTTAAAACAAAGACTAACTAGAGACAAAGAAGGACACTACATAATGATAAAACAATCAAACAAGAGAATATAACAATTATAAGTATTTATGCACCAAACATGAAAGCACCTAAATATATAAAGCAACTATTAACAGACGTAAAGAAAAAAGAAACTGATAGTATTACAGTAAAAGTAGGGGACTTTAATACTCCACTTACCTCAATGAATTAATCATCCAAAAAGAAAATCAACAAAGAAACAACGGCTTTAAATGACACATTGGGCCAGAGGACCTAACAGATATATTCAGAACATTCCATCCCAAAACAGCAGAATACACATTCTTTTTAAGTGCACAAGGAATATTCTCCCAGATAGATCATGTTAGGCCACAAACAAGTCTCAATAAATTCAAAAAGACTGAAATCATATCATGCATCTTTTCCGACAACAACAGTATGAAACTAGAAATCAATCTCAAGAAAAAAATGTGCAAAGAACACAAACACATGGAGGCTAAAGAACACTCTACTAAACAATGAATGAGTCAACCAAGAAATCAAATGAGAAATAAAAAAATACATGGAGATAAATGAAAATGAAAACAATGGTCCAAAATCTTTGGAGTGTAGCAAAAACTGTTTTAAAAGGGCAGATTATAGCCATAGAAGCCTAGTCAAGAAGCAAGAAAAGTCTCAAACAAGCAGTAAAACCTTACACTTACAGAAGCTAGAAAAAGAAGAGAAAAAGCCCAAATCTAGCAGAAGGAAAGAAATAACAAAGATTAGAGGAGAAATAAATGAAAGAGAGACTAAAAAACAATATAACAGATCAATGAAACCAGGGGTTGGTTCTTTGAAAAGATCAACATAAATGATAAAACTTTACCAAGACTCATCAAAAGAGAGAGAGAGAGTGAGAAGACTCAAATAAATAAACTCAGAAATGAAGGAGAAATAACAACTGAAACCACAGAAATATAAAGGATTATAACAGAGTATTATGAAAAATTATATGCTAACAAATTGGTCAACCTAGAATAAAATGGGGAAGAAGTAAAAATGTAATTTTCATATGTGATTGAAGCTCAATTGTTATTCCTAGAAACATAAGCTCCCTAAACTGAATCCGGAAGAAAGAGAAAATTTGAACAGACTGATTACTAGCCATGAAATTGAATCAGTAATCAAAAAACTCCCAACAAATAGAAGTCCAGGACTAGAAAAATTCACCAGAGAATTCACTAGGTGAATTCTACCAAACATTCAAAGAGTTAAAGCTATTCTTCTCAAATTATTCCAAAAAAATAGGAGGAAGGAAAGCTTCCAAATTCATTCTACAAGGCCAGCATTACCTCAATACCAAACCCAGATAAAGACACTACCAAAAAGGAAAACTACAGGCCAGTATCTCTGATGAACATAGATACATAAATCCTCAACCAAATATTAGCAAACCAAATCCAACAATATATTAAAAAAAAAAAAAAACCCATTCATCATGATCAAGGGGATTTATTCCAGGGATGCAAGGGTCGTTCAATATTTGCAGAAATATAAAAACCATATGATCATCTCAAGAGATGCAGAAAAAGCATTTGACAAAGTACACCGATTCATCAAGAAAAGTGTAATCTTAATCTTTATTTCACCCATTCCCACCCACCCACCTCACATCTGGCCACCACCAGTTTTTTTCTCTGTATTTAAGAGTCTGGGTTTTGTTTGGTTCTTTTTTTCTTTGTTTTGTCCTCCAGGTTAATCCATGTTTTTGCAAATGGCAACGTCTCTTTCTTTTATATAATCACCTTCTTTTGTCTCTTGTGACAGTTTCTGACTTAAAGTCCATTTTGTCTGATATAACAGCCACTCCTGCGCTACTAGTTACTGTTTCCATGGAGTATCTATTACCAAGTATTTTGGCATATGTGTGTCCTTAAAGCTAAAGGGAGTCTCCTACAGGCGGATTATAGTTGGATTTTTTTTTTTTTAAATCCATTCAGTGACTCTGTGTCTCTTGATTGGAGAATTTAATCCATTTACATTTAAAGAAATTATTAATAAGTGAGGACTCACTATTGCTATTTTGTTAACAATTTTTCTGATTGTTCTGTAGTGCCTTTGTTCCTTTTTCCTCTCTCGACACTCGTTTGTCATCTGATGATTTTTCTTTTGTAGTGGTATATGCTTTGATATCTTTCTATTTGGTGTATCTGCTACAAGGTTTTTCACTTGTGTCCACCATGAGATGTGTATACAACACCTTATAATTATAACATTTTATTTTAAGCTAATAACAATTGAGCTTCAATCACATATGAAAATTACATTTTTACTTCTTCCCCATTTTATGTAATTGATGTCACAATTTACATCATTTATATTATGTATCCATTAACAAATTATTACAGCTATAATTATTTTTCATACTTTTGCATTTTATTTATGTTAGAGTTGAAAGCTTATACATTCATACATTTTCATGTTGCTGATATCTTTTCATTTTAGCTTGAATAACTCCCTTAGTTTTTTTTTTTTTTTTTTTTTTTTGAGACAGGTCTAGTGGTGATGAACTTCAGCTTTTGTTTGTCTGAGAAAATGTTTATTTCTCCTTCATTTCTGAAGGACAGCTGTGCCGGATATAGTATTCTTGTCAGTTTTCTCCTTTCAGCACTTTGAACACATCATCACCTTCTCTCTTGACCTGAAAGGTTTCTGCTAAGAAATCAGCGGACTATCTTAGCTCTGGCATGACAAGTCACTTTTCTCTTGCTGCTTTCAAAACTTTCTGTCTTTGACGTTTGATGATTTGATTATAATGTGTTTCAGTGTAGATCTCTTTAAATTTAACCTACTTGGGATCCTGTGGACTTTATGAATCTGGATGTCTATTTCCCTCCCAAGATTTGGGAACTTTTCAGTCATTACTTCTTTAAATAGGCTTTCTAGCCACCCACCCCCCCCACACCCCAGGACAACCACTATACATAAATAAAACATATATTGGTTCACTTGATGTAGTCCCGTAATTCCTATAGGCTTTCTTCACTCTTTTTTATTCTTTTTTCCTTTTGCTCCTCTTCCTAGATAATTCCAAATAACACATCTTCATGTTTGCTCATTGTTTCTTCTGCTTGAAAAAAATCTACTTTTGAACCCCTCTAAATAAATTTTTTCAATTCAGTATTCCTGTTTGGTTCTTTTTAATTGTTTCTATCTCTGTTGATTTTTTTCTCCCCATGAATGGGCCACACTTCCACATTTCTTTGTATGCATTGTTATTTTCTCTGCTGAAAACTGGACATGTGACTCTAATAATGTAGTAACTCTAGACATCAGATTCTCCTTTTCCTAGGATTCGCGGGTTTTTTTTTGTTTCTATTGTTTTTGCTTTTTTGATTATTGTAGGCTCCATCTATCCCAAAACTTAAGGACCTCTCGGGTCTTTTATGAGCCTGAGGCTTTCCCTGAACATTTGTAGTAATTTTCTAATTTCCCCCAAATATGCAATTGTTTTGAATGTCCTACTCATTAATGTCTGGCTCCCAAAAGGGTAAAAAGAGAAAAATAAAAGAGGGGGAAAATGTTGTTAGCCCTTTAAATTTTCTGAGTTACTTCAAGTGGAGAACTTTTAATAATGGGTGGGGCTGCAACAACAGCTACCTTCTCTGTCTACACCTTTGAGATCAGAAGTAACAAGCAGGGCATGGATTCCCAGTATTTTGAGGATAAGCTCCTTTTTTGCCCACCGCGGCTCCTGCAAGCTGTGTCAAGCTGTTCAGTGAATGTGTGCAGAGCTGCCTGCCACAGGGCAGGAGGGTGGGAGTAGGTAATTGTTTCTGAACTAAGAACTGAAATGAGTACAATTTACTTCAATTTACCCCAAGCCTTCCCCTGGAAGTTGTAAGCCTTCAAAAGAAATTAGACAGATTCTCCCAATACCACTGCTATCTACAGATTCCTCCGGTCTCCTACTCCATCATCTTCCCAGAATCCTCTGCCTGGCACCAGTTTTGGTAAATATAACTTCTATGACCATCCCTTATGTCTATGGCTGCTTTCATAGTACAATGACAGAACTTGAGTAGTTGGGACATAGACCATTTCACACAGAAACTCTAAGGTTTTTAATACCTGGCCCTTTACATAAAGTCTGCCAACTTCCAGCTTAGAAGAGCAGCCAGAGTAATGTTACAATACTTTATTTCCAGGACCATTAAATCCCTACATATGAAAATCTTTGACCTAAAAATCTAAGACAACCAACCTGAAATGACATGTCTTCCGATGAAAAACAAATAAAAATATACAATACTACTGGTATACTGTAATAGAATTCTGATGCTAACCACCTCAAGTCAGCATTAGAATCTACAGATTAAAGGGCACAGTCCCTAACAAGACAGTCCTTACTTCATACACCAACCACAAGTTAGGGATTCTAGGCCATGTGCACTCTGACCAACTGACTCCAAATCTGGGGGGTTTCCATGATTCCTCCCCCTCAAGCTCAGGACTTAGAACTATATTCAAATTAGTTTTCTTCTAAAGAAACACTTAGGGTGAGGTCTTGGAGGCCCCCCAAACATAGAACTTCTGAGCCCTCTCTCCGTGGAATCAGGGCATATCACTCTCCTGGAACATAGGTGTGCTTACTAACCAGGAAGCTCTATACAGCTTCAGTGTCCAGAATTTTTATTAGAGTTTCATTACAAAGGTACAATTTATTAAATCAATGGCCACCTATGTGATTGAACTCAATTTCTAGCCCCCTTCTTCTTCTTGGAGGCATTTGGGATGGCTTAAAGTCCAAACCCACATTATTGGTTTTTCTGGTGACCAGCCCCATCTTAAGTCATCTTATTAGGCATTAACTCAGGTGTAATACAAGGACTCGTGCATAACAAAGACACTTTTATTACTAAGGATAGTCAAAGATTTGAAGTCTCCCTAGAGATAGAGACTAGCCATATTCTTTGTTATACAAAAACTACCTTGAAATATGCTTGCCAAAAAAGAAAATTTAATCTAAATCTGATCAAAACTCTATATTTAGCTAACAGTTGATAGGAAATCCACAAGACAGAGGTATATTAAATTACACCAAGAAAACGATATTAGGTCAGCCTAGGTTGTGGGAAATCCTATAGACAAATGATCCAATTTCTTCAACAACAAAAAATGGCATGAGGAGGTGGGTTAAAAAAGATTTAAGAGACACATCAATAAAATGCAATGTATAGACCTTACTTGGATTTTGATTTAAATAAAACAAATATGAAAAAGAATTTTTGAAATGGTGGAAGAAAATTGATACAGACCAACCAGGTATTAGATGATATTAAGTGTTCTGGCTATCTAGTGGTCCATAATAAATTACTTCAAAGTTTAACAGCTTAAAACGGCATTTTATTATTATCCTTCATGTTCTTTTGGGCTGACCGGACTCGGTTAGATCTCACTTGATGTTTCTCAAATGGTTGCAGTCAGATGTGAGTTATGGCTGATTCATCTGAAGGTTTAAAGGTGCTGCTCACCCACAGTGGCAGGAAAGTGATGATGGCTGGCAGGTGGGCACTCAGCTGGGACCACTGACTGTAGGGCTGTATGGGGGCTCTCCATGTGGCTTAGGATCCTCACATCATATTAAATGGGCTCCCAAAAGAAATGTCCCAATTTCTAGAGGTCCAAGAGACCCAGGTAAAAGCTGCCAAGCTTCCTATGACCAAGTATTAATAGTACCAGAATACTGTCATGCTGTATTCATCAAGATACTATTATTATTGCTATACTCAGTATATATTCATTTAGTTATCCACTTATCTTTTATTTTTTTTAACGTATTTTTTAAAAGATTTATTTATCTTAGAGAGAAAGAGCATGTGCACAAGCACACATGTTGGGGGAGGGGCAGAGGGAGAGAGAGAGAGAATCTCCAGGAAACTCCCTGCTCAGCAAGGAGTCCAATGCAGGGCTGGATCCCCCAACCCCGACATCATGACCTGAGCCAAAATCAAGAGTTGGATGCTTAACCAAGTGAGCCACCCAGGTGCCCCTACATATTTTTATTTTTAATGCTCTTTTTCCTTTGTGTGTCTGAGTTTCTGAGATCATTTACCTTCAGCCTGAAGAATATTATCCTCCATTATTTTCTTTGGTGCAAATCTTCTGGTGACAAATTCTCTACATTCTTGTCTGTTTGAAAATGTCTTTATTTTTTCTTTACATGAAGGATATTTTCATTGGGTATAGAATTATAGTTCTAATTAGTTTTCAGTAAATTTTATTATTTTTTGACTCCTATTGTTTTAGTTTATAAGTCAGGTGTCAGCCAATTCTAGCTTCTTTGAAAGTCTTCTCTCTTTTTTCTCTGGTTGCTTTTAGAATGTATCTGCCTTTGATTTTCAATAGTCTTACTGTATACTGTTCAAATCTCCCTAAAAAGAAGGACTGGCCATCCAGCTATGAAAAAATGCTACTAGCTATCAGCCCCTGACTATGGTAATGCTGGGATTAACTGTAGTGACTGAAGTAAGGCTAAGTTCTTTCTGAGCAACTCCCAGCCAATGAATGGGCCCAGGAGGTGTAGCAGGGCCTGGCTACCTCTGTCCAATGTGGGATGCTTCCAAAAAGCAGTCTTTGCTCCAGAGTTTTCCACTGGGTTGGTCAAGATTCTGCATCACTGTCTGAGGCTCTCCCTGCCCAATCCTGTTTCCTTCTCCTTATTTTTCACAGGCAGTAGCCCTCAAATAAATCCCTAGTACTCCTCTAACTCTGTCTCAAGATCTTGCTGAGAATCCCAACTGACACATATGATAAAGAATATCTGTGGGGTGGGGGGTGGAGAAAAACTATAGTAAACAACACACTTAACAGTGAAATGCTGAAGGTGTTATCTTTGAGATGAGGTATTAAAGTAGGGTCAAAGATACTTATATTCAACATCATACTTATATTCAACATCATACTGCTTGTAGCCAGTAAAGTGAAGCAAGAAAAAGAATTAAAAACTAAAAGGATTGGAAAGTTAGAAATACAATGTTATTAACCTGAGATTATTATAGTTTATGGACCTAGTCCAGAGCATCTACAGATAAGTTATTAGAATCAATAAGCAATTTAGCTAGTTTGCACAGTAACAGTCACTATATAAAAAACAATTGCATTTCTACATTTTATGTTGAGCCATATGAATTACCACTTTTATAGATCAAAAAGTGCAACAGAGCCCAGAAATAGATTCATGCATACATGGATCCTTGACTTATGAATAGAGTGTCACTGAAGAATACTGGTGGAAGAAAATATAAGGGAATAGTCAATAAAGGGTACTGGGACATGTGAATATATGAGAAATAAAACTATGACATCGCACCAATAACAAAGTCAATTTCAGTTAGAATTACAGCCATAAAAAAAAAAAAAAATTACAGCCATAATTATGAAAGGCAAAACAATAAATTTCTGGTTTTTAGACAATAATATAGGAGAACATTTTTATGACCTTGGATAGGAACATATTTCCTTAGCAGTACACAAAAAATATAAACTGTAATGGAAAATACAGCTTAAACTACATTAAAATTAAAATTAATTAAAAGTAAGAATTTCTGTTCATCAAAGTCACCATTATGTGTGGAAAGGGTAATCCACCAAGTAGAAGATATTTCTAATATATATAACCAGAACTGTATCCAGATTTATAAAGAACTCCTATCAAACAAGAGGGAAAAAGACATGCAACCCAACAGTTAAATAGAGCAAAAGATTTAACTGAGATTTCATAAAAGATATCCAAATGGTCAAATAACATGAAAACTTGCTCCACCTTATTAGGAATCAGAGAGATGAAAATTAAAACTACAGTAAGATACCATTACCCACTCTTCAGAATGCTTTAAAAAAAACAAACATATGAAGTATCACAGAGCAATTCCTGATGATGGAACTGTAAACTGGAACAAGCACTCTGGAAAACCATATGGCATTACGTATTAAAATAGAAGATTCATAACCTATGTCCCAGCAGTTGCACTCAACTCTACCAGAAATGCATATGTTCACCAAGAGACAGCATTTATTTATAGCAGCCAAAACTGCAAACAAGTGAAATGTCCATTAACAGCAGAAATTATATATAAATTGGGGGCATATTCATATAATGCAATACTACTCAACAAGGAAAATGAATAACCACAGTCACACTCAACAGCACAGAGAATCTTAGAAACTTAACACTAAGAAAAAGCTGGGAAAAAAAAAAAAGAATACAAACAGTATGAACTTCAAAAAACAGATGAAACTATAGTGTTTAGAGACACATGCTCAGATGGTAAGACTTCTAGGGAAAGAAATTATCATACATTTCAGGATTATGGCCAACTCTTGGGGATAGTGACTGAGAGAGAGCTTTAGGGGGGGAACTTATGAGAGTGTTGGCATGTTTTTAGTTTTTAACTGGAGTGGTGGTTATTTATAGATGTTTGCTTTGCAAAACCCGCCCACATTTTATGCATGTATATATGGATTATATCTCACAACAAACACCTTAACTAAAGAAAAAGAAATTAATCAAACTCTTAGATGTCTTTACACTCCTTGGAAAAAGACTCAATGTAGGGTCCCTAACTGACTGCTAGAACCACTTATACTTGCCTATGTCTAGAATGAACCTGATTCATCTTCCAGAATGCAGAGCTTCCAATGGCTCCCACTCCTTTTAGTTATAGAAACTAAAAAAACTTGTCTAGGAGCTCAAGTTATCCCCAGTAACCTCCTTATAACTCCTGTTAAGTTATACTACGGCTATCTTTAAAAAATAGTATCTTTTAAATGTAAGCTCATCCAAGAACAAGAGAACTACTAGACAGCCAAACTATATGCTCCCTTACTTATTCACCTGAGAGTTTCGGTGTGTTGCAAGTAACTGTCTAGTTAAGGCAGGCCTCCAGAGTCCCTTCCCGACCAACCTGACACAGAATAGTAGACAAACTTTCTACAGTCTTTTCCCCAACCTTCCCCTAAGAAGAGTGGGAAAAGAGTCATTTCTGTAATATGAACAACTTTGGCTGACTAACAATAGTTCTGCAGCTGAAATACTGGGGCACAATAGAAGTGGAAGCTGTTATCTATTATGTGTGTATGAAAAGATCTCTTAGACCTGAACTGTCTTCTAAGCACAGCAATTAGGAATTTATCTCTTTCCTCTAAGGCAACCTTGTTACTTAATCTTTAGGCAACAAAGCAATGGAAAGTATTACGTATAAGAGCTTTGGAATCAAAATTACTTCTTATTCTTCTTGTACGCCTTATTAGTACTGAAATTTGGGGCCAATTAATGAACTAGCTGAGACTCTAGCAAGTACTTAAAAAATACTAGTTCTAACTATCCCTGCCTTAGGTACCTGAAAGCCAGGTAGTAAGTAGAGGTAACAGATGCCTATAGGTTATGAGAATGACCAATGAGCATACAATGAAAAGAATATTCCTGTTTCTTGACCAACGTGAGAAAACAAAATTATGTACTCCTATAGTTATGAGCTTTAAAAAACAAAACTCTCCGTGTATTTTCAACTCATGAACAGTATGGAGCTTGCCTTCCAACATCTTAAAATTCTGTTTATTGTTCTGGTAGAATAGTGAAAGAAAGAAAGAAAGAAAGAAAAGAAAGAAAAGTAAGAAAAAAAGGAAGAAGAAAGGAAGAAAGAAAGAAAGAAAGAAAGAAAGAAAGAAAGAAAGAAAGAAAGAAAAGAAAGAAAGAAAGAAAGAAAGAAAGAAAGAAAGAAAGAAAGAAAGAAAGAAAGAAAGAAAGGGAAAGAAAAGAAAAAGAGAAAGAAAGGAAGGAAGAAAAAGAATACAAAGCTAACCTTTTTCCTTGGGCTTTATCTTCATTTGTTTATAAGAAAGTTAGATTAGGAAATGGATTAAGGCTTTTAAGTATACCTTTTGTTATTCAATCTCATAATCTATCAAAGGAATGGATCAAGAAGAGCCAACCACTCACATCAGTTAGGACTGGAATGGTAAGTTTAAGATACTTCTTGACCCGTACCCCCTACGGTGATAAGTCTTCTGTTGAGAAGCAGAATCCTCAGTGTCTGTTCCTCTTGGGAAATATTTCATCTTTCTATATTCTATATACCAAATCTTAGTAGCCTTGCCAAACAGGAATGGCAGTAGCCAAAGCACCAACTACAGAAAACATGGGCTAAGAGGATTACTGTGATTTCTAATCATAACCTATTATTATTAGTGGTAACCCAGGAAATGCACTGGGAGGAACTGCACATGCATGGTGCTGTGGAAGGAACTCTGAAAGCAGAAAGGCTGGTTACTACTGAATCTCGGATTCCTGCTCTAGTAACTGAATTTTGAGCAAATTATTTAATTTCTATGAGCCTCATTTTCCTTATCTTTAAAAAACAAGGAAGGTAAGTCCAAAGTTTCTAGCAAATTTTTTATGAGTTTTGGCAATTTTTATGGACTTATCATCAATTAATCAACAATTTTGCATGTATCTATTCAAAAAGGGTCTTATAGTATGCTGCTTGGGGATAAATAATACACTATATATAGCATCTTGACATTAGACATACTCTAGGGGTCTTGGTGAGGTTTCACTGTGGCTGAGGTAATCAACTGGTACCACCTACCCCTCAACATTGTTCCTGTCTAAAATTACCTTTGCCAGAGAACTCTGAGGTCTTAACCAAGGTCTCAACCAAGCTCTTGTCCAAGCATTTCAGCAAACTCAAAGAGGATGAGCAAGTCACATCCCAGTCCACAAGCTCTTTCACAGCTAAGTCCATGTAGACAGGGACTGACAGCCTCCCCCCCACAAACACACAAATCAAGCTCCAGAATTTTCAAAATGAATTATCACTTGCAACCTAGATGTTTAGTTCATAAAGGACATGGATCCTTCTTCAGTTAATAAAAGGAGAATTTTCCAGAAATTCAGTCCTGATTTGCCTGTTATCCAGATCCTGCAAACCACCTAAAGGAAGATATTTAAAATAGTCATTCTTGGGCGCCTGGGTGGCTCAGTTGGTTAAGCGACTGCCTTCGGCTCAGGTCATGATCCTGGAGTCCCGAGATCGAGTCCCACATCGGGCTCCCTGCTCAGCGGGGGGTCTGCTTCTCCCTCTGACCCTCTTCCCTCTCGTGCTATCTGTCTCTCATTCTCTCAAATAAATAAATAAAATCTTAAAAAAAATAAATAAATAAAATAGTCATTCCTATCAGTTCTCCAAGTTCTCACCTTGCAACAGATTAAAGAACTAAAAAAAAGAGACTAAGCTCATTTTCTAGGAAAGGAGGCTTTACAAAATTTGAGATTATATATCTTTAGTTTTTATTCAGTTTTTCAATATAAAAAGCTGTACAAAGACTTTTCTGCAAGTCCCATGCAGACACTGCCTGCTGTGTTTCTCAACATCTCTTATGTAAAGGTATGAAGGATATGCTTATTTAAAAATTTGGAAGCAGGGAAAAAGTTATCATTCAGAACAGTTACTTGCTTTATTGTCAGAGAAAAAGAACCTTAAAACCCATCACTTTTTTTCTTGTTCTCTTTGTCTGGTTTATTGTCTGAAATCTAAATTTATGAAAATGCAAACAGAAATCTTACTTCAGGTCTCTAGCACAATTATTTTTTCTCTATTGCCTTAATCTAACTTTTAGTTTCCCGCCATTATTACAAGCTATGGGGAATATTTTTTTCAGAACTATTTAAGTCATGTACTTAATTATAATTAAGTAAATAAATACACCATAGGCAGCACCATGTAAGAGAAAGACAACACCCGGAGTAAGAAGATGAGAATTCTAATACTAGCCCCATTACCACAAAGTCATGGGATCTTTGGCACCTTTCTTAAACTAAACCTTGGAAAAACTGTGAGTCATGCTACCAAATGGATGGTACTTGGAAACACATGTTATAATTACAAAAGTGGTAAGTAGTATAAAACAAGCACAGAAAACACCTCAGTCACAAAAATCAGAGGGATGGTTAAGAAGCCTTTACTCTGTCTTTCAGCTCTGAAATTCTAGAACTGATTTTTAGCTAGGAAGACTAAAATAGGCTTCATGGGGTATCTGTGCTAGGTGTGAAAGGCAGGACACCAGATTATACCTTCCAATTTTATGTATAATATATTTAAAGATGTGGCTTAGAATGGCAAGTGGAAAGATGATATAGATGTATATCTACAGAACTTATATTCTAGAGAAGTCTTCTTCCAGATAAATATTCTGAGGTCTGACATCTGAACTGAGTGCTTCACTCACTGGCTCCACACTCACAGAGCTAACCACCAATTCCACTGTCCCTGACCTGACTCTCCCCACCAAACCTCCCAAAACCCCCAATAATATTTAATTTAAAAGATAATTCATATAGCTAAGTAGGTTATTACAAAATCTGCATATAAAGCTCATAAAATATATCTCATAGCAACTAGTTACATTTTTTAAAGATAAATAACAATCCAATATTATTCAAGGTTTGACACTGAGATAATTTTTCAGCTTAAAATTACCTGTAGTAACCCTCCATCATCAAAACGTAGTACTTCTATTATGCTCTCCGACTGAATAAATGCTGTGAAGGAAACAAAACATACTATCACTTTACGGAAACATAAATCTGATTTAAATAAATATCTTTTACCTTAAAGTTAATAAATTACATATTTAAAAAAACATACTGCTTGAGGTGATGGTTAAAGAAGAAAATGCAATCCTGCAGGATTTTTAGCAACTATGAAATGCTTTAAAATAAAACAATACAACCGAATTAGAAAGTAGTTGTAACAACCTATAGGCTGTGTAAGCCACCCGCAAAATATATTCCTGCTATACTTCCAGAAAGTGCAAAACAGTCAAATTCAACTAGATGCAGGTGATTACTTTCACTGACAGACAACTGAAAATATCACAAGCACATGGAAAAGATCATTAGAGGATTCTATTACCAAAAAAATAAGCCAAAATTCTGTATCATCTGCTCTTTTACAGCGATGATAGGACCTAGAATCAACAGTCAAAAGAAACTTGGAGGGAGAAGGGACAAGGAAAATGGCAAGCGATTATTCTATTCCAAGAAACTGTGTACAACACAAAGACAAGATATTCAAAAAGCTCACATACTTTTACCATATGATCTGGCGACTGTGCTCATGGGTATTTACCCAACTGATTTGAAAACTTATGTCCATATAAAAATCTGCAAGCAATTCTGTATAGCAACTCTATTCATAATCACTCCAAACTGGACACAAGATGATATTCTTCAATAGAGGAGCAGATAGACAAACTATAGTACATCCACACAATGGAATATTATTCAGTGATAAAAAGTAAAATAAAAAGCTACATACTGTTTGATTCCAAGTACATGACATTCTGGAAAAGGCTATACTAACAGAGATGGTAAAAAGGCAAGAGGTTGCTAGAAGTTTGGGGAGAGGAAAGATGATGTAAGTGAAGCAAAGGAAATTTTTCAGAGCAGTAAAACTATTCTGTATGACACTGGAATGGTAGATACCCGGCATTATGCATTCATCAAAATGGAACTTTAGAGTGAACCTAATGTATGCAATTTAAAAAATCATTTGGGAAACCAAGGGATCCTGGGATGAAATGTAGAAGATGACAAAATAATTTAACTATATAGCAAATGTATGAAACCATCTTACTGAAGTGGGGGGGGGGCAGAGTGGAAAGAGGTGCTGACAAAGTAATGTGAACGTGAGTGGAAGCTGTAAAACTAAAGGTAAAAGACTAAAAGAAAAAGAAACTGTACATAAGCACTATACCCTAACTGATAAAGTTATTTCCCATGGGAGCTTGAGTTAACAATTCTGATGTCACTATACATGTTTACTGGAACTGCACAATTAAATACACAGATGGTAAAAGTCAGACTTTTCACTACTAGAGTAAGAGTTTACACAAAAGCAAGGGGAAGAAGCTATAATGATCCATGTGGTAATGAACTGAGTTAGCAACATCAGTATGAATTCATATTTAGTTTAATATAGTTATATTTAGGAATATTTATAAATATGTGTATATGCAGGGGTTAGTATACACATATATATTTTCTTGCTCTGTCAGTTAAGAGGGCCTAGAATAATGACACCCCAGTAGCATAGGGCAGACCTAAAGCACAGATCTTGGGTTCTAATACCATTCTTCAATAAAAGGAATCAGGGCTTCTTAGAAAAATGGCTCAATCTAGGACCAAGGCAGGATATATACAACATGAAATTGGAGCACCTAATGGTGCCAGAAAGTAAGCAAGTGCTAACCATCCAAAAAACCAAAAAATCCTGTACGGATGAGAATTTGTCAAAGGGATCTAAGAATTAACATTAAGAGTTAAACCTGGAACAACTTGAGCAATACAACAGTGTTGGATTACAACCCAAAATATAAAATAAATACCATGAGTCCATACTGATATAAATAAGTAATTGAATAAATAAATAAACAGGGGAGAAGATAAGAGACTCCCAGGCAGAATTCTAAATAATTTATGTATCTAGAAGCTGGAGGATAACTCCCCATCTTTTAACAAGTGTGGGATGCACATAGGGACTTCCTTCCAAAAACAGTATGGAAAGGAGGGGAAAAAAGAGTAATTTTAAAGTGGAGAAATCTGACAAATGTTACCCCAGTCAGATGATCAAAGTCAACATCCTCAGTGAAATGTCATGCTGACATATGTACCCTTCATATGACATAATAAAAATGGTATTTTATCTTTGTGGTCTTCCTCCCCAAATCACATAACCCCAGTCTCATTAGAAGAAAAACATCAGACAAATCCCAACCAAGAAACATTCTACAAAATATCTGAGGAGTACTCCTGAAAACTATCAAGGTCATCGAAAAGAAGTAAAGTCTAAGAGACTGTCACAGACCAGCGAAGCCTAAGCAGACAGGACTACTAGATGTAATTAATGTGTTATCTTGGGGCGGGGCGGGAATGGGTGCAATCCTAGAAAAGAAAAAGGAAATTAGGTAAAAACTAAGGAAATGTGAATAAAATATGGACTTTAGTTAATAATCATGTATTAATACTGGTTTATTACTTGCAAAAAAAAAAAGGTACCACATTAATGTAAGGTGTTAATAATAGGGGAAAGTGTGGGGAGGATGGGAACTCTGTGCTATCTTTAAAATGTTTATATAAATCTAAAGCTGTTTTAAAATAAAAAGTTTATGTGGGGGGATGCCTGGCTGGCTCAGTCGGAAGAGCATGTGACCCCTGATCTTGGGGTTGTGAGTTTGAGCACCATGGGTGGGTGTAGAGATTACTAAAAAAAATAAATAAATAAACTTTAAAAAATAAAATAAAAAGTTGACTTTTAAAAAACACGAAACAATGGTATTTCATTTGGCTTAATACAACATTCACTGACTCCTCTTTGTTGGTCTTTTGAGTATTCATCAGGGAAGCAGCTTACTGTCTCATCCACACATTCCTGGCTTTTCCAGTCTGACTAAAGCTGAAAGCCAAGCAGCAAGTTAAGATACCAGCTAATTAGATTACGTTACCTAACTGGATGGTATTTCCTGACTGCCAAGCATCACTCTTCCCTTGTTCTAGTAATCACATCCCGATTTTATTTTGGGAAAGTCCTGTGTCAATCTGCCTCACTGCTCATTCCCCAGCAGTTCTCAATGTAGAGAACACTCCATAAATACTGAGTGCCTGAGCGAAATCCCACCTTTTTTGCTTAGAAGTAAGTGCTGATATTTGCATTTGTTGATGCAAATGATCTCTTTCCGGTTTGTTATCTAGTCCTAGCTTGTAGTTAGTTTCAGATTCATATTGTGAAGGTAAAAGGCTCTGCCTAGCTCACCCAGCCCATTTCCGTCCTTTCCTCCACCTTTTAACATAAACTGAAATTTAGATGACCCAGAAAGTATCTTTCTGTTATACTCCTGTTGAAGACAGATTTATTGATGTAAGAACACAATGAACTAACAAGAATTAACTGAAGAGCCAGATGCTCACAATGGAAGAGATAAAAAGTAGGAGCTCCTAGTTCGAAGCTTTCCATCTAATCAGCAGTAAGAAAGTACCAGAAACATGATCTATTTGGAGGCTGCTATTAGAGTTATGATATAATGACTATCACCTAACTTCCCATCATCAAGCTAGATCAGACCTTTAGCTAACTGAGGAGAACTTAACTATATAAAGATAAAGACAACTACATAATTTGGTTGTATTAATTAGGAGCTTTTTAAAAAACATGAAATACCTTATTTGAAAAAAATTAGTAACAGTTGCTGTTTTATAAAGTCCTAAAAGGAAAATACTGTGTTATATATCATCAGTTCCCCTTAAAAGATATAGAAATGAATAGGACTCAACTCAGGCATGAAATAAATGTTAAGAATATTTCACTTTAAATGGCCAGTTATAAGAACTTCAACTTTTATGCCTAGAAAAATAAAACTGACACTAGATAAGTACTTAATCATTTAATGCGTTAACAATGTTAGGCTGTAAAATACAAAAACTAACCAAAGCAAGTCAAATTCCCCCATTTCTGGATTTAAAGCCACAACTTACAGCTACTTCCTCTCCCAAGAAGTTTTCCCCCTAATTTTATATTTTAAATGAACCCCAAATTATCCCAATGTTCCCCAGTTCAAACAGCACCCAGATGTTATAGAAATAACATCCAATAATTATCATCACTATATTATTATTAATAATAATAATGATAATAAGCTAATCCTATGACACAGACATTATAGGTTCCATTTTAAAAAATAAGTAGGCACAGTGAGGTTATGCATGAGGTCACTCAGCAAGAAAAGTGGCTAGAGAGAGACTATCAATTTCAGCCAAAGGACCCCAGAATCTATGGTTCTAAACCCATCACTATTTACTTACAAAGTAAATTTGACATTAAGGCTTAATGGCACCTTGAAGCAACCTAATTTCTAAAATTAGGCATATAGTTCCAATAACAAGTAAGGAAAGAAGGAAGGGATTTATATTTCTGGCTTTTATGATTTTGTAGGCATTAACTCTGTGAAGCTGGGCTCCAGAAGATGTACTTTAAGGTCCCTGTATCCATCCACATCCCTGTGATGTCTGAGAGGAACAAAGACATTTCCATACAGTGTAAAAATCTCCATGTGTCGGTCTTTAATCACTCACTTTCAAAACAGAAGTTGAGAAACTGAGTTTGTTTACTTCCCTATTTCATTTAGTAATGAATGACACAAGAAAAATACCTTCGCTTTAAAGGCAAATCTTTCTTCTTTTCCTGAACATTACAATCTGCCTGTTTTCATACATCTTCTAAAATAATTGATGAAAACAACGAATGTAAATAAGCAGTAGAAATATGTGTCATAAGGGTGTGTGTATATGTATGTGTACCGGGCATTGGGATCCTAGGCTGTCACCATCGATTTTCTACTTTCTAGCCTTCAAGGTCTCCTCACCCATAGGGGAAGAGGTTGGGCTAGTTAAATAAGTGACTTTTTTTTTTTTTTTTTTTTTAAATAACCAGTAAGCAAAGAGAGGGCCACACAGGCAGGACTTGGAAGGGCACTCAAATCCTGTGTCGAACAACCACCCTGCCTGGAATATTCTCCTGGCTAGTGTTTTCTCTTCCTTCAAGTCTCACCCTGAACACCATCCCTCAGCCAGGTTTTCCGTAACTGCTCCAGGCAGCTCTCTGTCATCCTCTATCATCTGCCCTATTCTAAACTCATCACTAGTTCTTGGTTTGCTTGTCATCTAGTTCAAAGTCTGAAAAATGGCAGACAACAAAATTGGTTAAGGGATGCCTGGGTGGCTCAGTCGTTAAGTGTCTGCCTTTGGCTCGGGTCATGGTCCCTGGGTGCTGGGATCGAGCCCCACATAAGGCTCCCTGCTCAGTGGGGAGCCTGCTTCTCCCTCTCCCACTCCCCCTACTTGTGCTCTCTCCCTCGCTATGTCTCTCTCTGTCAAATAAATAAATAAAAAATCTTTAAAAAAAGAAATTGGTTAAAATAATGGTATTATTATTTCAGAACTCATCATTATTAATGTATTATCTCTTATAGTTACACTTGCTCAGGATTTTATTTCAACAAACGATCACTAACAAAAATTTTTAAACATTCTGGACTCGATTTGTGTGAGTCCCTTCTATCTGTAAAGATACTCTGACTGAAACCTTGTTTCTCCCCTCATTAATTTTCTTATCTGAAAGATGTAATATACACCTAAGTTATCTTCTTCCCACATTAAAAGTGCAAAGGAATTCATATATGTCAAATTCTAATTTTACCAAGACCACTCAATATTACCAAACCCCTAAGTAGGCTGTGGCCATGTTATTTACTCCAACTCAAAATATAGATTTATGCAACTCAGATGTGCCAGATATACACCATACACCCAAAGAGGTGAGGCACATATATTTTCAAAATTAATTTTATAGTTTATCATAAAATACCATAATTAATTTTCATTTTATCCTGAAGTACTTAATTTATATAAAAAGATCAGTAAACTTAAGTTTTAAAATGAATATCTGAGAACCACCAACTACTCTAAAGAAGCAGAAAATCACTAATACACTGAAATATATCCTACTATGCTCCCTCCCCAGCACAAGCAGGGATTAGGGGGAGCACCAGAGGCACTATAAAAAACAAGCAGATCAGGGGCGCCTGGGTGGCTCAGTCGGTTAAGCGGCTGCCTTCGGCTCAGGTCATGATCCCAGGGTCCTGGGATCAAGCCCCGCATCGGGCTCCCTGCTCGGTGGAGAGCCTACTTCTCCCTCTCCCTCTGTCTGCTGCTCTGCTTACTTGTGCGCTCTCTCTCTCTGTTAAATAAATAAATAAAAAATCTTAAAAAAAAAAAACAAGCAGATCACAATAACAATATAAAGGCTCTGAAAATTAAACTGTTCTGCAACCATAGCTCACAAACACAAAGGGATCTCTGTGATAAACCTAAAAAGGCTGACTGCCTACTAAAATAAAAAATTTAAATAGTATCCAAACATAATAGAATCAACCCAAGTGTCCATCAACAGATGAATGGACCAACAAAACAAGGTATATAAATACAATGGAATGTTCTTCAGCAATAAAAATGAATGAAGTTCTCATACATGCTACAAACATGGATGGACCTTGAAAACATTATGCTAAGTGAAATACATCGGACCCAAAAGGACTAATATTGTGATTCCACTTAAATGAAATATTTAATATAGGCAAATTCATTGAGATAGGAAGTACATCAGAGGTTACCAGGGGCTGAAGTAAGGGGGGTGGTGGGAGTTATTGCTTAATGGTTACTGAGTCTCTCTCTGTCTGGGATGATGAAAAAGTTTTGGAATAGATAATGGTAATGGTGGCACAACAGTGAATGTAATTAATACTACTCTAGTGTACACTTATAATAGTGAATTTTGTGTTACATAGACGTTACTAATTTTTTTCAAAAAATTCCTGCAGACAATTAAAAAAAAAAAAAAAACTACACACTACATCTCATTAACTTGGACCAAAAACAAAAAGTACAACAAACTATTAACAAATTGAATCCAGCAATGTATAAAAATTACACATCATGACCAATGAGATTTATTTAAGTTCTACAAGACCGGCTTAAAATTTAAAAACAATCAATGCAATTCACCACTATCAACAGGCTAAAGAAGAAAAATTACTTGATCATATTGACTGAAACTGAAAGTGTACTTGACAAAACCCAACACCCACTCATGACAAAAACTCTCAACAAGACTGGAGAAAAACAGAACTACTTCAACCTTCAGGTAATACCTTATTTAATGGTTAAAGAAGGAAAGACTGGGAACTTCAGGGATGTGGCTCTTGCCATTCTTTAACATAGTGCCAGAAGTTCTAGTCACTACAACAAAGCAAGAAAAAGAAAAACCTATACACTGGAAAAGAAATAACACTATCCCTATTTGCAGGTTACATAACTGTCTATGTAAAAAATCCCAACAACTCAAAAGCAAACAAATAAAAAACCTCCTAGATCTAATAAGCAAATTTAGCAAAGTTGTAGATGTTGGAATTATTAAACACCTTAGGTTAGCTGTATTAAAAATGTTCAAAGAATTAAAGGAAACCATGGCTAAAAAACTTTAATATTAATAAGGAAAAAGAATCTGTAAGAAAAATCAAACTAAAAAGTATAGTAATTGAAATTCCCTAGTTTATACTAAAACATTATAAGCAATATTAAAAAAAAAAAGGGGTAAAATGTGGCCTATACACAGGAAAAAAAATACAGTGGATAGAAACTGTCCCTGAGGAAGTCCAGACATAGGACTTACCAGGCAAAAATGTTACATAAACTACTGCAAGCATGTTAGAAATAAAGGAAACCACATGCAAAAAAAAAAAAAACCAACTAAAGGAAAATATGCGAATGTTGTCTCACCAAATGGAAAATATAAAATTAGAAATCAGTAATGCGGTGTAGTTTAGGCAACTCAGAAAGTATGTGGTAATCAAAAAACAATCCTATGAGTGGATAAAGAAGATGTGATACACACACACACACACACACACACAGTGGAATTACTCGGCCATAAAAAAGAATGACTTGCCATTTGCAACAATATGGATGGAGATAGAGAGTATTATGCTAAACAAAATAATTAATAGAAAAACAAATACCCTATGATTTCACTCATATGGGGAATCAAATGAACAAAGAGGAAAAAAGAGAGGGAGGCAAACCAAGAAACACACTATTAACTATAGAGAATGAAGTGATGATTAACAGAAGGGAGGTGGGCAGGGGGATGGGTTAAATAGGTGATGGGTATTAAGGAGGGCACTTGTGATGAGCACTGGGTGTTGTATGTAAATGATAAATCACTAAATTCTACAACTGAAACTAATGTTGCACTGTATGTTAACTAGCTGGAATTAAATAAATACTTGGAAGAAAAAAATCCTAAATAACCAATGTGTCAAATAAGAAATCAGAAGGAAAACAGAAAATATTTTGAAATAAAAACCAAGGCACAGAATACCAAAACTTATGAAATGCAGGGAAAACAGTGCTTAGAAGAGAATTTATAGCTGTTATTTGCCTATATTAAAATAAAACAAAGATCTCAAATAGCCTAACCTACCATCTTAAGAAACTAGAAAAAGAAGAGCAAACCAAACCCAACACAAGTAGAAAGAAGAAAACAGTACAAGTTAGAGTGAAAATAAATAAAATTGAGAACAGAGAAATTAATGGAGCAAAAATATGGTTCTTTTGAAAACATCAACAAAATTGACAAATCTTTAGCTTAGGCTGACCAACAAAAAAAATTCATGAATGAAACAGGGACTATGACTGATGACCTAACAAATAAAAAAGAACCTTACAGAGAAGTGAGTATAAGAGAATAACTAGGAACAACTACACACTAACAACTTAGCCCAGGTGAAATGGACAAATAAATAACTAGAAAGATATAAACTACTGAAATTAACTGAAGAATAAACGAAAATGTGAATGGATCTATAACAAGAGGTTGAATTAGTAATCAAAACATCTTCCTACAAAGAAAAGCTTAGGGACATACAGTTTCATTGATGAATTTTACCAAATGTTTAAAGAATTAACACCAATATTTCACAAACTCCTCCACATTATAACAGAGAAGGAAACAGTTCCCAACTTATTCTATGAGGCCTTAATACTCTGATACCAAAATCAGATAAAGTTATCACAAGAAAAGAAACTACAGACCAATATCCCTTATGAATATGGATATTGAGTTCTCAACAAAATGCAGCAAACCACATCCTCCAACATACGTAGAAGATAATCTAAATAAATGAGAAGACATTTGGTGTTCATATTCTGTAAAACTTAATAATGTTGAGACTGCTATACTCCCCCCAACTGCTTTTTTCTAAATTGATATTTTCACCCTAAAATTCTTAAGAAAATGTAAGGGACCCATAATAGTCAAAACCATCTTTGAAAAAGAACATAGTGGAGGACTCACATTTCTTGATTGCAAAGCTTACTGCAAAGCTACACTAATCAAGACAGTGTGGTACTAGAAATAAATGTATAGATTAATGGAATAGAACTGAGAGTCCAGAAAGATCAATCACATTTATGATCAATCGATCATAAATTGTGCCAAGACAATTCAAACAAGGATAGGACAGTCTTTTCAACAAATGATGCTGGGAAAACTGACTAACTACATGCAAAAAACTGAAGCTGGACTCTACCTCACACTACATGCAAAAATTAACTCAAAATGGATCGAAGACCTGAGTGTAAGAGTTATAAAACCCTTAGAAGATAACAGGTGAAATCTTCCCAACCTTGGATTAGGCAATATTTTTCATCTAAGAGAGCTAAGCAATCAAAGACAAATACAGACACACTGGACCTCATCAGAATAAAAACCTTTGTGCTTCAAAGGGCACAATTAAGAAAATGAAAAGATAACCCACAGAATGGGATATTTTTGCAAATGATTTATCTGTTAAGGATATGTATATAGACTACATACAGAGAACACCCACAACTCAATTAAAAAAAGACAAATATCCCAACTCTAAAAAATGGACAAGGAATGTGAATAAACATTTCTTCAGAAGAAGATAATAGCCAATAAACACATGAAAAGACACTCAAGATCAGTCCTCAGAGAAATACAAATCAAAGCCAAAATAAGATACCACTTCACACATTCTAGGATGGCTATAATCAAAAAGGTATACAATAATAAGCACTGGCGAAGATGTGGAGAAATTGGAAACCAGTAAGTTGCTGGTGGGAGTAAAAAAATGGAGCAGCTACTTTTAAAAACAGTTGGACAGTTATTTAAACAGGTGAATCTGAGTAAAGGTATGCAAGTATTTTTTATTCTATTTTGATTCTTAGAAATTTTCTGGAAGTTTGAAAATATTCCAAATAAGAAGAGAAAATCATTTATGCAAGACTTATAAAATTTTGAATGTTTAAACACATTCACTCTTTTAAAAAGCCATATATCATGCTATGGTAAATGTCCAGTTGAAAATAGTGGTTACAGAGGTGTTTGGAATATTTACTGCTGGCACAGATTAACTTTGGCAATAATAAACGGCTCAAGTGTCTGTGACTACAAGTGGTATTATAGCCATCTTAAAACTGTCTGTTAAAATAATATGCCAACTCAGCTACTGTGCAGGGATTTTATCTTGTATGTTTTTCCAATATGCAATCACATATTATAAGACAGAGAGCATATGTATATAACATCTACAATGCATCCATATATACATAATACATAACATCACATTTTAACTATTAGATAAGTAATCATCCATATCTTAACAATATAGTTTTTATCCCACATGCCCAAAGAAATGACCAATGTAAGAAATTAGAAAATGAAGAGCAAATTAAGCCTAAATTAGAAGGAAATAATAAAGAATACAAATCAATGAAATAGCAGAAAATAAAGAAAAATCAAAGAAATCAAAAGCTTTTTAAAATGTCTGAAAAGATGAATAAAATTGATAAACCTCTAGCCAGACTAGTCAGTAAAAAGTCACATATTAGAAACAAAAGAAATGAGAGATTGGACACAACTATACCTTCTACAGACAAAAGAAGGCTAATAAAGGAATATCATTAATAATTTTGTCAATTTAGTTAACAATTCAGATTATGAGATAGACAAATTCTTTCAAAAATTCAAAATGCCAAAGATCAGTCAAGAAAAAATAGTTAACTTGAATAGCCCTAGATGTATTAAATGAACTATTCTGCAGTTAAAAATCTCACAAAGAAATCTCTAGGCCCAGATAGATTAACTGATGAATTTCCCCAAATATTTAAGAAAAAAAAATACTAATTCAACACCAACTCTCCAGAATATAGAAAAGGAGAAACTTTCTAACTCATTTTATGAAGCCAGAATTACTGATACCAAAAACAGACACTTTAATGGAAAACTACAGACAATATCCTTCATTATTATATATGCAAAAACTCTTACTAAAATTTCAGCAAATGTAATCCAATAGTATACAATACATCATGACTATGTACAATTTATCCCCAAAATGCCATGTTGGCTTAACATCCAAGATACTACTACTACGACTACTATTACTACTACTACTACTGTAATCCAACCTATAAGACTAAAAAAACAAACAGGCATCTCAAAAGATGCAGGAAAGACATATGATAATTCATCATCCTTCCATGAAAAAAAGATCTTGGCAATGTAGGAAACAAAAGAACTTTCTTACACTAATAAAAGTTAGGTACCAAAGTCACAACTAACAACATACTCAATGGTGAAACACAAAATACTTTCCCTCTAAAATCAGAACAAAGTAAGGATGTTAGCTCTCACTACTCCTATCCAACATATTGAAAGTTTAGCCAATGGAAGAAGAAAAAGAAATAGATGTAGAGTGGAAAAGAGAAAATGAAATTGTCTTTACATACAGATATCATCATCTTCAAAGTAGAAAATCCTCAGAAATCCACAAAAATTCTACCAGAATAAGATTAGCAAGGTGGCAGGATACGATGGCAACATTCAAAAACAACTATATTTCTCATAATAGCTACAAACAGTTAGAAGCTAAAATTAAAACCACTTACAATATCATCAAAATATATGAAATATTAAGGCATATATTTGACAAAACATGGCTGGGAGAAATGAAAGAACACCTAAATAAGTGGGAAAATGTACCATGTTTGTGAATCAAAAGACTCAATATTTTTTTTTTTTTAAGATTTATTTATTTATTTTAGAGAAAGAGCACAGGAGAGGGACAGAGGGAGGAGGAGAGAGAATTCCAAGCTGACTCTGCCCTGAGCACAGAGCCTGATGCGGGGCTCGATCTCACAACCCCAAGTATCACAACCTGAGTCTAAACCAAGAGTCGGATGCTCAACTGACTGCGCCACCCAGGTGCCCCAAAAGACTCAATATTGCTAAGACATCAATTCTCCCGATTGATCGAGATATTCAGTGCAATCCTAATGAAAATCTCAGCAGACCTTTTTGTAGAAATTCACAAAACGATTCTAAAATATATAAGGAAAAGCAAACGACCCAAAGTTTAAGTAAAGATAGCTTTGAAAAAGAAAATAAGCATCAGAGGACTTAGCGCCTGATTTCAAGACCTAAAGCCATAGTAATCAACTCAGTAGAATATTGATACAAAGACAGCAGATAAACGAACAGAACAGAAATTTCAGAAACAGATCCCCACATAAATGGTCAACGGATTCTGACAAAGGCATCAAGGCAATTTGATTTCTCTAAACAATGGTGGTACAACTGGATAGTCATATGGGAAAGGGGGAAAAAAACCCTTCAATACCTCAACACTTAAAAAAATCAACCTGAAATGAATGATAGAACTTAATGTAAGAGCTAAAACTCCAAAACTACTAGAGATCAACATAGAAAATTTTAGTGACCTTGGGTTTGGCAAAGAATTAAGTAGGATACAAAAAAATCATGAACTATATATAACTATACATGAATATAAAAAGATAAATCTGACTTAATTTGTTTTAAAACTTTTCTTCTTCAAAAGATTTGGTTACAGGAGCTCCTGAGTGGCTCAGTTAAGCATCTGCCTTCAGCTCAGGTCATGATCCCAGGGAACTGGGACTGAGCCCCGCATCAGGCTCCCTGCTTCACCGGAAGCCTGCTTCTCCCTCTCTCACTCCTCCTGCTTGTGTTCCCTCTCTCGCTGTGTCTCTCTCTGTCAAATAAATAAATAAAATCTTAAAAAAAAAAAAAAAGATGCTGTTACAAAAGTAAATATAGAAGACACAGACTAGAAATAAATATCTTGAAACTAAATAATAAGAAAACAGTGCAATTTTTTAAAATGCACAAAAGATTTAAACATCTAAGCAAAGATACTATGAATGGCCCATGGGGGGGAAAAAGCATATGAAAAGATGGTGAAAATCCTCATTCAAGAAATACAAATTAGAAACACAACGAAGACACCAACATATAACCCACTGAAATGACTAAAATTAAAAATTCTTAACATACCAAGTGTTGGCAAGGATGTGGAGGGACTAGAATTCTAACACACTGCTGATGGGAATATAAAATGATGCAACCACTTTGGAAAACAGGTTAGCAGTTTCTTTTTTTTTTTTCTTTTTAAAAGATTTTATGTATTTATTTAACAGAAAGAGAGACAGCATGAGCAGGAGGGAGGAGCAAGGGGAGAGAGAGAAGCGGACTCCCCACTCAGCAGGGAGCCTAATGCAGGACTTGATCCCAGGACCCTGAGATCATGACCTGAGCCGAAGGCAGACACTTAACCAACTGAGCCACTCAGGTACCCAGGTTGGCAGTTTCTTAAAGTTGCATTATGCCCCAGACATTCTTCTACTCCTAGATATTTACTCAAAAGAAAATGAAACACATGTGCATACAAAGATTTGTGAATGAACATCATATGAAGCCTTATCTGGGATAGCTCAAAAGAGGAAATTACCCAAATTCCCATCAATGAGTGAATGAATAAACAAATTGTAGTATATCCACATAATGGAATACTATTCAGCATTAAAAAGAAACAAACTATTAAAACATAAAATATCGGGGCGCCTGGCTAGCTCAGCCGTTAAGCGTCTGCCTTGGGCTTAGGTCATGATCCCAGGGTCCTGGGATGGAGCCCCGCATCGGGCTCCCTGCTTGGCGGGAAGCCTGCTTCTCCCTCTCCCACTCCCCCTGCTTGTGTTCCCTTTCTTGCTGTGTCTGTCAAATGAACAAATAAATAAAATCTTTAAAAAAAACCAAAACATAAAATATCATTATGCTGAGTGAAAGAAGGCAGACAGCTAAAGAGTACATACTATATGTTTCTGTTTATATATACATTTTAGAATATGCACACTAATCTATGGTACAGAAAGCAAAGGGGAAGTTGCCTGGGTCTAAAGGGGTGGGAAGTAGATTACAAAGGGTCACAAAGAAACTTCAGGAGGGTGCGTATGTTCATTATCTTTAGTGTGGTGATAGTTTCACCTGTATATCCATGGGTCAAAACTCAAACTGCACATTTTAAATGTGTACGGTTTATTATACGTCAATTATACTGCAACAGACCTTGTTTTAAAAAGTCACAATTCCTTTCTGTATTTTATACATGGTTTGTTTCTTGCTTCTTTTTATAACAATAGCTTTTGAAGGATTCCAAATCACTACCTCATGTTAACTATATGAAGGGTTTTCTTCATAAGTACAACCATTCTCCTTGTCTTACTCCTTGCACCTGCATAACTCAGCTGGCCTATTATATTGAAATATTTCCCCTCAGAAATATGTAACTGTCATGTGATGATGATGGCTATCAATCTCATTAAGCTAAACAGAGTCTTTCTTGTAGAATATCCAAAATTTCAACACAAAGGAGACAGACAAATAAATGCCTATCAAACCAATATTTAACCACTCATTAAAGCAGTGAATGGGTGGGGCACCTGGGTGGCTCAGTTGGTTAAGTGGCTGACTCTTGATTTTGGCTCAGGTCATGGCCTCAGGGTCCTCCACATTAGGCTCCTGCTCAGCAGGAAGTCTGCGTGGGGATTTTCTCTCCCTCTCCCCCTTTGCCCCTCCCCCAGCTTGCATGTGTGCATGTGCTCTAATAAATAAATAAATCTTAAACAAAATAAAGCAGCGAATGGGAAAAAGGATTTCCCAGTGAAAAATATTGGCAAAGCTTTATATTCTACATTTTCATCTGGATGGCAATTATACAGTATATACATATATAAAAATGTAAAAAGCCATATACTTAAGGGTGTATATTCTTTAATGAATACGTTATGCTTCAATAAAAAAATATTAGTCAAATTTGAGAGTACCAGTTCTATATTTCATAGACATTGCTACCTTCCCTCTCCGTGACTTATCTCAGACATGTCTCTGTGGCTTTGTATCCCCAGTCCTCTCTCCAGTATGCTCTGAGCCGCATAAGCTACCCATCCCTCTTGGTTCCTCTCCAGATTCCAGTAAAGACCATTAAGGAAGGGCCTCTTTACAGGATATTCTCCCTCAGGTGGTAACAGACTGGGGAGGCAGTAAATCTCAGCAACCTCAGAGAAATACTGCTTTGACTTGTTTTTTTTTTTTTAAACATTAAGGGTACCTCAGAAATCACACAGAAGCCGAATGAGTTCAGAGCCAGTACTAGGACATCAGTTTGCTGATTCCTAGAGTCCAGCATTTACACATCTACATCCTAATTTATGAGCTCAAGATTCCAAACTAGACTTTTACACAATGGAATTAAAATTTACTCAGTTGTAAACTTGCAACCTAAGATGACTAAAATTTGAGCAAATAAATTAAAAAAGGGGAATTAACTTTTATGAGACACTATATAACAGCCTAAATCTGCAGTAGAGGAAATACAGTGAGGCTGGACATAGCCAACAAACCAAGAGGAACTAATTTCCTAGAAAACATAGTTTTAAGATTTACCAGAGTCGCCCATTTTAAAATTAAAATGACTGATGAATAAGAATGGAACCAAAGAGGAGCGCCTGGGTGGATCAGTTGGTTAAGTGTCTGCCTTCGGCTCAGGTCATGATCCTAGAGTGTCGGGATCAAGCCCCTTGTTGGGCTCCCCGCTCGGCAGGGAGTATACTTCTCCCTCTGCCCCTCACTCTGCTCTTGCTCTCTAATAAATAAATAAAATCTAAAAAAAAAAGAGTTAAAAAAAAAAAAAAGGAACCAGAGAGATCCAAATAAACCAACAACTCAAGTGATGGTGGAGACTCACATTAACACTACCCAACATATTTTAAATGGCAAAATTCCCTTTGATTATGTGAAATTGATCTAAAGTGGTTAGAAAAACATGGTCTCATTTAAATTTGGCATGTAGATTCTAGTCTACTTTTGTGGTCTAAAGTTCCAAAGACAATTTGTTTTTGTAACAAGCCTTTGTAATGCTATGGCTTATCTGTTTCATTCTTCTAGCCCTGCCTGAGCTCTCAGTGGATACCTTTGGAGGCCACACAAAGGGGTGGAAGGCACTTCCTCCCGCCCCATGGTATGATTACATGACTGGGTGGAGGAATGCCAGGCCCATGGGTGGACAGCATTTACTGTGGCTTGTTCTTTTGGTCACCCCACTCTCTCTCTACTGGGGCTATTGCTGTGGTAGACCAGGCCCATCGATGCCACTAGGTAAATATCTCACTGCTAGGTCCACCTTTTGTGGTCCTTTGGCCAGAGACAGCAGGTTTTTCTGTTCGTCTACGTCTGTTGGCAATTCCAAATTTTAGGCTCCTCCACTATGGGATATATGGGAAATAAAAAGAAAATACAGGGAATCCTCCATAGTGTCATCCTTCAAGTCCTGAAGTCCCTAGCCAGTCCACCTTCTTTCCATCTTTCAGAATCTTTTAGTGATTGTCTATTAAGTTGTTTCCAAGATATTTAATTTAGAGGTGAGGAACAGGGAAAAGTAAGCCTATGCCATCCCACTAAACCTAAAAAAGTAAATGCTTGTTAAAATAAAGATTTAAATTGACCCAGTTTCCTAAAAGACAACATGTTCAAATACAATAGGAAATCACTCATTACACAAGACTACACAATGTAAATGAGAAAAGACAATCAACTGAAGCCAAAGCCAAGATAAATCCAATGTTGGAACTGACAAAGATTTTAAAGCTGCATAATATTAAAAAAATAAAGATGCATAATATTGTTTCAATAAGTAGTTACAAATTCCTTTGAGAAAAATGAAAAAAAGAAACATAAGTTATAAGATGGGGGATGGGGTAACTGGGTGATGGGCATTAAGTATGGCACGTGATGTGATGAGCACTGAGTATTATACCCAACTGATGAATTAGTGAACACTACATCTGAAACTAAAGATGTGCTATATGTTGGCTAAATGCATTTAAATAATAATAATTTAAAAAGAAACATAAGTTACAAAAAATATGTCAATTACAGAACTGAAGGTTCTTAACTGAAGATTAAGGAATTAAAAATAAAATTCTGTAAGATCAAAAACTCCCTAAATTTAGTGAAAGATATAAACCTACAAAACAAATCCCAGGCAGGATAAACCCAAAGAAGCTCATGCCAGGACATGTCAAAAGTAAACTGCCAAAAACTAGACAAAAAGTCTTAAAAGCAACCTAAGAGAAATGACATATTACCTACAGCAGAACAGCAATTCCTAGGGCAGTGGATTTCTCATCTGAAACCATGAAGGCCTGAAGGAAGTAGCACATTTCTTAAGTGCTGAAATGTAAGAACTGTCAATTGTGAATTCTACATCCAGCAAACCATCCTTCAGGAAAGGAGGAAAAATTAAAATATTATCAGATGAAAGGAACCTAAAAACTTTGTCATTACCATGCCTACCCCTAAAGATGGCTAAGGAAAGCTCTCCCCAAAAGAAAGGAAATGATAAAAGTAGACTTGGAAACAAGAATAAAGAGAGATTTTTAAAATAGGGATAAATATAATAGACTATCCTTCCTCATGAGTTTCTTTTCTTTTTTTTTTTTTTAAAAGATTTTATTTATTTATTTGTGAGAGAGAGAATGAGAGAGAGCACATGAGAGGGGGGAGGGTCAGAGGGAGAAGCAGACTCCCTGCCGAGCAGGGAGCCCGATGCGGGACTCGATCCAGGGACTCCGGGATCATGACCTGAGCCGAAGGCAGTCGCTTAACCAACTGAGCCACCCAGGCGCCCCTTCCTCATGAGTTTCTTAAATCATACTTGATGGGTGAGGCAAAATTATAACGACATCTGTTGAGTTCAATGTATGGAGAGGAAATGCTTCAGAAATTACATTATATTGCATTATATTATATCTATCTATCTATCTATCTATCTATCTATCTATCTATCTATTTATTTATTTAGAGTAGGCTCCAGGCCCAGCATGGAGCCCAATGCGGGGCTTGAACTCATGACCCTGAGATCAAGACTTGAGCTGAGATCAAGAGTCAGATGCTTAACCAACTGAGCCACCCAGATGCCAGCAGAAATTATATTTTAAAAGGTAAGGAGGGCAATGGAATCTTAATGAAAGCAAGGTTTTGGGGTGCCTCGCTGGCTCAGTCGTACAGTGTGCAACTTGATCTCAGGGTCATGAGTTCAAGCCCCACACTGGGCATGAGCCTATTTAAAATAAAATTTAAAAAAATGAAGGCAAGGTTTTAATACTACAGTCAAAATGGTAAAACACTGATATGAGTAGGCTGTGATGAGTTACAAATGGTAGTGTAATGAGCACAACTACTAAGAAAAATATACAAAAACAGTACACTCAAAAACAACATAAATAAAATAAGATGGAATCCTTTAAAAAGGATTCTTTTAGTGGTGCCTGAATGCCTCAGTTGGTTAATTGTCTGCCTTCAGCTCAGGTCATGATCCCGGTGTCCTGGGATTGAGCCCTGCATTGGGCTCCCTGCTTGGCAGGGAGTCTGCTTCTCCTTCTCCCTCTCCCTCTTACCCTCTCTCATGCTCTCGCTTGTTCTTTCTCTCAAATGAATAAAAAATCTAAAAAACCCCCACAAAACAGTGATTACAACTGTATTAACAACAACAATAAAAGGATTCTTTTGAAAAAGAGCAAAATAAAACCAAAGCAAGTAGAAGAAAGGAAATAATATAAAAGCAAAAATAATTGAAACTGAAAACAAAAATAACACCAAAGTTGGTTCTTTGAAAATAAAAAAATCAACAAAATTGACAAACCTCCAACAAGACTAACACACTAAAAAGAAAAGACAGAAATCACCAATACCAGGAATGAAGCAGGGAATAGCACTATAACTGCTACAACCATTGAAAGATTAATAAGAGAATACAGTGAACAACTTCACCCTGAGAAATTTGACAACTTAAAAAAACTCACCAATTCCTGAAAGCCACAAAATACCAAAGCTCAACCAAGAAGAAATAGATGGCCAGCATACATTTATAGCCATTAAAAAACTGAATTTGGAAGATTCCCCCCAAAAGAAATCCTTAGGCACATAGGACTTTAACTGAAGATCTTTATCAAACATTTAAAGGAGAAACAGCACCACTTTTACTTAAACTATTCCAGAAAACAGAAGATGGGAATACTTCTCAACTCTATGAAGCTAATTATTACCCTGATACCAAAGCCAGACAAAAACATGACAAAAATTTTTTTAGAACTACAGGCCAATATGCCTCACTAACTTAGATACAAAAACCCTCAACAAAAAACTAGCAAACTGAATCTAGTAATGCATAAAAGGAACTATACACCATGACTCATTAGGATTTATTCAGCATATGAAAGAGCGGCTCAAATATTTGAAAATCAATCAATGAAATCTACTATAGACAGTTAAATAAGAAAACTGCATGATCTAAACAAATGATGCAGAAAAAGCTTTTGACAAAATCCAACACCCATTCATGACACAAATTCTCAACAAAGAACAAAATGGAATTTCCTTCACTCAATAAAAGAGCATCTGCTAACATCGTCATTAATAGTGAAAGAATGATTTCCCCCTAAAACGGGGAAAAAGGTGAGGCTATTGCTTTCACAACTCTTATTCACCATAGTATTAGAAATTCTAGCTGCTGCAGTAAGAAAAATAAATAAAATGCACGGAGAAGAAAGGAAGAAAAAAAACCTCCCTGTTTGCAGAGAGCATGATGGTTTATGTAGAAAATCCAAAGGCATCTATAAAAAACACCAAAACTCCTAGAATAAGTGAGTTCAGTAAGGTAGTAAGATATAACACCACAAAATCAATAACATTTCTATATATAACAATGAACATGTGGAAACCAAAATTAAAAACAAAACACCATTTACAATCAATCCAAAAAAATATTTAGGTATACACTTAACAAAAAAAAAATTTAATTTTTTTTTTAAGATTTTATTTGTTTATTTGAGAGAAAGAGATAGCGAGAGAGACAGCATGAGCAGAGGGGAGAGGGAGAAGCAGACTTCCCGCCGAGCAGGGAGCCTGATGTGGGACTCAATCCCAGGACCCTGGGATCATGACCCGAGCCGAAGGCAAATGCGTCACCGACTGAGCCACCCAGGTGCCCCTATTTTTTTTTTTTTTTTTTAAGAAGACTTAAGTAAATGAACGTACATACTGTATTGATGGATTAGAGTTTTCAATGTAGTATAACTGTCAATTCTCCCAAATTAGTATACGGATTTAACGCAATTCCTACCAGTATCTCAGCAAGGTATTTTATAGACACAGACAACCTTATTCTAAAATATACACAGAAAGGCACATTCCTGAAAGTAGCTAAAATAATCGTGAGATATAAGAATAAAGTGGAAGGAATTACTCCACCCAATATTAAGGCTTATTATAAAGCTAAAAGCACTCAAGGCAGAGTGGAACTGGAGGGATATACACATAGATCAATGGGATACTACACAGAACCCAGAAACAGACCCACACAAATCCTTAATGATTCTCACAAAGGTGCATGCAGAAGTAATTCACAGGAAGGATAGCCTTTTCAACAAATGGTGCTATGGCAATTGGGACACCTATAAGAAATGAATAGTATCTTAGAACCAATTTATTTTGCTTGTGCTAAACAGAAATGTGAAAGTTATAAAATAATTACAATGTCCCATCAGATAACTTGATTATACAGATAACACACTCTCTCTTTTTTTAATTGCATTCCTTTTTTAACTCATGTGGTGCTGATCTCCTATACTCTGATTAGTTTTGGGTGCAAATTAAATTCAAGTTCCTTTCAAGGAATTCTTATAAATGACAAGTCATACTCCACAAGTGGTAAAAGAATAAAAGACTTAAAGTTAGGAAAATTTTCTTGGGGGGTAAATGGGGGGAAACAGATAAATGTCAAAATGAGAATGTGTTATAATTAGAAATAAAGAGTAAAAGAATATTTCCTTTTTCAGTAAGCAGTGGAAGCTAGATTTTTATTAAACATGATTTTTGTAAATGCATTATTTAATATTTTTATTCACTCTCAGTCTTTAATAGCTTATTCCCCACCTCTGACATAAATTTTAAGTTTAAAAAGTTATTCAATGCATTAACTTAAAAATGAAATCAGATGTCTAAACAAATGTGAGATGTTTTACAAAGAGAAAAATAAAGTTGAAGACACCAATTTGGTAGGTTCCAAAACAACAAAAAATAAACAAAAATCCTACTATCCCCAGGTACTTAATGTTTTAATTAAATATAAATTTTAACAATATTATGAATTCTAATTTTGTTACTTGTTTTTAAAATTTATTCATATATTTTCATATTATCATGTGACTATCTGAATATAAAAGTGTCATTATACATATTTTTCCCCTCTAGCAATGAGGCACAAATCTTAATTTACCTCTAGTCTGTCCCGGTTTGCTTCAAAGCTCTAGGGATGCCATTTTTGGCACTAACCACTGGCTATAAACAGAAGGTACCAGCTAACTCACAGGATAGGAAGGGGTAAGGTTACTTTATGACCTCATTGTGGGGTGGGTCAATTACAAACCTAAAATTAAAAAAAGAAACAAGTTACCTCTTCAGACATTAGGGGAAAAAATGTGTTCAAGTGCTAAAATTTCTATTCCAAAAGGACATTTTGAAAATGTGCTGGAAAGTTTCCTACCTGTTGTCACAGCTGTCAAGTATGTTGACAAACAAGGAAGAAAATTTCATAATTAGGCCTCCAAGATACAATTAGTTAATGCCATAGTAGGTACTCTGATAATTTATTTTTAAAAAGCAAACAAGAAAACTTTTGACAGGGAGATACTACGCGGAGGCTAGGGGCTACAGCTAGATATTGCCTGTCTTCAAGGAGCTCCCAGACTAAGATGGATAAACCCAAACAAGTAAATCAAGTACTGGGGGCTCCCGGTGCACCATCACCTAATTAAGCCACAAGTCTTCAGATGCCTCAAAGAAGTGATTAAATGTGAAACACAAGTGAGAGTCAGATAGCTGTGCTTTCCTTCCAAAAAGCACAATAGGCCAAAGGAATCAGAGGTATGAGCAATTATGGTACTCTCAGAAAATAACATTTATTAGGTCTGAAATTTAAGAAGCACTGGAGGAATTAGAGAAAAAGCTGGCTAGGGAGGCAGAGGCTGAGTCACACCCCATGCTAAGCCCTGGAAGTTATGTGTTATTTTTCCCATTTTTCTAGTAACTTGCCCAAAGCCACACAGCACGTAAACAGCAAGGTCAGGATGAGAGCTCAGGTCTGTTTTTCGACAAAATTCAAGCTCAGGCTGCCTCTCAACGATATTCCTTACTAATGTCTCAACATTGGCTTCTTGAAAGTAGAGGAATCCCATGGTGAACCAGTACAATAACTAACCCTTAAATTGATCATTAAAACAGCAGTTCTCAAAGGGTGGGTCTTTGGATCCCCGCATCAAATCCCTCTGGTGCTCAGTAAAATGGAGATTCTGGGTCTACTTCTAAACCCACTGAATCCTGTTCTCTGGGACTGAGCCTGGGACTTTGCATTTTACAATGATACACATAAGCTTTGAAGACTAGTGATTTAAAGGCCTTTTCAACTGAAGCTAGGTGGATGACCAGATTTGAAGAGGAGTATGAAGAAAGGAAAAGGCTTAATTCAACCTCAGACTATAGGATTTGAGATGACAATGGAATATGCAAGTGAAAATGCTGATGCAGGCAATCCGAGGACAGTATTTGAACTTGGGGAAAGAGGTCAGAACTGGAGACACTCCAGAAACAGATGAAAACTGAAGCTCCTAAGCTTTAAAAAGTCCCCAAGGAAGAAACGGCAGAGAACCCTAATCTATACAGCTCATATAAAGGGTAAGTATAGACAAGCCTATATAGTTCAATACAGGGCAGAACTTTCCTCAGGCAGCAGTGGAGTTATTGAGAGTAGAGGTGTCTGAGAAAGAGGAACAGAAAAGCAGAGCATGTTTCACGGAGGCCAAGAGAGGAAGATTCAACAATGTCAAAAGCTATCATACAGAGAGGATAGAAGGAAAGGGAAGCAAAGACTAAAACAAGCCACCAGATATGGCCAATTGGAAGCCACTAGTAAGTCTTGAGACAGGTTTCTGAGTGGCAGAGCAAGACAACTAGTTTCATGTTGATCCAACAATAAAAAAATATGTATCACATATTTCAGTTTACCTCAGTTGTCCACCCAAGTGTCTGATATTTTTGCAGTTCAGAATCCTATCAAGATTATGCATTACAAATGGCTGTAATGTTTCTTTAGTCTCCTTTCAATCAGAACAGTCTCAAATATTTTTTATCTTTGACAACATATTTTTAAAGAATCCAAACCTAATGTTTTACAGAGTATCCCGCAATCCTGATTTACTTTCCTACCCGCCTCATGATTAGATTCAGATTGAACATTATATAGATGACACTGTGCATCTCATCATCAGGCAGATAATATTGATTTGTCTGATATTACCGGTAATGCTAAACTGGATCATTTGGTTAATATAGTATCCACCAGATCCTTCCATCAGAAAGAGGCTGTTTTCCTTTTGTAAAAAAACAAGTAATCCATAGGGAGAACATTGAGCTAAAAGGCATCTATCTAACCAATAACCTTTCACCAATGATTTTAGTACCCACTGATGATTCTTGCTTGAATCAATTACTACCCTGGTGGTTGTAAAATGGTGATTTTCTAGTTCAATCATTCCTTGTACATTTGCTACATGACATTTTTTGGTAATGCCATTTTCATTTCCCTCCACCCTTTTCATTTCTGAGTATCACTATAGACTCATGGATTTTTCTCCCAGTATAATTATTGTTATTATTCTTTTTTGACGCTCAAAATGTCCCAAATTTGGTCAGGTAGAGTCCCTTCAAGTCAGCTCTTACGCCCTTATGATGTGTTCCCATTAGTCCTTGAGCACATCTTTGCTTGCTGGCACACACACAAAAAATGTTGCAGGATCACCTTGTAGTTTTCCTGTCTGAGCTATGGATGGTTTCCTGAAACAGCTTTACAAAAAAAAAAGAAAAAAGAAAGAAAGAAAAAACCAATTCTATATAAATATTTCCACATTAGAGGGGAAATATATCCTAATTAATTTTATGAGGTCAACATTAACCTGCCATCAGAAATAGACAAAAAATATTTCAAAAAACTAAAACCAATATCCCCCATTAACACTGATACAAAAATGCTTAACCGTGTTTTCCCAAGTTGAGTCCAGCAATATTTAAAAAATAAGTAACATAAGGACCAAATGAGAATAATACAAAGAATGCAATGTTGGCTTAACATTTTTAAAAAATGTTACATTATAACATACTTAAAAAAAGACCTATCTATAATCATCTCAACAGATAAGGAAAAGGCATTTGACAAATTCACCAAATTGTAATGGAAACTATCAATGAACTAAGAATAGAAAGGAACTTCTCCAACCTGATTATGAGCACCTATGAAAAACCTGCTATTAACATACACAATGGCGAAAGACTGAACAACACCTTCCCCCTAAAACTGAGAACAAGGCAAGGATGTCCATTCTTGCCACTTTTATTCAACACTGTTCTGGAAGTCTTAGCCATTGCACTGAGGCAAAAAAAAAAGAAGCAAAAAAGTGCAAAATACAGATCTGGGGCGACTGGGTGGCTCGGTCAGTTAAGCATCCAACTCTTGATCTTGGCTCACGTCTTGATTTCAGGGTCATGAGTTCAAGCCCACGCCTAGCATGGAGCTTGCTTAAAATTAAAAAAAAAGGGGGGGACGCCTGGGTGGCTCAGTTGGTTAAGTGTCTGCCTTCAGCTCAGGTCATGATCCCAGGGTCCTGGGACCGAGCCCCACATCGGGCTCCCTGCTCAGTGGGGAGCCTGTTTCTCTCTCTCCTTCTGCTGCTCCCCCTAATAGTGTTCTCTGTGTGTCAAATAAATAAATAAAATCTTTAAAAATAAATAAATAAAAAATAAATATATAAATAAAGGAAAAGAAAAGAAAAAGGCATATAGATTGGAAAGTAAGCTGTAAAACTGTTCTTATTCACAGACATGATCACGTATGAATCTACCCAAAGTAGATGAATCTACATATGAATCTGCCCTAAGAAAGGCATTATTAGAATTAATAAGTAAATTAATTAAGGCTGTAGAATACAAAGTCAACATACACAAATGAATTACATCTCTATATACTAACAATGAACAAATGAAAAATAAAAATACAATCCTATTACAATAGCATTCAAATACATAAATGAGGAATAAATTTAACAAAATACATTCAATAGTTGTACACTGAAAAATACCACTTAACGAAATTAAAGATCTAAATAAACAGAGATGCACCGTGTTCAAGGACTGAAGATTGAACACGGTTATGATGTAAGTTCTCTCCAAACTGACACAAAGATTCAAAGTCCCAACAGCCTTTTTTCTTTTTTTTAGGAAATTGACAACTTAAGTCTGAAATATATATAGAAATGCAAATAAACTAAAACAACTAACGCAATTTTTTAAAATAACAAAGTTGGAGAACTTTCACTGCCTCTTCTAAAAGTCTTAAAAGATTTTTATAGGAGGGGGGAAAGATGGTGGAGGAGTAGGGGACCCTATTTCAACTGGTCCCTGGAATTGAGCTGGATATCTACCAGACCACTCTGAGCACCCATGAAATGAGCCTGAGATGTAAGAAGATCTGGATCTCTACAAACAGAATATCACAGGCGGTTGGTTTTGAGGTACAAAGTGGGGAGCCCTGATTCTGCGGGCAGGTATTGGAGGATAAATGGCAGCGGGGGGGGGGGTGCCTGGCCGTGGGGATCCTACACCGCTGGTGAGCGACAGCCTCGCTCGCTGGGGATGGGACACAGACTCGCAGACTGGTAGCGGCGGAGAAAGGACTTTAGGGCAGCCCCCAGGTCAGAAACCCGGAGTGCCAGGGTCGCGCAGGTGAACTGGGAGCGACTGGCAGTTTTAGAAGCACAAAGGGCAGAGACCTGCTGACCTGGAGGCAGGACTGGGAGCGCTGCGGAGGGGTGCACAACCCAGGACGCTGCAGTTTATAGCAGCACAGACAGAAACAGAGACAGTGTGGCCTGGAGAGCTCACTGAAGAGCAGACTGTGGTCTCTCTGCTCTGAGGCAGAGGGTTGGAAACGGTCTCTTCTGCTCTGACTCGCGGAAGAGACACGGAAAGCCACCAGGGAAAGCCACCAAAGAACAAAAGCCCCCAAAACTGATTCCCGCTGAACCCATCCCCCGCCACAGGGGGGCAGGGCAACTCCGCCCAAACAGGGTTGCCTGAGTAACAGCGCGGCAGGCTCCTCACGCAGAAGACAGGCTGGGAAAACAAGAGGCCAGCAACCCTAAGGTCCCAAGAAAACAGGTGCATCTTGCTTGGGTTCTGGTCAATAATTTGGACTCTATACATTCCCTCAAACACCCATCAACAGAATGACTAGGAGGAAGAGCCCCACAAACAGAAAAGACTCAGAGATTATGACTTATGCTGCGGATTTACAAATGGATGCAGATATAACCAAGATGTCGGAGATGGAATTCAGGCTAGCAATTGTGAAGACAATGGCTAGAAGGGAGAAATCAATTAATGGCAACACAGGGTCTCTAAGGGCAGAAATAAAAGGTGAATTGGCAGAACTTAAAAATGCTATCAATGAGATCCAATCCAATCTAGATAATCTAACAGCTAGGGTAAGTGAGGCAGAAGAATGAATAAGCGACCTGAAAGACAATATAATAGGTAAAAAGGGAAAAGAGGAGGCCAGGGAAAAACAACTCAGATTCCATGAAAATAGAATCAAAGAAATAAGTGACACCATGAGGCGTTCCAATGTCAGAATCATTGGAATCCCGGAGGGAGTGGAGAGAGAGAGAGGACTAGAAGACGTATTTGAGCAAATTGTAGCTGAGAACTTCCCTAATCTGGGGAATGAAACAAACATTCGAGTCCTAGAGGCAGAGAGGACCCCTCCCAAGATCAAGGAAAACAGGCCAACACCCCAGCATATAATAGTAAAACCTGCAAATCTTAGAACCAAGGAAACCATCTTAAGGGCAGTTTGGGGGAAGAGATTCCTTACGTACAGAGGAAGGAACATCAGAATAATGTCAGACCTAGCCACAGAGACCTGGCAAGCCAGACAGGCCTGGCAAGACATATTCAGGGTACTAAATAAGAAGAAAAGGCAGCCAAGAATACTTTATGTGGCAAGGCTTTCATTTAGAATGGATGGAGAGATGCAGAGCTTCCAGGACGGGCAGAAGTTGAAAGAATATGTGACCACTAAGCCGGCCCTGCAAGAAATATTAAGGGGGTTCTATAAAAGGAGAAAGACCCCAAGAGTGATCTACAACAGAAATTTACAGGGACAATCTATAAAAACAACGTCTTCACAGGAAACATGATGACAATTAATTCATATCTTTCAATAATCACTCTCAACGTGAATGGCCTAAACGCTCCCATAAAACGGCACAGGGTTGCAGATTGGATAAAAAGACAGGACCCATCCATATGCTGTCTACAAGAGACTCATTTTGAACCTAAAGATACATCCAGACTGAAAGTGAAGGGATGGAGATCCATCTTCCATGCCAGCGGACCTCAAAAGAAAGCTGGGGTAGCAATTCTTATATCAGACAAATTAGATTTTAAACTAAAGTCTGTAATAAGAGACACAGAAGGACACTATTTCATTCTTAAAGGGTCTATCCAACAAGAAAATCTAACAACTGTAAATATCTATTCCCCCAACATGGGAGCAGCCATCTATATAAGCCAACTGTTAACCAAAATAAAGAGTCATATTGATAACAATACGTTAATTGTAGGAGACCTCAATACTCCACTCTCAGCAATGGACAGATCATCTAAGCAGAAAATCAACAAGGAAACAAGAGCTTTGAATGATACATTGGACCAGATGGACCTCAGAGATATTTACAGAACATTCCACCCTAAAACAACAGAATATTCATTCTTCTCGAGCGCACACAGAACTTTCTCCAGAAAGGACCACATACTGGGTCACAAATCAGGTCTCAACCGATACCAAAAGATTGAGATTATTCCCTGCATACTCTCAGACCAATAGGCTCCAAAACTGGAACTCAATCACAAGAAAAAATCTGGCAGAAATTCAAACACTTGGAAGCTAAAGGTCACTCTGCTCAAGAATGTTTGGGTCAACCAGGAAATCAAAGAAGAACTTCAACAATTCATGGAAATCAATGAGAACGAAAACAAATCGGTCCAAAACCTACGGGATACTGCAAAGGCGGTCCTAAGGGGGAAATACATAGCCATCCAAGCCTCACTCAAAAAAATAGAAAAATCCCGAATTCACCAACTAACTTCACACCTTAAAGAACTAGAGAAAAAGCAACAAACGATGCCCAAGCCACGCATTAGAAGAGAAATAATTAAAATTAGAGCAAAAATCAATGAATTAGAAACCAGAAACACAGTAGATCAGATCAACGAAACTAGAAGTTGGTTCTTTGAAAGAATTAATAAGATCAATAAACCGCTGGCCACACTGGCCAGACTTATCCAAAAGAAAAGAGAAAGGACCCAAATTAATAAAATTATGAATGAAAGGAGAGAGAGCACGACTAACACCAAGGAAATAGAAACAATTATTAGAAATTATTATCAACAACTATATGCCAAGAAACTGAGCAATCTGGATGAAATGGAGGCCTTCCTGGAAACCTGTAAGCTGCCAAGACTGAAACAGGAAGAAATTGACAACCTGAATAGGCCAATAACCAGTAACAAGATTGAAGCAGTGATCAAAAACCTCCCAAAAAACAAGAGTCCAGGGCCTGATGGATTCCCTGGGGAATTCTACCAAACATTCAAAGAAGAAATAATACCTATTCTACTGAAGCTGTTTCAAAAAATAGAAACAGAAGGAAAACTTCCAAACTCATTGTATGAGGCCAGCATTACCTTAATCCCCAAACCAGGCAAAGAACCCATCAAAAAGGAGAATTTCAGACTGGTAACCCTGATGAATATGGATTCCAAAATCCTCAACAAAATCCTAGCTAATAGGATCCAACAATACATTAAAAGGATCATCCACCACGACCAAGTGGGATTTATCCCCGGGATGCAAGGGTGGCTCAACATTCACAAATCAATCAATGTGATAGAACACATTAATAAGAGGAGGGAGAAGAACCATATGGTCCTCTCAATTGATGTAGAAAAAGCATTTGACAAAATACAACATCCTTTCCTGATTAATGCTCTCCAGAGTATAGGGATATAGGGAACATTCCTCAAGTTCATAAAATCCATCTATGAAAAACCCACAGCGAATATCATCCTCAATGGGGAAAAGCTGAGAGCCTTTCCCTTAAGATCAGGAACACGTCAAGGGTGCCCACTCTCACCACTGTTGTTCAACATAGTACTAGAAGTCCTAGCAACAGCAATCAGACAACAAAAAGAAATAAAAGATATTCAAATTGGCAAAGAAGAAGTCAAACTCTCTCTTTTCGCAGATGACATGATACTTTATGTGGAAAACCCAAAAGACTCCACCCCCAAATTACTAGAACTCATACAGCAATTCAGTAATGTGGCAGGATACAAAATCAGTGCACAGAAATCAGTTGCTTTCTTATACACTAACAATGCAACTGTAGAAAGAGAAATTAGAGAAATGATTCCATTTACAATAGCACCAAAAACCATAAGATACCTCGGAATAAACCTAACCAAAGAGGTAAAGGATCTATACTCTAGGAACCACAAAACACTCATGAAAGAAACTGAAGAAGACACAAAAAGATGGAAAAATATTCCATGCTCATGGATCGGAAGAATAAACATTGTTAAAATGTCTATGCTACCCAGAGCAATCTATATCTTCAATGCCATCCCGATCAAAATTCCAATGACATTTTTCAAAGTGCTGGAACAAACAATCCTAAAATTTGTATGGAATCAGAAAAGACCCCGAATCGCCAAGGAGATGTTGAAAAAGAAAAACAAAGCTGGGGGCATCACGTTGCCCGATTTCAAGCTATATTACAAAGCTGTGATCACCAAGACAGCATGGTCCTGGCACAAAAACAGACTTACAGACCAATGGAACAGAATAGAGAACCCAGATATGGACCCTCAACTCTATGGTCAAATAATCTTTGACAAAGCAGGAAAAAACATGCAATGGAAAAAAGACAGTCTCTTCAATAAATGGTGCTGGGAAAATTGGACAGCCACATGCAGAAGAATGAAACTCGACCACTCTCTAACACCATTCACAAAGATAAACTCAAAGTGGATGAAAGACCTCAATGTGAGACAGGAATCCATCAAAATCCTAGAGGAGAACATAGGCAGTAACCTCTCTGACATCAGCCACAGCAACTTCTTTCAAGATACATCTCCAAAAGCTAGTGAAACAAAAGCAAAAATGAACTTTTGGGACTTCATTAAGATAAAAAGCTTCTGCACAGCAAAGGAAACAGTCAACAAAACAGAGTCAACCCACAGAATGGGAGAAGATATTTGCAAATGACACTACAGATAAAGGGCTGGTATCCAAGATCTATAAAGAACTTCTCAAACTCAACACCCAAAAAACAAATAATCAAGTCAAAAAGTGGGCAGAAGAGATGAACAGACACTTCTCTGAAGAAGACATACAAATGGCTAACAGACACATGAAAAAATATTAGACTTCACTTAGCTTAAAATATTTGCTCTCAAAAAACTTAAAAAACGAAAAGGCAAATAATACACTCAGGAAGAAATTAAATACATGATAATAAGTAATAAATAAAATAAATAATAAAATATTAGCTGTATATCTGATAAAAGAATCACATGTAGAATATTAAAGAATTTATCAAAGTTAATAAGACAACTCAATAAAAATGAGGTAAAAGATTTAACTAGAAACTTTATAAAAGGAGATCCATAAATAGCCTAGAACCACATGAAAAGATGATCGTGTCATTAGCTCTGAGGCAAAAGCTAATTAAAACCATAATGAAATACCACCACACATTTACTAAAATGACTGACACCACCAAGTGGGCAAGGACGTATGGCAAGAACAGCTGGAAACCTCATGCACTACTGGTGATGACAGTTTGGCGGTTTCCTCCAAAGGTAAAGTAATCTTACCAAACACTCAACAATCCCACTCCTAAGGTATTTACTTACAAGAAAGGAAAATACTTGTTAAAAAAAAATTTTTTTACTTGGATGTTCATAAAAACTTTAATCATACTAGACCAAATGCCCATTAATAGGTGAATAAATAAGTTGTAGTACATCCATATAATGGATCACTCCCAGGCAATAAAAAGAAGTAAACGACTGTACATGCAACATGAACAAATCTTAAAATCACTATGCAAAGTCAAACAAGTCAAGCGAATGACTGCAGTATGATTCCACTATGATTCCATTTATTTTGAGTTCTATAGAAGGCAAAACTATAGTGACAGGAAGCAGATCAGTGGCTGTCTGGGGCCAGGAACGAGAGGAAGGCATTGACTGCAAAGAGGCGCGATGGAATGTTCTGAGATGATTAAAGTGTCCTGTATTACAATGGTGGTGGTTTCCTAACTGGGTATGTTTGTGAAACTAATCAAAGTACTTAAAACTGGTGAATTTTATTGTATGCAAATTACTTTAATAAAGCGGGTTAAAACAGGAAAAAAAAAAGGTTGGCACAAGTTCAATAAAGTTCACTTATCTTACAGGGATGTTTTAGGTACACAGTGCTCTATAGCCATATATACTCTAAATACCCCTAAGGCATACAACTGTCACTTAGTTTTTGTCTCTTATTATCTCCTATGTAGTGAGGGGAGAGGAAAAGAGTTATTACGTTGCCTAATTTTTTTCAAGGTCTCCGGAAGTAGATTAAAAAAATTTCTTCAAGATTGCTAGAACAATTTGATTTTCCACTTTAAACACCAAATAGTGTTTGTACTACATCATGTATTTTTTTTCTAAGATTTTATTTATTCATTTGAGATACAGAGAGAGAGAGCATGAGCAGGGAGAGAGGCGGAGGGAGAAGGAGAAGCAGGCTCCCCGCTGAGCCAGGAGCCGGATGCGGGGCTCCATCCCAGGACCCTGGGATCATGACCTGAGCCGAAGGCAGATGCTTAACCATCTGAGCCACCCAGGCGCCCCTACATCATGTATTTAAAAAGGTTTTACATCTATGCAAATGTATTATAGTTAATTTCTGTTAAAAGTTCAAAATACCTCGATATGGAATGAACTAATATTTGAAAGAATGTTATCTTTTCAAATATCTTTTCAAATATAAACAATATTTTCCCCAATCTGGTTTTCTGACCTACAGGTGTACATAAAAGTAACCCACCTCCAGGAAAACTGGCAAACCAAGCTTTCACATTCCTGCATGTTCTGCCAATAGGACAGTAGCAATCCCTACACACCCATTACTGTAACACAGCTCAGGCAAACACAGCTCTCTCTTTTTCAATCAGAACTCCTATGTCCCTGGACAAAAGACAATAAAGGAGACCACCATCTAAAAGTTCTAAAATACTGCTCTGACAGGAATTGGGAGAATTGTTATGGCATTCTACTGGGTTTATTCAAGGCTGACCTTTGACCTTTCACAATTATGCTCATGTCACTTTCTATTACTGAAATTGGTATGCAAGTCACACACCTCCCCTTTAGAGTAAATTCAGTCCTACTGCAAACAATTACAGTCTGGGGGAATATAGTTAGGGAAGAAGTTAATATTTTCCATAATTTCCTTAAAATAGTCAAATAATTCTTGCTGAGGAAAGCAAAAATCACATGTAGCTGAGAATGGAGCTTGTTAAATACATAGTTAAGATATAATGTCCTTGGGGCGCCTGGGTGGCTCAGTCGTTAAGCATCTGCCTTCAGCTCAGGTCATGATCCCAGAGTCCTGGGCTCGAGCTCAGCATCGGGCTCCCTGCTCCGCAGGAAGCCTGCTTCTCCTGCTCCCACTCCCCCTGCTTGTGTTCCCTCTCTCGCTGTGTCTCTCTCTGTCAAATAAATAAATAAAATCTTAAAAAAAAAAAAAAAAGATATAATGTCCTTGACTAAGTCAATCCTACTACAATCAGGTTCTTTTATCCTTATACTACACCTTCACTTCCAGACAGAAAAACACATCAAAATAAAACGACATCTACTGAATGCCTTCTACCTACTAAGCCCTGAACTAGACAATCTGCATGCACTATTCTTATTTAATCCCAATAAATCCTGGGAAGGAAGATATTAATCTCTAAAATAGGGAGACATTATCAAATGATTAAGATGAAAAATATACTGTTAACTCCTCTCAGGAAAATTTGGGAAAACACTGACTCCACATAATCTTTTTTTTTTTTTTTTTAAAGATTTTATTTATTTGAGAGAGAGAGAACACCTGAGAGGGGATAGGGTCAGAGGACGAAGCAGACTCCCTGCCGAGCAGGAAGCCCAATGCGGGACTCGATCCAGGGACTCCAGGATCATGACCTGAGCCGAAGGCAGTCGCCCAACCAACTGAGCCACCCAGGCGCCCTCCACATCATCTTTAATCCCCAGTCCCCTCACCTATAAAATACATATGTATTTCCTGTTACAACAGGCAGTACTGGAGAGTAGCTGGCATACAATAACCACCACTTACTAAGCACCTACTATCAAGATTATTTATGGGGCTACTCAGCTATGCACCAAATGGAAACCAGGAATAATGAATGTGGCTGGTGTGACAAATCCTGTGACTGGGTACCAACTCATATGATCTCCCAAACAGCACAGATTATTTAAAAATTCCCTAGTGTAATGAAAATTACTGCTTCCGGAAACACAAAGAAATTCTTTAGTGACTTTTGATTTGTAAACTGGTCTACTCCTAGACAGGCTAACTTTGAAAGCTAGCTTCTACCTTTCTTTAGTCCACCATGGAGAAATGATCTACTTCTGAAATTCACATAAAGGTAGCAAAAGATGGCACTGGCCAAGTTTCCTGGTGTGGCTCTTTCAACTAGATCTAAAAATGTAAATGAGTAGAGAAAGAACGGTAATACAAGGATGATCAAGTAACAGAATAAGCAGAACCTAAAGAAAAAAATTAATCAGAAGCAAAATTATAAATTAAAGAAAAATTTTACATATGAGACTAGCAAATTTTTTAAAGATTTTATTTATTTATTTTAGAGAGAGAGCGCACAAGCAAGTGTGCACGCCCGTGCAAGCAGGAGGAGGGGCAGGGAGAGGGATAAGCAGACTCCCCACTGAGTGCGGAGCCCAAGGTGGAGCTCGATCCCAGGACCCTGAGATCATGACCTGAGCCAAAATCAAGAGACAGCTGCTTAACCAACTGAGCCACCCAGGCACCCCGAGACTAGCAAATTTTTACATTTAAATTGCCGTCATTAATTTAACAGGGCTAGCTATATTTTTTTCCCTTGTTATAAAACAAGTTTCTACCATGGATATCTCATATGTTAAACTGTCTGATTACTAAGGCTGGCGCAATGCATACACCAAACATGCAAACCTGGTAGAGTAAGTAGAGTGGTTGCTCACTGCAACATAATTCAGCAGATGCTAAGCCTGTGCAGTGTCTGGCATTCAACTCAGCTGCAGTCTTTCGGGGGTAGTTAATAAGGTCTTAAGAAGGGCAACTTTCAGAGAACCCTTTTTAAGTTTTCTTATTTTTTCCACTTTTCAAAGCTAACTATTTAAATGTCCTGATCTTAAAAGTACTCCCGGAAAGCAGAGTACAATACAAATAAAAAATACAAACTACTTCAGGACAGGAATCACCTCTTATTCAGCTCTGAGGCCTCAATGACCAACCCAGGGTCTGACATACTACTTGGCCTTCAATAAATGTTTGCTGAGCTGAATACATGGAATACCTTCAGACCAAGGAGTCAGCCTGGTCCAGTTGAAAATAACTGCAATCTGGCTAGCTTGGTATTACACAAGCAGTCCAGATTGAAACACAGTATGAATAGGTAAGGACAAGAAGAGGTAGCACTCATCTAGCACTTCTCACATGCCAAGCCCTAAAGATGATCTCATTCAGTTCTCACACCAACCCTAGAAGGCAGGTACTCCTACCATCCCCATCAAAACATATGAGGAGGCTGAGGCATGAGGGCTAGATAACCTCCTCCTGGTCACAATCGAAGTGGTATTCCAAGTGACCTTTACATCTGGTCTCTACAGGGAGGTAGATAGGAAGCCAAGCTCCATGCAAGACTGATCATTTATCAGGAAGACACGAGCTTGCTCTGACCAAACGTTTTCCAGGAGTGTTCAAAGGTCTAAATTCAGCCACACCCACTCACTACATGAAACAAAAAAAAAGGCACACGTGTTAGATGGGTGGCAGGGGTGAGTCGAATGGAACTATGAAGCAGTGTTTTGACTCATTGTAAAACTGGGTTACGTGGCTCCAGACCTAACATCCTTACTAGTATTGTTCTCTAGCATTATATAAACTGACCAACATAACTTTATTTATACAATCAGCCTAAGTCCTTCCTGTGGGCACACAACCTTGATACATATCTTTAATTCCACATTGTAATTATTTGTTTATGCCTGCCTCTCTAGCAAGAAATTCTTGGAAGCTAATGACTAAGTCTTACTCATAAACATATTCCCAGAGCCCAGCAATGTACACTCAGTAAATACTGGTTGCATGAGAAAGGCAAAGTAATAGAGCACAGGAAGTGTAACTAACTTAGTACAGTGTGTAAACTTATTCACATGTGACTACAGAATGGAATGTTTGAGAGGGTTCCATTTATTTAAATTCCCTGGGTACAGACCAACTGGCAGAAAGAAAGGGAATAAAAAATCAAAATATGAAGATCACATGGAAATAAGGAATTTTAATAGATAATTAAGTTATCTACAATTAAAAATTATATACTCACTAATCTGAAGCTTACAATGGGGGATTTTTCAAGAGGGTTGATACTGAAGAAGAGACAGTGACGGTAGATTTATTAAGCATCCTCAAACCAAAAGTTTAAACTCCTCAACACTTCATGAAATTTTTTAAATTTAATCTAAGAAGAAAAAGACTCAGAGCAAGTAACTCGTCCAAGGTCACACAGCTAGTAAGTACTAGAGCCTCAAAGCTTTTCATCAAACCATGCTGTCTTCCCACGTAAAACATCCTGATGAGAAGTCTTAAACAATTTTTTATTTTTTTAAGGTGGGAGGAAGGGAAGAGGAAAAAGGAAACCCCAAACTCCCTCTTTGAGACATAGACACATTATGACAAAGCTACAGTGTCAAGCCTAAGACCCAAAAATGGGTTACCTATTCTAAGCAAGATCAGTTCACAGTGTGTTTGCTTACTTATAGAGCCCAAAAGCTTTATTCAAAGCCAAATCTTTTGCTTATAAGGAAGAAATGGTCCTGATAAGAAACATGCAAACTGGATCACACTGAAATGTCTTTTCTCATGGTTCCCAAGTAAGGTCTTCTGCCTCCCACAATAACCCGACTCCACTTATTCCTGCCCATAGCAACTGACCTGTCCTGGGCAACCACTTAGAACCTGCTGTATGTAACTCAAGTGTCTGTCTGCAGGCCTGCTCAGCCCACTGTTCTGGAGGCTTTTATAGGGCCAGAACTGTGTCTTTATCTTTTAGACATAGGCTAGGATATAGCACCCACTAAATAAAAGTTAATGAATTAATTTGCCAGTACTCAGCCTAGCCTGGTGACCAAATAAGAACTGAGGTGTGACTACCAGATAAGGGCTCAGAGCGTCTGTGTTAAAAAAACAAAACAAAACAAAACAATGTTGTGTTTTAATGTTTTAAGTATTAACATTTTGAGAAAACAGCATGAAGTTCTGAGGTAAACATAGGGATGGTTAGGAACTAGCCCACAAAGTATATATAGTTCAACAGAAGACTTTCAACTGAGTCAAGATTTTCTGAACACTTGCTGTGTACCGTGCACAATGCAGATAACAGTGGGCTCCTATCTCTCTATAATGAGGCCTCTAAGAACCAGTTCCACCCTCAGAAGGAAGATGTTCAGATAAAAACATAAATCTTCAGAAGGTATGCCAAGCAATGTTGGCATATGCCCACAGGGAAGACTGCACAAAGCAAGAGTGACTTCCAACAGCTTCTACTTGTCTGTGTGGTAAAGACAGAGACCTGACCATAGCAAGCTCCTCAGCTGCCATCATAACGGGGACCCCTTCTCCAACTCACCACCCAAGCTAGTTTTCGGAGGCACAGCCTTCCCATCAGAACAAGAAGGAATATGACAAGTTATGTTAAGTAGTTGACTTAACTCACTAAAGCAGAATTTGTTGATATGTTATAACTACCAAGCGTGTATAAGACTTTTATTTTCAGGGTGCCTGGGTGGCTCAGTCGTTAAGCGTCTGCCTTTGGCTCAGGTCATGATCTCAGAGTCCTGGGATCGAGTCCCACATCGGGCTCCCTGCTCAGCGGGGAGTCTGCTTCTCCCTCTCCCTCTGCCTGCCACTCTGCCTGCTTGCGCTCTCTCTATCTCTCAGTCAGATGAATAAAACCTTAAAAAAAAAAAATAAAGACTTTTACTTTCAACTGCTCTGAAGAGAAATCACCCTGTACGTGGTGCATATCTTAAGTCCCCTAAAGATACACTGGGGGTGGGTGGTGGGGTGGAGGCTTAGACAGACCACTGTTTTATCACTAATTTCTTCCAGGCCCCAGGCCAACCTCCCTTGTTTAGGTCTTTCAGCCTACCCCCAACACCTCCTTCCAAACTTCTCTCTGCTAGTGTTACCTCTTTCCTGCCCTAACTGTGTCTGCAGACACCCAATGCCTACCTCATGTTTCGAAAACTTTTCCTTTTCAGAATCTAGTTAATGACACTTTTAGGCCTTCTCTGTTTATCTTCCAATGTATCTTTCTGTGCTGATGTTCCTCAACGTAGGCTGTTATCCCAAGATCTTGGAGCACTCCTTCTGCAGAGATTGAGAAACCTATCTACACACCCATCTGGTGAAGATTATCCATATATCACTGTATACAACCTGCTCCAGTTTAAAAAAGAAAAAACTGATGCACTAAGAATCTAGAGGAACAGAACCACTAAGCTGAAAGCCAAAGCCAAACACCTTCTCCCACAAGCAGCTGGTATCCACCATGGGCTTTCACCTTGAAAGTACAACACTGGACGACCCGGTTAACTGCAAGTAATACAGAATCATCTACTTCTCTATGTTTTACTCAGTGCCTTTCACAACAACTTGTCTGATGCTGACCAGTGTAGGGACCCCAGGTTAGTAGTCTACCTCCACAAACCAAGACCCTGGTAACATTCCATTCCATTCTCATTGTTGACTGAGAATTGCTTTAATAGTGCTGCTGTAGCCAGTAAAGAAATGTTTCCAGGAGCGTGCTGCTTTGAACTAGAGGTAGGAAACATGAGACATCTTCCAGGAGTATCCTCTTAGGAAAAATTGTTCTTCTATTGAAATCAGCATGGAATGGGATGCAAAATTTGCCTATATGATTAAACTAAAATGTAACAACCTTAAAGAAATGGCTACCTCTCTGGATTTTGTCCTTAGATTTACTATGCCCCCCAAGGAACTGCTTAGAAAGGAGCATGAGGGTGTTAAGAGCTGATGCAAGAGAAAAAGCTCCAGGCACAGTTTCTTCTCCCAGGTGAAAGGGGCAGGAAGGTGTAAACAGAGCCACAGGCCAAAACAAATAGCACAGAAAAAGAAACACTTTTTTTTTTTTAAAGGTAGGAAGTATTCTCTAAAGATACCAAGAACTAACATTTGAGTACCTATGTTAAGTGCCTAATAACTCTATTAAGCATGTATATGCCCATTTTATAGCTGAGAAAAGTCCAGAATTAAATAATTTGTCCCATGGACACATACAGCTAGTAAATGATAAACCAGTATGCGAAGAAAAGTCAGCCATCTGCAAAGCCTTGACCTTGTCTATTTACCAGGCACCAGACCCCAGTCAGAAACCAATGGAAGAAGTGGTGCTCAGCCAATCTGGGTCCATAGGCCCCAGAACTGTGGCCAGAAGAGGATGACAACCTGAGTCTTCTCCCACAACAAGGACAAAGTGCTGAGTTCTTTGGCCAACTTCTTATTCGTCTGCCATGCTGGGTACATCTAACTCACCTCCCCCTGGGGGCATGCCAGTGGCAGCAAAGCAAAACAGAAAAAAGCAGCAGCAGAAGGCTTCATAAACAAATGTGACTGACTTCACTGTGTGGTCTAAAAACTGGCCCTACTGACCTTCAACTGTGCTCGGCCATAGAAGCCTAGTTTGTTTTTAATGGGGGAGGGGGGTAATAAATCATGATTAAAATGTGCTTTACCATTCAGCACTATTATTTGTTTTGAGCCTTGACTTCTGGCTTAAATACTATAAAGAAATATTGTATTAAACAGCTATTTTAGAATTTCATCGATAATTATTTAGACCTATAAGAAATATGGGAGCCACAACACAAAGACAGCTATGGAAGGAAAAGTGAAACTTAATCACTCAGAGCTGCTGTACATAAATTACTCTGTCAATATTAAGTATACATAACCCTACCCACAGAACCTTGGGAGAAAAGCATGGGTCTGGAACACTGACATTTGTCAAAGAGCACTGAAACTGTTGACATGCGGGAGATGACACTGCTAAAGGCCTAATAGGAAAAGAACACATACAAGGACTTCCCAGCTGCTCTGCGTGATAAACTACAACAGAGCACAAGAAGTTAACTGTGATGGGAGGGGGTGGGGTATTATATGATTTTAAGAGAAGAAAATATTGAAATACAAGGTAGGTTAACATGGGTTTAAAATTGCATTTGTGGCAACAATTCAAGTTCACCAACTTGGGAAGTTTCTATAGATTGCCAGATACAATGGTCTGAAAAATTCTCAAATTACAACCTTGTGAAGTAATCCATAAAAATTAGGATCTGAATTATATCTGAAACTAAACTACCTCTAAATATTCTGTATGACAAACTATACACAACACTTTTTAAAAAGGGTAGATGTACAGTTTCATTGTTTCTAATAATATTTTTAATATGTGTAGGTTGAGAAGAAAGTCCTTAATATATAATTTTTCTTCACTGTAACAAAAAAGAAAAATGTCTGAGGCAAAGGAGAAGGATGCTGAAAGCCATTTATCAGTGGCAGGCAGAATAACGTTCTCCCATTTTCAGACATCCTAATCTCAGGTCCCTGTGAATATGTTAGGTCACAAGGCAAAGGCGATTTACTTAAGGTTGCAGATGGAATTAAGGTTGCAATCAGCTGATTTTAAAATAACAAGATTACTCTGGATTATCCAGGTAGGCCCAATATCCTTAAAAGTGGAATAAGGAAACAGAAAACGGAGGACCAGAGAGATGGCAGCATAAGAAACACTTGGCCACCTGAATCTAACATAACACTGTATGTTAGCTACACTGGAATTAAGATAAAATAAAATTAAAATTAAAAAAAGGAAAGAAAGAAAGACTTAGCCAAATGTTGCTGGCTTTGAAGACAGAGAAAGGGGCTACAAGCCAAGGAATGTGGGCAGCCTCTGGAAGCTTAAAAAGTCAAGCAAATAGATTTTCCCCAAGGGCCTCCAAAAAGGACACAGCTCTACCAACACCATGATTTTAGCCCATGGGATCCATTTCAGACTTCTGATATCTACAAGTGTAAGATAAACTAGTATTGTTTTAAGCCACTAAGCTTATGGTTATTTATGAGACCAGCAACAGGAAACTAATACACCATCCTATCTGATAATAATTACAAAAATGTTTTCTGTATGGCTCAGGAACACCTGAAAATAACAATGTTGGCTATACTGCAGAATAATAACTAATACAGATGTCTGGACTTCTGCTTCTGGGCATGATGGAATAACAGGGACCATATGTACCCTCCCCACCAGAAACAACCAACCAATCAGACAAAATAAATGAAATGACCGTTTTCAGACCTTACATATCAGTCAATGAACAACAATCCCTAAGAGATGGGAAACAAACAGGGTGAGCCTTATGATTGCCCCAACTTACTACCTTGAGAGAGTAAGGACACAGTGCAGATAGAGGAAACTGTGATAGAGCCTGGTGGACTGTCTTAGTAGTTGAAACAGAGCTGAGAGTCTAAGGAAACCAAGGTAGTGAGAGTCCACAGGACAGAGTACCAGAAAGAAAAGCAATGCACAGAGAACCCTGGAGAATCACAGAGGGTCTCCACTGAGTACTCAGCAAAATCCTGATCAGCATATGCATACGAAGTAAATACCTAAGGATGGAAAAAAACATCCAAAAGGATTAGAAGGACCAATGCCTGGTTCTCACACAGAGCCACTTACAGTGCCTGTTCCCACCAGACAAACTGGAAAAACCCAAAATTCATGAGATTTTGGATACTCAGTTAGGTCTTGCCTTAGCTGTGGATAATAATTAGCACTGCTCCAGATCCATCTAACAAATCTTAAAAACAAGACCCCAAAAAAGATCACACTGTTTTAAGTAACTTAACTGCATCTTAGAACAAAGCTCAAGAATTCAAAAGCCCTAGGAATTCAAAAATATAGTACCCAACAAAGTAAAATGCACAACATCTGGCATTCAATTACAGATTACTAAGCAATGAGATAAGAAAACATGAACCAACAGCAGGAGAATAATCAGTTGGAACTAACCTAGAATTGGCACAAAGGTTAGAACTAGCTAACAGTAAAAAAGGTTTTATAAATGTGTTCCATATGCTCTAAAAGTAGAGAAATAAAAGATATAAATAAGGGGTGCCTGGATGGCTCAGTCGTTAAGCCTTCTCCTCAGGTCATGATCCCAGGGTCCTGGGATCGAGCCCTGCATTGGGCTCCCTGCTCGGCGGGAAGCCTGCTTCTCCCTCTCCCACTCCCCCTGCTTGAGTTCCCTCTCTCACTGTGTCTCTCTCTGTCAAATAAATAAATAAAATCTTAAAAAAGATATAAATAAGACTGAACTTACACTTCTAGAGATGAAAACCACAATGTGTGAGATGAAAAATACACTGGATGGGATTAAAGGCAGTTAGACATTGCAAAAGAAAAAACTAATGAACTCAAAGCACAGCAACAGAACCTATCCAAAATGCAATACACAGAAAAAAACCGCAAAAACTGAATAGTATACTGAGTTGTGGAATCAACTTCAAGCTACCTAATACATGGATAACTAGAGTCCCAAAACTGAGGTTGGGGAGAGGAGGACAGGGAAAATACTTAAAGAAATAACAGCTGAAAATTTTCCAAACCAAATGAAAGCTATAAATACACAGATCCAAGAAACTCAATAAATCTTAAATACAAGAAACATGAGAAAACTATACCAGGAGATATCAAATTGCTCAAAACAAGGGGCAAAGAAAAATCTTAAAAGCATCAAGGGAAAAAAGATATGTTACATAGAGAGAAACAAAGAGATGACAACAAATTTCTCATGGGAAACAATACAAGGGAGAAGACAGTGGAAATAACATTTTTAAAGTACTAAAATAAATAAAAACTTGTCAATCTATAATTCTATACCCAGCAAAAATAGCTTTTAAAAGCAAAGACAAAATAAATACATTTTCAGACATAAAAGCTGAAAGAATTCATACACACTACAAGAAATGTTTAAGCAAATCCTTCAGATAGTAGAATTATGAGCATTAAAAAAAGTAATGAAAATTCCTGGAAATGGTAACTAAATGTTAACTATACAACCTAAATGTAAATACTTAAAAACCATAATGATGTATTGTGGGGCATAAACCATATAAAATAAAAAACATAACAGCAGCATAAAGGAGCAAAGAGAAAAAAAATGTAAGTAAACTATTATAAGTGATGACAACTAAAAAGCAGAGATTATCATACTGGGTAAAAGCCAGACAACTCTATAAGCATCATATTTTAAATATAAAAACACAAAAGACACAACTAGGTTAAAATTAAACAGATGAAAAAATACATACTATATTTACACTAGTCCAGAGAATGCTGGAGTGGCTAAATTAATTAGTAGATTTCAGAGCAAAGAATATTATCAGGGATAAAGAAGGTCATTTTACAATGATAAAGTAGTTAATTAATCAAAAAAAAAAAAAACAATTCTAAACATTATACACCTAATAAGAGAGCCTCAAAATACATGAAGCAAAAACTGATTAAATCATAAGGAAAAATAGATAAATACACAATATGGTCAGAGGTATTACTACTCCTCTCTCAATACTTGCTAGAACAAGTAGGCAGAAAGTTAGCAAGGAAATGGTAAACTTGAACAACACCAGTGACCAATCTGTCTGACTGATATTTACAGAAAACTCCAACAACAGCAGAATCCACATTCTGCTCACACACATGTAGAACACTTACCAAAATAAGCCCATAGTCTAGGCCATAAAACAAATCTTAAATTCAAAAGGATTCAAATCATACAAAGTAACACTCTCTGACAAATGGCATTAAATTATAACTCAATAATAAAAAGATCCTTGGTAAATCCCCAAGGGCCCCAAAATCAAAGAACTCAGTTCCCACCAGAAACTAGAAAATGAAGAGCAAATTAAGCGCTAAGTAAGCAGAAGAAAGGAAATAATAAAAATCTTAGTGGAAATCAATAGAGATGGGAGAAGAAGAAAAAAAACAACAACCAAAAGCTGTTTTTGAACAGAATATTAAAACTGATAAACCTTTGAACAGATTGATAAAAAAAAAAAAAAAGAGAAGACACAAATTACATCAAGAAAGAGAGGTGTCACCTCTACACATCTACAAATATTCAAAAGATACTAGAACATTATGAACACTCTTGTCAATAAATCTGACAACTTAAATGAACGAATTCTCTGAAAGACTTTAATTACCAAAGCTCACTCAGAAAGAGATAACTTGAATAGCCTTGCATCTTAAAACTTGACATTGTAGTTAAAAATCTCCCCACAAAGAAATTCCAGGCCCAAATGGCTTTAATTCTTAATTCTTATCACACACTACAGGAAAAATAATGCCAATTCTATATAGACTCTTCCAAAAAATTAAAAAGGAAAAAATACCCCTCAACTGATTCTACGAGGCCAGTATTACCCTAATACCAAAAGCAAATACATTATATGAAAACTTAACACTCTCCCTCCCTCATGACCACAGACATAAAAATTCTAAACAAAATTTTAGCAAAAATAAAAAATCCAATAATACATTACAAGGATAATACATCATGATCAAGTAAGAAACTCCAGGTTGGTAACTCACCATATTAACAACCTAAAACAACAACAACAACAACAATAACCCTCAAGAGACACAGAAAAACCATTTGATAAATTCAACATCTATTCCTGTCAAAAACCCTCAACAAACCAGAAGTAAAAGAGAACTTCCTCAACCTGAGGAAGGGTATCTATGAAAAATGTATAGCTAAAATCACACTTAATAGTGAAAGACTCACTGCTTTCCCCCTAAGATTATGAACAAGACAGGAATGTTCACTCTTAACTACTCCTGTTAAACACTGTCCTAGAGGTTCTAGCCAGTACAATCAGGCAACAAAAATAAAATGCATCCAGACTGGAAAAGGGGAAGTAAAACTGGCTTTATTTACAAACATAATTATCTACACAGAAAATACAATGGAATTTACAGAAAAACTATTAGAACTAGTAAGTCAGTTTAGGAAGATTACAGAATACAAGACCAATATACAAATATCAATTCATTTCTATATATTAGCAATGAACAATAACAACTGAATTTTTAAAAAATACCATTTAGAATAGTATCAAAAATATGAAATGCTGGGGGGCACCTGGGTGGCTCAGTAGGTTAAGCGTCTGCCTTCGGCTCAGGTTATGATCTCAGCATCCTGAGATGGAGCCCCACATCTGGCTCCCTGCTCAGTGGGGAGTCTGCTTCTTCCTTTCCTTCTGCTGCTCCCCCTGCTTGTGCTCTCTCGCTTGCACTCTCTCTCTCTCAAATAGATAAAATCTTTAAAAAATATATGAAATACTGGAGATAAATCTGACAAAAGATATAAAAGATTTTTATAGTGAAAACTACAAAATATTACTAAAAGAACATAAAGACCTAAATAGAGAAAATGTCCCTCTTCAAAAGACAAAATATTAATATGTCCATTCTCCCCGCAACTGATCTATATATTTAACACAATCCCATTAATATCCCAGCAGTCTTCATTACAGAAATTGATAATAGGACTCGCAAATTCTTAAGGAAATGTGAAGGACCAAGAACAGGCAAGACAACTCTGAATAAGAACAAAGTTGGAGGACTAACACTGTTTCAGTAATTATTACAAAGCTACAGTAGTCAAGATAGTGTGGTTCTGGCATCCAGATAAACAAAGAGATTATTGGAACAAGAGACCTGATATAAACCAATACATGCATAGGCAACTGACTTTCAACAAGTGCACTGACGATGCAATAGGAAAAGAACAGCCCTTTCAAAGAAATGGCACTAGAACTGGATATGCACATGCAAAAAAAAAAAAAAAAAAGAACTTGGATACATACTTTGTTCCATATGTAAAAATAACTCAAAATGGAGCATAGATCTAAATGGAAGACCTAAAACTATAAAACTTTTAGAAGAGAACATAGGAGAAAATATTTGATACCTTAAATGAGGCAAAGATTTAGATGCAATACCAAGAACATGATCTATTAAAGAATAACTTGATAAATTGGAACTTAAGAACTTCTCTTCAAAAGACATCTGTTAAGAGAATGAAAATACGAGCCAGACTGGAGGAAGTCTTTGCAAACATATATCTCCAGATGACTTAGAGCCAGACTATATAGGAATTCTCAAATCTCAATTAGAAAACAAATAATGCAATATAGACATGGGCAAAGATGTCCTAGAGCCACTTTACCAAAAAAGATATATGGATGTCAAATAAGCACATGAAAAGATGCTCATTATCATTATTCACTGAGCAATAACTACTTTGGAAAACAAATTAGCCATTTAAGTTGAACATACACCCACCATATGATCCAGACTTTCCACTGGCAGGTGAGAAAAAGAAACATGTGCATACAAAGACTTGTCCATGAATTTCATAGAAGCTTTATTTGTAATAGCCAAAAACTGGAAATAGCCCATATTTTCATTAAAATATGATAAATCATGGTATATTCACACAATGGAATACTAGTCAGCAATTAAAAGGAATACACTATTGATATGCACAAGAACTTGCATGAATTTCAAAGGCATGGTGGTAAGTAAAAGAAGTGAACCTCGGGGGCAGAGCAAGATGGAGGAGGAGTAGGAGACCTGGATTTCGTCTCCTCTCAGGAATTCAGCTGCATAGGGATCAAACCATTCTGAACACTTACAAACTCAACAGGAGATCGAAGAAAAGAAGAGCAACAACTCTCTCATCAGAAAAGCGACCACTTTCTGGAAGGTAGGACGTGCAGAGAAGTGAATCCGAGGCGATATTCAGGAGGATAGACGGCGGGGGAGGGGCCTCTGTCGGCCGCTTCTGGCAAGTGATAGAACCATGGAGCACAAAATTGGAACTTTTAAAAGTCAGCTCCGCTGAGGGACGTCACTCTGGTGGCTAAGTGGGAGGTGGAACCCTCTGGGACAGTGTGGTCTCAGGACCCTCGGTGTCACAGAAAGATTGGGGGTGCCTGAGTGTGGTAGAGCTTCCAGGTAACGGAGCAGGGAAGCCGGCTGCTGAGGCGGAGCCCAGGCGCGGGCTCTCAGCTCGGGGTTGCCATAAACCGTGATCCGCAGCACAGTCGGGCCACTGCTCCTCCAGCAGGGACCCAACAAGCGGCAGATCCGGGGAGACTCACCTTCCTCCCCGGGGAGGAGCCGCGCAGGAGTGCACCGCAGGGATCTGCTGGGTTTGGAGACTCCACCTGGGGTCGGGTGCCGGAGATAGAAACACGTGGTCACAGGCCGGGCGAGCACGGAGTGCGGCCGGAGACCGGGGAGACGGGAGTGACTGACGCCTTTTCTCTGGGGGCTCACTGAGGAGCGGGGCCCCGAGTTCTCGGCTCCTCCGGGGCGGAGATTGGGAGGCCGCCATTTTCACTCTCTGCCTCCAAAGCTGTATGGAAAGCTCGCAAGGAACAAAAGCCCCAGAGAGCAAACCCGAGCAGATTACTTAACCGGGAGGGGGCAAGGGCGGGGCAATTCTGCCTCCGGCAAAGACATTTGGAAACCACGGCAACAGGCCCCTCCCCAGAAGATCAGCGAGAACAGCCAGCCAAGACCAAGTTTACCAATCAATGAGAACAACAGAACTCCAGCGCTAGGGGAATACTGCACATAGAATTCATGGCTTTTTTACCATGATTCTTCAGTCTTTCAAAGTTAATTTTTTTTTAACTGTCTTTTTCTCTTTTTTTTTTTTTGAATTTTTCTTTTTCCCTTTTTCAACCAACATCTTATCAATCCCTTTTTTTATTTTTAAGATTTTATTTATTTGACAGAGAGAGACACAGCGAAAGAGGGAACACAAGCAGGGGGAGTGGCAGAGCGAGAAGCAGGCTTCCCGTGGAGCAGGGAGCCCGATGCGGGGCTCGACCCCAGGACCCCGGGATCAGGACCTGAGCTGAAGGCAGCCGCTCAACCGACTGAGCCACCCAGGCACCCCTTATCAATCCCTTTTTTTAAAAAAACATTTTTATTTTTCATTTTTAGAGTCATATTCTATCCCTTCATAGTAGTTACCCTTATTTTTGGCATATATACATAAGTTGTTCTCTCTTTAAAATTTTGAGATAGTTTCTTCTAACAGATTAAAATATACCTTAAATCTCTAGTATATGGTTTTTTCTACTCCCCTGCCTGATCACATTCTCTCCCTTTTTTCTTTTTTAAAATCCTCTTTTCTTTTTTCAAAAAACTTATCAATTCCTTTTATAAAATTTTTTATAATTTCCATCTTTACAGTCATATTCCATCCCTTCATCATATCAATCCTTATTTTTGTACATATATAAGTTTTTCTTTAAAATTTTGGGAGGCACTTTCTTCTAAAAGACCAAAATACACCCCAAATCTAGTGTGTGGCACTGATCTATATACCAGCCTGATCATATTTGATCACATTCTGTTTTTTTTTGTTGTTGTTGTTTTGTTTTGTTTTTGTTTGTTTTTATCTTTATCTTTTTTTCTTTTTTTTCTTTTTCTTTTTTCTCTCTTTCCGTTTCTTGTTCCACTGCTTCAGGTCTTTTCTGAGTTGTTTAGAGTATATTTTCTGGGGACGTTGTTACTCTGCTAGCATTTTGTTTTCTCATTAATCTATTCTCCCCTGCACAAAATGACAAGACGGAAAAAATCACCGCAACAAAAAGAACAAGAGGTAGTACCGACTGCCAGGGACCTACTCAATACGGACATTAGTACGATGTCAGATCTAGAGTTGAGAATCATCACTTTAAAGATACTAGCTGGGCTTGAAAAAAATATGGAAGTTATTAGAGAAACCCTTTCTGGAGAAGTAAAAGAGCTAAAATCCAACCAAGTAGAAATCAAAAAGGCTATTAATGAGGTGCAATCAAAAATGGGGGAACTAACTGCTAGGATAAAAGAGGCAGAAGAGAGAATCAGTAATATAGAAGACCAAATGATGGAAAATAAAGAAGCTGAGAAAAAGAGAGATAAACAACTACTGGATCATGAGGGCAGAATTCGAGAGATAAGCAATACCATAAGACGAAACAACATTAGAATAATTGGGATCCCAGAAGAAGAAGAAAGAGAGAGAGGGGCAGAAGGTATAACGGAGCAAATTATAGCAGAGAACTTCCCTAATTTGGGGAAGGAAACAGGCATCAAAATCCAGAAAGCACAGAGAACCCCTCTCAAAATCAATAAAAATAGGTCAACACCCCGACATCTAATAGTAAAACTTACGAGTCTCATAGACAAAGAGAAAATCCTGAAAGCAGCTCGGGAGAAGAGATATGTAACCTACAAGGGTAGAAACATTAGACTGGCAACAGACCTATCCACAGGGACCTGGCAGGCCAGAAAGGACTGGCAGGATATATTCAGAGCACTAAATGAGAAAAATATGCAGCCAAGAATACTCTATCCAGCTAGACTGTCATTGAAAATTGAAGGAGAGATAAAAAGCTTCCAGGACAAACAAAAACTAAAGGAATTTGCAAACACGAAACCAGCCCTACAAGAAATCTTGAAAGGGGTCCTCTAAGCAAAGAGAGAGCCTAAAAGCAACATAGACCAGAAAGGAACACAGACAATATATGGTAACAGTCACCTTACAGGCAATACAATGGCACTAAATTCCTATCTTTCAATAGTTACCCTGAATGTAAATGGGCTAAATGCCCCAATCAAAAGACAAAGGCTATCAGATTGGATTAAAAAACAAGACCCATCAATATGCTGTCTGCAAGAAACTCATTTAAGAACCAAAGACACCCCCAAATTGAAAGTGAGGGGGTGGAAAACCATTTACCATGCTAATGGACACTAAAAGAAAGCTGGGGTGGCAATCCTTATATCAGACAAATTAGATTTTAAACCAAAGACTGTAATAAGAGATGAGGAAGGACATTATATCCTACTTAAAGGGTCTATCCAACAAGAAGATCTAACAATTGTAAATATCTATGCCCCTAACATGGGAGCAGCCAATTATATAAGGCAATTAATAACAAAAGCAAAGAAACACATCAACAACAATACAATAATAGTGGGGGACTTTAACACCCCCCTCACTGAAATGGACAGATCGTCTAAGCAAAAGATCAACAAGGAAATAAAGACTTTAAATGACACACTGGACCAAATGGATTTCACAGACATATTCAGAACATTCCATCCCAAAGCAACGGAATACACATTCTTCTCTAGTGCCCATGGAACATTCTCCAAAACAGATCACGTCCTAGGTCATAAATCAGGTCTCAACTGGTACCAAAAGACTGGGATCATTCCCTGCCTATTTTCAGACCACAAAGCTTTGAAACTAGAACTCAATCACAAGAGGAAAGTTGGAAAGAACTCAAATACATGGAGGCTAAAGAGCATCCTACTGAAGAAGGAATGGGTCAACCAGGAAATTAAAGAAGAATTAAAAAAATACATGGAAACCAATGAAAATGAAAACACAACTATTCAAAATCTTTGGGATCCAGCAAAGGCAGTCCTAAGAGGAAAGTATATAGCAATACAAGCCTTTCTCAAGAAACAAGAAAGGTCTCAAGGACACAACCTAACCCTGCACCTAAAGGAGCTGGAGAAAGAACAGCAAATAAAGCCTAAACCCAGCAGGAGAAGAGAAATAATAAAGATCAGAGCAGAAATCAATGAAATAGAAAGTAAAAGAACAGTAGAACAGATCAACGAAACTAGGAGCTGGTTCTTTGAAAGAATTAAGAAGATTGATAAACCCCTGGCCAGACTTATCACAAAGAAAACAGAAAGGACCCAAATCAACAAAATCATGAATGAAAGAGGAGAGATCACAACCAACACCAAAGAAATACAAACAATTATAAGAACATATGAGCAACTCTATGCCAGCAAATTAGATAACCTGGAAGACATGGATGCATTCCTAGAGATATATCAACTACCAAAACTGAACCAGGAAGAAATAGAAAACCTGAACAGACCTATAACCACTAAGGAAATTGAAGCAGTCATCAAAAATCTCCCAAAAAACAAAAGCCCAGGGCCAGATGGCTTCCCAGGGGAATTCTACCAAACATTTCAAGAAGAATTAATACCTATTCTTCTGAAACTGTTCCAAAAAATAGAAATGGAAGGAAAACTTCCAAACTCATTTTATGAGGCCAGCATTACCTTGATCCCCAAACCAGACAAAGACCCCATCAAAAAGGAGAATTACAGACCAATATCCCTGATGAACATGGATGCAAAAATTCTCACCAAAATACTAGCCAATAGGATCCAACAGTACATTAAAAGGATTATTCACCACGACCAAGTGGGATTTATCCCTGGGCTGCAAGGTTGGTTCAACATCCGCAAATCAATCAATGCGATACAATACATTAACAAAAGAAAGAACAAGAATCATATGATCCTCTCAATAGATGCAGAAAAAGCTTTTGACAAAGTACAGCATCCTTTCTTGATCAAAACTCTTCAGAGTATAGGCATAGAGGGTACACACCTCAATATCATAAAAGCCATCTATGAAAAACCTACAGCGAATATCATTCTCAATGGGGAAAAACTGAGAGCTTTCCCCCTAAGGTCAGGAACGTGGCAGGGATGCCCATTATCACCACTGCTATTCAACATAGTATTGGAAGTCCTAGTCACAGCAATCAGACAACAAAAAGAAATCAAAGGCATCCAAATCGGCAAAGAAGTCAAACTCTCACTCTTGGCAGATGATATGATACTTTATGTGGAAAACCCAAAAGACTCCACCCCAAAACTGCTAGAACTCATACAGGAATTCAGTAAAGTGGCAGGATATAAAATCAATGCACAGAAGTCAGTGGCATTCCTATACACCAACAACAAGACAGAAGAAAGAGAAATTAAGGAGTCGATCCCATTTACAATTGCACCCAAAACCATAAGATACCTAGGAATAAATCTAACCAAAGAGACAAAGGATCTTTACTCAGAAAACTATAAAATACTCATGAAAGAAATTGAGGAAGACACAAAGAAATGGAAAAACGTTCCATGCTCATGGATTGGAAGAACAAATATTGTGAAGATGTCAATGCTACCTAGAGCAATCTACACATTCAATGCAATCCCCATCAAAATACCATCCACTTTTTTCAAAGAAATGGAACAAATAATCCTAAAATTTGTATGGAACCAGAAAAGACCTCGAATAGCCAGAGGAATGTTGAAAAAGAAAAGCAAAGCTGGTGGCTTCACAATTCCGGACTTCCAGCTCTATTACAAACTGTCATCATCAAGACAGTATGGTACTGGCACAAAAACAGGCACATGGATCAATGGAACAGAATAGAGAGCCCAGAAATGGACCCTCAACTCTATGGTCAACTCATCTTTGACAAAGCAAGGAAAGAATGTCCAATGGAACAAAGACAGTCTCTTCAACAAATGGTGTTGGGAAAATTGGATAGCCACATGCAGAAGAATGAAACTGGACCATTTCCTTACACCACACACAAAAATAGACTCCAAATGGTTGAAAGACCTCAATGTGAGACAGGAGTCCATCAAAATCCTAAAGGAGAACACAGGCAGCAACCTCTTCGACCTCAGCCGCAGCAACTTCTTCCTAGAAACATCGCCAAAGGCAAGGGAAGCAAGGGCAAAAAGGAACTATTGGGACTTCATCAAGATAAAAAGCTTTTGCAAAGCAAAGGAAACAGTCAACAAAACCAAAAGACAACCGACAGAATGGGAGAAGATATTTGCAAATGACATATCAGATAAAGGGCTAGTCTCCAAAATCTATAAAGAACTCATCAAACTCAACACCCAAAGAACAAAGAATCCAATCAAGAAATGGGCAGAAGACATGAACAGACATGTTTCCAAAGAAGACATCCAAATGGCCAACAGACACATGAAAAAGTGCTCAATATCGCTCGGCATCAGGGAAATCCAAATCAAAACCTCAATGAGATACCACCTCACACCAGTCAGAATGGCTAAAATTAACAAGTTAGGAAACGACAGATTTTGGCGGGGATGCGGAGAAAGGGGAACCCTCCTACACTGTTGGTGGGAATGCAAGCTGGTGCAGCCACTCTGGAAAACAGTATGGACGTTCCTCAAAAAGTTGAAAATAGAGCTACCATATGATCCAGCAATTGCACTACTGGGTATTTACCCCAAAGATACAAAAGTAGGGATCCGAAAGGGTACGTGCACCCCAATGTTTATAGCAGCAATGTCCACAATAGCCAAACTGTGGAAAGAGCCAAGATGTCCATCGACAGATGAATGGATAAAGAAGAGGTGGTATATATATATATACAATGGAATATTATGCAGCCATCAAAAGGAATGAGATCCTGCCATTTGCAACGACGTGGATGGAAGTGGAGGGTATTATGTTGAGCGAAATAAGTCAAACAGAGAATAGACATGTATCCTATGATCTCACTGATATGAGGAATTCTTAATCGCAGGAAACAAACTGAGGGTTGCTGGAGCGGGGCGGGGTGGGAGGGATGGGGTGACTGGGGAGGGTATGTGCTCTGTTAAGTGCTGTGAATTGCGCAAGACTGTTGACTCTCAGATCTGTACCTCTGAAACAAATAATGCAATATATGTTAAGAAAAAAAAAAAAAAGAAGAAGAAGGTAGCAGGAGGGGAAGAATGAAGCGGGGGAAATCGGAGGGGTAGACGAACCATGAGAGACGATGGACTCTGAAAAACAAACTGAGGGTTCTAGAGGGGAGGGGGGTGGGAGGATGGGTTAGCCTGGTGGTGGGTATTGAGGAGGGCACATTCTGCATGGAGCACTGGGTGTTATGCACAAACAATGAATCATGGAACACTACATCTAAAACTAATGATGTAATGTATGGGGATTAACATAAGAATAAAAAAAAAAAAGAAGCCAACCTCAACATCATAGTCTCAAAACTATATATACCATAATTTCATTTACATGACATTCTCAAAAAGAGAAAACTACAGTGATGGAGAACACATCACTTGCCAGGGTTTACAAGTGTGGACAGAGGGTGTGACTATAATGGCAAAGCACAAGAGAGTTTTGGGGGGTAATGCAACTGTTCTGTATCCTGTGGTGGGAGTTACACAAATCTATACATGTATTTATAGAACATCACACACATACACAACACAGACATATTCCCTCCATCCCTCTTTCCCTCCCTTCCTTTCTCTTTGGTTTTCTTCTGCTTTCATTTTGCAGTGTATCAGGTAATCATGAATATCAGACTCCAGAGATCTTCTGCATTCTGTTTTATAAGTATATAATAAGAATGCACTACTGTATGTAATGTAATTTATTCAACTGCATATGTACCTTTAGGCAGTTTCCAATATTTTTCAATTACAAATAATGTTACGAATAACCTTGTGCATATGTATTTGTATGTCAGAAGTTTACCTTCTGGGCTAATTTCTAGGATTGGGATTGCTGGGTTAAAACACTAAACATGTATGTAGTTGTGTCAGATCATGTGCCAAATTTCATACCATTAAGGCTGTACCTTTTTTTGTTGTTGTTAGTGATCATTTGTTGAAATAAAATCCTGAGCAAGTGTAACTATAAGCGATAATACATTAATAATGATGAGTTCTGAAATAATAATACCATTATTTTAACCAATTTTTTTTTTAAAGATTTTTTATTTATTTGACAGAGAGAGACAGCGAGAGAGAGAGAGAGCACAAGTAGGGGGAGTGGGAGAGGGAGAAGCAGGCAAGGAGCCCAATGTGGGGCTCGATCCCAGCACCCTGGGATCATGACCTGAGTAGAAGGCAGACGCTTAAGGACTGAGCCACCCAGGTGCCCTAAGGCTGTACCTTTTTTTGCATTCCCACCATCAAAGTCGTGCTTTCCCACAGGCTCACCAGAGGTATTATCAAGCTTTTAAACTTTTGCCAGTCAGATAAGCGAGAAGTGGTAGCTTATTTGGTTTTTTTTTTCCTTAGACAAAAAGGACATTTGTTAATTTTTAAATAACAGCTTTATGGAGATATAATTCACATACTATGGAATTTCCCATTTAAAATACACAATGCATAGTTTTTAGTGTATTCACAGAATTGTTCAATCACCACCACTAATTCCAGAACATTTTCATCTGCCCAAAAAAGAAACCCCAAACCTTTTAGCAGGCACTCCCAATTCCTTCCTCCCCTAGTCCTAAGCTTTCTGTCTCTACTGATATACTTTCTGGCTCTAAGGATTTGCCTATTTTGGACTTTTTTTTTTTGTGGTCACATATGGTCTTTTGTGACTGGCTTCATTCACTTAGCATATTTTCAAGGTTTATTTGTATTTATAGTCTGCATCCATACTTTATTCTCTCTTATGGCTGAATAATATTTCATTTTATTATCCATTCATGAGTTGATGGGACATTTAAGTTATTCCTACTTTTTGGCTATTATGAAAAATACTTCTATGAACATTCCTATATGAGTTTTTGTGTGCACATATGTTTTCATTTCTTTTGGGAATAGACCCAAGACAACTGCTGGAACATACAGTAACTCTGTACTTAGCATTTTGAGGAACTGCCAGCCTGTTTTCCAAAGAAACTGCACCATCTTATATTCTCAATAGCAACGTATGACATTTTAATTTTTTTACATCTTCACCAATACTTGTTACTACCTGTCATTTTTATTACAAGTGTATCGGTGGGTGTGAAATGGTATCTCATTTTGGTTTTGATTTGTATTTCTCTGATGGCTAGTGATAATGGCCATCTTTTCATGTGCTTATATTGTTTGGAGAAATGCCCATTCAGATCCTTTGTCCATTTTTAATTGGGTTCCTTTTTCTATTGAGTTGTAAGAGTTCTTTATATGTTCTAGATACATGTTCCATATCAGGTATGTAATTTACAAAAATTTTCGCCCATTCCCTTTTTTTTTTTTTTAAAGATTTTATTTATTTATTTGAGAGAAAGAGAATGAGAGAGAGTGAGTACATGAGAGGGGGGAGGGTCAGAGGGAGAAGCAGACTCCCTGCCAAGCAGGGAGCCCGATGCGGGACTCAATCCAGGGACTCCAGGATCATGACCTGAGCTGAAGGCAGTCGCCCAACCAACTGAGCCACCCAGGCGCCCTCCCTTTCTTGACATTGTCCTTCGAAACACAAAATTTTTTCATTTTGATGACGTCCAATTTATCTATTTTTTCTTTCACTGTTTGTGCTTTTGGTGTCTTATCTACCAGGGAAACTAAAGTACAGACTCAATATTTTTGACAGGCTAAATAACGGCTCCTCAAGACGTCCACATCCCAATCCCCAGAATCTGTGAATGTTACTTTATATGGCAAATGGAATTTTGTGGATATGATTAAGTTAAGGATTTGTGACGGGGGGATCATCTTGGATTACCTACAGGAGTCCAGTGTAATCATATTGGTCTTTACAAGAGGGAAGCAGATCAGAGGATCAGAAGGCAATGTGACAATTAAAGAAAGAAGCTTGAATGAATGAAGCAAGACAGTAGAGTGATATGAGGAAAGGGCCATGAGCCAAGGAATGCAGGCAGCCTCTAGAAGCCCACAAAGGAGAGGAAAAAAATTCTCCACTTATGCATCTAGAAGGAACACACACCTGCCAACATCTTGATTTTAGAATTCTGCCTTCAGAACTATAAGAGAATAAATCTGCATAGTTTTAGGACACTAAAATCATGGTAACCTGCTACAGCAGCAATAGGAAATTAATACAGGGTGCAAGGTTTTAATTGCGGGACTGGCCATATAGGCACTCTCTGCCTCGCACATTCCAGACTCCCTGAAGGAAAGCAGGTATGTAGCATAAACCACATGGACTTAGGATCTACTTACAGAATTTCTATTCTATTCCACTTATCTATGTATATACCAATACCTTACATTTTCCAAGTAAATAATGGCTTTACAGTACATGTTTTAACTAACTGCTTGTGCTACTCACACCTCATAACTTTTCTTTTTCAGCATTTTCCCAGCATTCCTACATGTATATTTTTCCATATGAACTTTAACATCAACTTTTCTAACTATATCAAAGTTGTGTCGGTATTTTTTAATTGCATCTGTGTCAAATTAATGTTAACATAGGGAGAACTGACATCTTTATGATGTTGAGTTCTCCTATCCAAGTGCAAGGAATGTCTTTCCAATATTCAAATGTACTTCTCTGGCTTCAAGAATGTGTTAAAGTTTTCCTCAGATTCTGCACATTTCTTGTTATTCTTAAAACTACTTTCTGCTGTTAAAAGGCTAGTATCCAAAATCTATAAAGAACTTCTTAAACTCAACACCCAAAAACAAATGATCCAATCAAGAAATGGGCAGAAGACATGAACAGACATTTTTCCAAAGAAGACATCCAAACCGCCAACAGACACATGAAAAAGTGCTCAACATCGTGCGGCATCAGGGAAATCCAAATCAAAACCTCAATGAGTATCACCTCACACCAGTCAGAATGGCTAGAATTAACAAGTCAGGAAATGACAGATGGTGGCGGGGATGTAGAGAAAGGGGAACCCTCCTACACTATTGGTGGGAATGCAAGCTGGTGCAGCCACTCTGGAAAACAGTATGGAGGTTCTTCAAAAAGTCAAAAATAGAGCTACCATATGATCCAACAATTGCACTACTGGGTATTTACCCCAAAGATACAAATGCAGGGATCTGAAGGGGTACGTGCACCCCGATGTTTATAGCAGCAATGTCCACAATAGCCAAACTGTGGAAAGAGCCAAGATGTCCGTTGACAGATGAATGGATAAAAAAGATGTGATATATATATATATATATATATATATATATATATATATGATGGAATATTATGCAGCCATCAAAAGGAACGAAATCTTGCCATTTGCAACGAAGTGGATGGAACTGGAGGGTATTATGCTAAGCGAAATAAGTCAATCAGAGAAAGACATGTATCCTATGACCTCATGGATATGAGGAATTCTTAATCTCAGGAAACAGGCTAAGGGTTGCTGGAGTGGTGGGGGGTGGGAGGGATGGGGTGGCTGGGTGATGGACATTGGGGAGGGTATGTGCTATGGTGAACGCTGTGAAGTGTGCAAGACTGTTGAATCACAGATCTGTACCTCTGAAGCAAATAATACATTATATGTTTAGAAAAAAAAAAAAAGAAGATAGGAGGAGGGGAAGAATGAAGGGGGGGAAATCGGAGGGGGAGATGAACCATGAGAGACGATGGAGTCTGAAACACAAACTGAGGGTTCTAGAGGGGAGGGGGGTGGGAGGATGGGTTAGCATGGGGATGGGTATTAAAGAGGGCACGTTCTGCATGGAGCACTGGGTGTTATATGCAAACAATGAATCATGGAACACTACATTAAAAACTAATGATGTAATGCATGGTGATTAACATAACATAAAAAAAAAAGGCACACCACCAAAAAACAAACAAACAAACAATTTTCTGTTGTTGCTATTACTATTGATAACTTTTTGGCAATGTCTGAAATATTTCAAAAGCTTTTTTTTTTTAAGATTTTATTTATTTATTTGAGAGAGAGAGAATGAGAGAGAGAGCACATGAGAGGAGGAAGGGTCAGAGGGAGAAGCAGACTCCCCGCCGAGCAGGGAGCCCGCTGTGGGACTCGATCCAGGGACTCCAGGATCATGACCTGAGCCGAAGGCAGTCGCCCAACCAACCGAGCCACCCAGGCGCCCCTATTTCAAAAGCTTTTAAAAGAGTTTGGTAAAAAGGAGGAAACAAAGAAAGAGAAAAAATAAAACAATAAATGAAATGCACACATCATCTAGAGGGAGCAAATGTGTGAATGTGAGAGTAGCCTGTTAGCAGTTAGCAGCCTAAGTTCAATGGGCATCATGGACAGGTTTTCTAGAGGGAACAGAGATGTGGGTTAATTCACCATAAGAGTTCAGTGGAAGGATTTTAAGATAATTGCTGCTGTAATGCAAACAGCCAAAATCAGTAGCTTAAAGTAAAAACCATAAGAAAATTTCATTTGATACAGCATTAACATCTACCCCTAATAACTCTTAAGACTAAGACTCTTAAAAATGTAAGAAATTTTCTATTATCAAAAACATCTAATTTCAACCAACTGCCACAATCATACTTCACAATGAGACACTGAAGAAGTATTTCCCTATAAAGATGAAAAAAGATAAGGCCTGCTTTTTCACTATTTTTATTTAACGGTGTTCTAATACTCTAGCCAATGCGACAATACATATAAACATACATATTAATATTATTGAATAAGCTGTTATTCAATCATTTGGAGCCTACAAAAACGGCAATTTCAAATGGCTCAATTTAATGTGTGTGTGTGTGTGTGTGAAAGGAAAATAGAAAATATTAAAAAAGATGTCATCAAGTTCCAAATTTGTCTAATATTTTAATGTAATCCTAATCAAAAAGCAAAGAGAGGGGCGCCTGGATGGCACAGTCAGTTAAGCGACTGCCTTTGGCTCAGGTCATAATCCCAGGGTTCTGGGATCAAGCCCAGCATCAGGCTCCCTGCTCAGTGGGGAGTCCGCTTCTCCCTCTCCCTCAGCCCCTCCCGCTGCTTGTGCTCGCTCTCTGTCAAATAAATAAAATCTTTTTTAAAAAAAGCAAATAAAAAATTTTATATTTTCTTCAAAATGATTTTAGGGTTTGTAGAGAATAAAAACAAGACAGACAAGAAAATATTTTTGGAAGAACAGCAATTTAGGGGGAAGGAATGACCTGCCAAGCCAGCTAATAAAATGGACAAATGAATAAAATAAAGACAAAGATGGAATACTTAAAATAAATTTAAAACAAAAATATACATCAGTTAGGAAAAAAGCAAAATCAAGTAACTCATCCAAGTATGAGAGAGAATTTGCATGAAAAGGAAATATTGTGTATAACTCAATAACTGGTGTTAAGGCAACTAACCATTTGAGAAAAATAGATTCCCTACCAGATACCAACAGACTGATGAATTAAAGGTTTTCATTTACAAATAGAATCATAGAGAAAAAAATATTGAATATATTTCATGCATAGGGCTTTTTACACATAACAACAAAGGCAGAAACCATAAAGGAAAAGAGTGACAGATTTGGCCAATAAGTCTTAAAATAATGATATAAACATAAAATTGAAATGTAGAAATTGAAATGCAAATGGAAATTTGGAAAAGTGAAATCCTTAATTGTTCACTTAAGTCAAAAAGAAAAATCCAAACCCCAACAGAAAAATTGACAAAAGACAGAATCAAACAATACAAAAGAAATACAAATGGCTAGCAAATGTATAACAGTATTCAGTCTTACTAGTAATTTTTTAAATGTGTCAGACACTGTTGAGAGCTTTTTACCCACCACCTCAGTAAATCTTTGCAACAACTCAATGAGAAAGATGCTGTTATTATCCCTACTCTATGGATAACGAAACTTTGACATAAAGTGGTCAGTCATACTTACCAAAGTCACACAGCCAGAAAGCAGATGGCCAGAGACCAGAGCCACACTGTGAGTCACTATTTCCACTTCCCAATATTACCTCTTAGAGTCCTAGGCAAGGCCATGAGTTCTCTCACTGACTGAGGTAACTCACAAAGCAGTTCTGATACGTTCTTCCTCCTCCAACTCCTTGCCATACACAGAACGGTGGTGTCCGGAATTCTTTCTTCGTGGACACACATTTTGACTTAGGTCCATATGCAGAATACTACTTGGATCACTCAGAATCTCCCAAGGTTATGAGTCTCAGAATACCAGCTAGAGCTTTTGAGCCCTCCTCTCTGAACCTGAGGTACTTCTTACACCTGACTGTCTCATCACTCAGTGGTACAAAAACCGTGGTTAAGAAACAGGAGCAATTTTTAAAAAATCAATTAAAACAAAGTGGCAACTTTTCTTGCCAGATTGGTGAGGACTTAAAAGAAGAGTAACAGCCAATGAGGGAAAGCAGGCACCCTCACAAAATATTGTTGAAATGTGAACTGATAGTTTTTTTCAAAGGCCATGTGGCAAATATCTATTTTTCAAATGGGGAGCAGGGGGAGAAAAAGCAAGAGAAGGAACAGAGACTAGAAAATTGATGACTGATGTTGGTTTTTTTTTTTTTTAAGATTTTATTTATCTATTTGAGAGAGAGAGCCAGAGTGTGTGTGAGAGGGAGAGAGAGAAACTGAAGCTGACTCCGCACTGAGCACAGAGCCTGATGCGAGGCTCGATCCCACAACCGCGATATCAGGACCTGAGCCGAAACCAAGAGTTGGACACTTAACCAACTGAGCCACTCAGGTGCCCTCGTTCTTTGTACTTGATAGATTATAGAAACTGTTCTCCATTTACTCATCCATATTTTATAACTTGTTTCATTTTTACAATCAACATGAATTTTTTGTGAAAGTGAAAAAAGTTTTTCCAAAACTGACCTCCAAACTGTACGCATAGGAGGACTTATTATATATTATACTGTCTCATTTTACTGGAGATTAGAATCATGTATTATACTATCACAAGCAAGCACCCCCCCAGGAGTACTGACAGCCACAGAGGAATTGTAACCAAGAATTTATCTGAAGAGTTAAGGAAGAAGGACTGGCACCCCACATAGGGCTAATATAAGGATTAAATTAGATAAGGTATGCAAAGCAATTAACACAGTGTTTGCACAAAGAAAGTACGTGATAAACATTAACCATCGTCATTAAGTAATTATAGGCATTACCAATTAGAGGCAATAATTGCAAACATACTATAGTCCCGAAATGGTGAAAAATCAAACTTGTATAAATACTACCATTTCAGAAATACCTTTTCTTCATTCTGGTTCATCTTTAATTGGTTATGGTTCACTGCTTCTTCTACCAAGACAGGACTGAAGGTATTCAAACACTTAAAATGCTTGGTCCAGGAAGAACATGACCCAGTCCTTACCCTCCAAAAGCTCATGCTCCTATACGAGCACAAATAAACCCAAATGCGGTTGGGAAGGAACTGACAATATTCAGAAATTTTCTATTTACAAGACTGTCTAAGATCCTATTAAAATTCAGTCTAACTCCAGCCTGCTTCTTTCTTGCATCTTTTTCTCGTCAACATGAGTCTCAAGTAACCTTTTTTCACATCCAGACAGAACCTAAGAGAAGCCCCCGGTATGGTGAGATAAACCTTTAAATATGAAATAATTCCCCTACATGTGAAAGATCTGAAAAGAGAAATTGACTCTTGGTAGTGCTAACCACTACTTCATTCCCTATTTGCAAATCAAGAAGCAATACTTCACATGAAGTCACCAATTCACCAAGCATTTCTTAAAGTGATCCAGTTTGAAAAGCACACTGCCCTCTCTTATGCACTGCTCTACCAAATAACTTTTGGAATGACAAACTTTATTTATAAAGAGCTCTGAGATAAGGCTTAAGTTCTAGACACACCTTTCTACTATAAATAATTCCTTAGAAAATCTTCTGCTTCCAATTTAATCATTCCCCAAAAAAGAATACCCAGGTAGGGCCCTTGCCATACCATGAATACAAACTGCTAATTAATTTCTATCAGTAGAGTTGTCTTGGGCTATTTCTCAAACTTTACTGCTGTGACAGTTTTTTACTATCACATGTTTTGATCCAAATGTAATACTGTAACTATATAAAACAGAATTAGTTAAGAAACAAAGTTAGACTGTCATAACATTTTGCAATCGTAACTGATTTAGAAAATAATCACAAATTTCTTAGAACTTAAGAAGACTTAAAATATGTTTCAGTTTATAGGTAAGCAATCTAAGGAAATACTTTAAACATGTAGAATATTTTGTTTCAAATACAGAGCATGTTTCTTTTCTCAAACACTACAAGTTCACAACACTTACTCATACAATAATTGAGATAATTTGTTAAAAAATGCAGGTTTGATTTATAGTAGCATAAAAAATAAAATACCTAAGAATAAATATAATAACCAAGAGGAGAAAGGCTTGTACATATTGAAAACTACAAACACTGCTGAAAGAAATTAAAGACAACACAGATAAATGGAATGACATCCCATGTGGAAGACAATACTGTTTAGATGTCCAAACTACCCAAAGCAATTTACAGATTCCATGCAATCCCTATTAAAATGACAAGAGCATTTTTTGCATAAACAGAAAATACCATCCTAAAATCCATATGGGATTTCAAGGGACCCCAAACAGCCAAAACAAAATGAGGATTTACACTTCCTGATTTTGAAACATGTAACAAAGCTACAGTAACGGAAAGTGTGGTCCTTGCATAAAGAGACAAACAGACCAATGGAATAGAGAGCCCAGAAATAAATTCTCATATATGGTCACATGATCGTCATACAAGGGTTCCAAGACCACTCACTGGGGAAAGGACATCTCTTCAACAAATGGTGCTGGGAAACAGGGTATTCACAAGCAAAAGAATGAATGTGGACACTCATACAAAAATTAACTGTAAACAGATCAAAGAATAAAATGAAAGATCTAAATCTAAAATTCCTAGAGAAAACAGGGGAAAAGCTTCATGACATCGGATTTGACAATGTTTTCTCAGGTAGGACATTAAAAGTGCAGGCAACAAAAGCAAAAACAGACAAATGGGACTATATCAGACTTAAAAACTTCTGTGTATCAAAGGTTACAATCAAAAGAGTAAAAGGGCAACCTATGGAATGGGAGAAAAGTATCTGCAAATCATCCATCTGATGAGGAGTTAATAACCAGTATATATAAAGAACTCCTGCAACTCAACAACAGAAATAACCCAATTTAAAAGTGGTCAAAGGGCTTGATAGATACTTCTCAAAAAAATAAAAATAAAATATATATATATGAATGGCCAACAAGCCTATAAAAAGATGCTCAATATCAGTTACAAAAATACAAATGAAAACCACAATGAGATATAACCTTACATTCATTAGGATAGCCACCATAAACAAACAAACAAAAACAGAAGATAACAAATAACAGAAGATAACAAGAATGTGGAGAAACTGAACCTTTGTAAACTGTTGGTAGAATTGCAAAATGGTGCAGCTACTATGGAAAATAGTATGGCAGTTGCTTAAAAAATTAAAAATAGGGGACGCCTGGTGGCTCAGTCGGTTAAGCGGCTGCCTTCGGCCCAGGTCATGATCCCAGGCTCCTTGCTCAGCAGGGAACCTGCTTCTCCCTCTCTCTCCCTCTGCTTGTGCTCTCTCTGTCAAATAAAATCTTAAAAAAAAAATAAAAAATAAAAATAGGACTACCTGGGCGCCTGGGTGGCTCAGTCGTTAAGCGTCTGCCTTCGGCTCAGGTCATGATCCCAGGGTCCTGGGATTGAGCCCCGCGTCGGCTCCCTGCTCTGCGGGAAGCCTGCTTCTCCCTCTCCCACTCCCCCTGCTTGTGTTCCCTCTCTCGCTATGTCTCTCTCTGTCAAATAAATAGATAAAATCTTAATAAATAAATAAATAAATAAATAAATAAATAAATAAAAATAGGACTACCATATGACCCAGTAATCCCACTTGTGGGTATATATCCCAAAAGAATTAAAAGCAGGATCTCAAAGAGACATTTGCACACCCATGTCCATAGCAGAATTATTTACAACAGCCAAAAAGTCAAAGCAATCCAAATGTCCATTGGTGAGTAAATGGATAAATGAAATGGAAAAAAATGGTATATAAATACAGCAAAATATTACTGAGCCTTAAAAAGGAAGGAAATCCTGTCACATGCTACAATATGATGAACCTTCAGGACATTATGCTAAGTGAAATAAGCCAGCCACAAAAAGACCCTGCATGATTCCACTTATATGAGGTATCTAAAATATTCAAATTCATAAAAACAGAAAGTAGAATGATGGGGCTGGAGCAGGGAAGAGAGATGGGGAGTTGTTGTTCAATAGATATGGATAGAGTTTCAGTTGTACAATATGAAAAAGTTCTGGAGATCTGTTCCACAACAATGTGAATACACTTAATACTACTGAACAGTACTCTTAAGATGGTTAAGATGGTAAATTTTATGTGTTTTTTTATAATTATATAGAAACAAACAAATAAAGCAGGTTTGACACTTGATTGTGACAGACATGTCAAGGATCCTCTTAGACTTTAGGCATTTTTCAGACCGTTGCTCTAAGTGCTCTATGTAACAAAATGAATCAGACAAAGAGTTATGGCTTTCTAAGAATCTTTCTAAGGCAATCACACAGGAATGAAAGAAAAACTCATCTAGTACTATGAATGAAACTAATGACCATCTAACTCAAAAATGCCTTCATAAGAATGAACAAAGTATTAGAAATGAACTTCTTTGGGAGCTCCTGGACCTCTAATGAAAGTCTCAGAGAGATTTCCCCATTGTCAAAAGCTGATGCCACTACCAGCCTTTGGATTATCTCCAGTTCCTTTTAATCAGGGCTAGTTTCTGAGAATATTCCACATGTCTAGGCTAACCTGTCATACCAATCTAGAACTAAGGAATGTTCACAGATTTTAGTCTTAATCTTGACCTGAGAATCTATCAGGTACTTAAATCATTGAGAACAGGGTCAGCAGCTTTCATTACCAAGTATCTGTTCCCTAGGTTATTTATTCACGGGTTTCCTTGGTTTCCTGTTAAGAATGTACATGATCCAGAATGGCCTGTGATCATTTTAATGGTTAACGATATGGATGATATGGATGTTTACAGCTGGTTAAAAAAAAAAAGTGCACTTCAGTGGAATACTTAATATACTGCCTCTGCAGGAACTGGCAGTCCTGCTCTTTCTCCAACTGGTATATATAAAAATCTACTACCGTTAAGTACTCATCCAGGATTATATAGTTGGTTCTAGGAACAGACGGCTTGGGATGAACATGGCTCAACCACCTACCAACTCTGTTACCTTCAGAATACTACTTAATTTCTCTGTGCCTGTTTCATGATCCATACATTGGTGTATAATAGAATCTGAAACCTTAAAATCCAAAAGTTACAGAAGTGTGGTTTACATAAGTGTATATCGCTCAGTTACAGGCAGAAGCAACATGCAAAGAAAAAAGTGGTGTCACCCTTTGTCTTATTATAGCAGAATTCCTAATGACACCAGCAACCAAGGTCCAAGTTTCACCTGTACTCTTGACTCTCAGCCCAGTCTCAGGTATAAGGGGGAAGATAAGGTCATTTTAGGTAAACCTTCATTTAAAACTGAATGCCTGCTATGTGCATACATAGCTATTGACCAAGGTTCAAAAATTCCAGTCTGGGTGAAGAAATGTCACCCATAAAATTTTAAGTTGCTAAATGTGTCAGAATGAGTAACAAAGACAATGCACACAGAAATGGAGAAAGTCCGGAGGGGAGAGCCCACCGCAATGCCTCCGGGCTGGAGGCTGTGGGAGAGCTGACCAAGATGGGGAACAGACACTGACACCACTTGCTAAGGGGTCAAAAACAAGACCAAGTGGCAGAGAGAATAATCACAGCATTAATAAAAACTGGGAAACCAGGATGGTGTGAGATAATTCTGACCTGGACATGCGCAGTGCATGTAGGGGTGTCTGCACACACGTGTGAAGAAAGACATCCCATGGGCGACTAGAAAGCAGTGACTGACGACTAAGGCAGGATGATAACCAAGAAGTACAAAGTCATGGAAATGAAAGGAGAAAAGTTCCAAGAAGCAGCTATCAACAGTGTCTGATGCTGCTTAAAACAGATAGTGAGGAAAAATTCAGCCCCAGAAAAAAAGGCCTCTCCATCTGCCAAGGCCGGTCAGAAAGCTCAAGCCACGTTTAGAATGAAAAAGAGTTTCTAAAATATCAAGCACTCAGCAATGATTTAATTTTTCCCCAAGAGTAGTTTGGCTTATTACTACTCCGGATGATAACAAATTAGATGATTTTACATCTACTCTCAAAGCTGATCTTTTTTGGCAAGAGTCTATGAGGACCCACTGAAAGGATTATAAAGAGAAGGAAAATAGTCATTAACAAGAGAAAGAGAGGACACACTTTTTCCAACTACAGGATTCCAAAGTTTCTGGCAGTAGCAAACAGCTTTTAGTAAAAGTAAGCCAACAAAAGTTCATTAGTGAAGCAGTTTTAACAAAGTAACGTTCTACTTACTAGGCTCAAATTAAAGAGTAGCCATTCTACCACCATACAAAAGATTAAAACAACTCACTCTTAAGAAAATCACTTCTAGGGCGCCTGGGTGGCTCAGTTGGTTAAGCAACTGCTTTCGGCTCAGGTCATGATCCTGGAGTCCCGGGATCGAGTCCCGCATCGGGCTCCCTGCTCAGCAGGGAGTCTGCTTCTCCCTCTGACCCTCCTCCCTCTCATGCTCTCTGTCTCTCATTCTCTCTCTCGCAAATAAATAAAATCTTAAAAAAAAAAAAAAAAAAAAAAAGAAAATCACTTCTAAAAATATTTTTACATTATAAAGTAATAATTTGATTAGAAAAAAATACCACTCCTAATCAATTCTACCATCCTAAAACAAATCCCCTAATTACATTTTAATTTCTTTTCTTGTGGCCTTTATTACTAAGTATTTTGTTCATATGCTTTGTAGATAAAACATTTTTGGACCCTCCTCCTGTGTCTGTCACAAATACAAACTTAAAAACAAAAATTTCTACACAAAACTAAAGTATCCTGGGTGGCTCAGATGGTTAAGCATCTGCCTTCGGCTCAGGTCATGATCCCGAGGTCCTGGGATTGACCCCCACATCGGCGGAGCCTGCTTCTCCCTCTCCCTCTGCCTGCCACTCCCCCTGCTTGTACTCTCTGTCAAATAAAAAACAAAAAAATCTTAAAAGAAAAAAAGTACCCAGCAAACAAGTTTAAAACCCTTAATAAAGAATACCAAACTTTGCCTTGCCATTAATAGCCAATTAATAATACATGTGACATTGAAATTTGTCACAGACTAAAACAACCATATTCCTGAAAATCTATCCAAGTTTATATCTACTAGATACATAAAATGTAGCTTTTTATTTATAATAAATTAAAAGACAACCATTCCTTCCAAAACCCACTTGACAGTGAAACTTTATTACCGGATATAAGATGCTCTTTTCAAAAGCTCCTATCTGCTGGCCACAATGGGCAAATTAATAAATCAAAATACTACTGGGGCGCCTGGGTGGCTCAGTCGGTTAGACATCCGACTCTTGGTTTTGGCTCAGGTCTTGATCTCAGGGTCGTGTAATCAAGTCCCGCACTGGGTTCGGTGCTCAGCGTGGAGTCTGCTTGCCCCTCTCCTTCAGCTCCTCTCTCTCTCTCTCTCAAATAAATAAATAAAAATACTTTTTAAAAAATCAAAATACTACTAAAAGTTATGTGTTTAACATACATACACATATTTTCATACATATTTTTATATTTTTACTACACATATCTATTTTCACTATTCTCAATATCTAGATCTTAGCTTCAAGAAAAATTTTGACACCAATCCAGAATAAGTGAGTTATCTGTAGTAATCATAGTAACTTCTTCCTCTCCCAACTCTTTCAAAATCCTTACAAACTGTAGAGCACAGCCAAAATATTCTGAAAGGTCCCTTTTCTCTGAAATAATTATACACCCCCACTGATCAGTAAAATTGGATGTTAAGATACAGAAATGTTAAAACATCCAGGATGTTAAGACAAGGAATGGCTCATGCTTCTGACTTAAGGAAATTAACATCTAGTCCAAACATGAAAAACTGCATTAGATAATGCACTTAGCTATTTCTGCTGTTTTTCTTCAAGAGACAATGAGTTTTATTTTGTTGTGAAGATTTTCTAGTGAAATTCTGCTGCAACTGACGAAAAATATACAAAATACAAAACACCCAGAGAACCATCATTAATATTGCAGGAAAATCTTAACTTTGAAAAATCACTAGTTTATACTACTAGCATAAACACAAAAAATCTTCAGGGTATGAATTGACAAACTGAACTCAGCTACCTTCAGAAATCTGCCCAGGCTTCCTGAAAAAACTCAACAGCACTTTTTTAGGGCAAATGCTGTATTTGTGACCTATCAGATGCCAAACTCATGGTATCACCATCATGTAAAAATCAATCTCCTTTCTTCTACTAACTCAAACAACAATACTATAGTTTGATCAGCAAGAAGGGGCCGAAAGCACAGGCCATTTTTGGAGCAACCTTCACAGAATACTTGATTAGAACCAGATTGTATCTATGATGGGCAGAGGCTTATGTTCTATAATAGTATAATTACCATCAGTATCTTGACTAGCTGGTTTGTACATTCAAACTGTTCGTACAGACACAACATGGGCCACAAAAGCTGTTTGATTCTGCCAGGACCACTGACTGAATCAACCACATCTTTTCATACTTTACACCCTGGCAAGAAATTCTTCTCATCTGAGCCTTACACTTAGGGGTATTAGAGATATTCACTCAAACTTATAAACTAAACAAACAGGAAATTAGCAAATATAATTTAGGCTGACATTTCTCAAACAAGGGATTTGTTAACTATTCACAGAAAATTAGCATATATATGGCTGTGGGGGGAAAAGCAGCAGAATTAAGTACAACTTAATGTTTTATGAGACTCAATCATTATTTTATTTCCCTGTGCTAATGGCCCATGAAGATAGTCATTCACTCAACATATGTTAAGTCCTTACTGTGTGCCTGGCACTGTATAAGGTAAGCAAAAGAACAGAGAAGCAAGGACACAAGGACTACTTGGAACAAAAGGAGACATGCCCATTAAATTATTGTACTGTTTTAGCTTTATTGGACACCAACTACATGCCAGACCGTACTGGACACACAATAGTAACAATCATCTAACTGCAGATCTGTAACCAATCAATGAACTATGACAGTAACAGGCCTGACTAGTCCTAAAGCAGCAATATTTTATTCTGGAAATAATCTTGCCTCTGTCAATTAATTCTTTCAATAGATAGCAATTCTCTTAATAATTTCCACCTATGTTAACCCAGACTAAGGTTGCTTACAGAGTTAAATGAGAGAATGGAATGTTTTGAACAGTAGAAACACATTAGTACTTTAACATTAATTTGGTTTGCATCTAGTTATTGCCTTCAATAACGATAACAAGTGACTTAAATCATAAAGCAGAACACCAACTGGAAAGTTACTGTGGCAAAACATTATTTTCTTGTAGTGGCAGTTTAGTGTAAAGTGGAAGCTAAACTAACAAGTTCTGCTTAGCTTTTTAAAAACCATTCACTTTTGGTGATTTATTTGTGAAAACTCTGTGACCACTCATTTCCCTAGGGTCAAAAAAAGGTAGTGCCGACACAACTACAGATTTGGTCCTCTAGGTTACAAAATAATTTTTAACCCTGTAGAAGTACCAGTTTTACATTAGTATCATTCGATACTAATGGGTTTTTTTTTTAAAAAAATAGGGGTCAGTTCTTAACTAAATTACAATAAAGGTTTGCAAACTAGAAACGATATTTGTTTTTAAACTCTGCCACATTAAAGATGACACCCAATCTTAAAATAAATTAAAAATGTAAACAGACTTCTAATAGCTTACTAGAGAACTAAACAGAATTGTATTATATATACCGAACTGCCAGCTAAACAACCAATACTGCAAAGCGATAAAGGAGAGGGAAGCTGAAGAAAACAAGATTCCTCTTCAAGAAATGTTTGAACAAATTCAAAGTAAAATTTTGTAAGCTATGTTTTGAACCCTTTCCACCAGTCTTGCTATTTTTACTACGACATTTTCTATGTGCACGCCGTTATCAAAACCACAACCAAAGGGGGGAAAGTGTCCTAAAATTTGAGTATTAACAGCAATCAAGTCTAAAAATATGCCCCTCCTACACAATGGGCCAAGTGGCAAGAAGATACGAGAACTCAGGAAGTTTTGAAAAGGCAGTGACAGCAGTCCAGAGGAAAGACAAGGGGAAGGAATCACGGAGAACAAGAACAACTCCGTGCAGCCAACGCCGCGAGCTGGCACTGGAACTGCAAGTTCCCGGCTCGGGACGGGACTCGACCGAGCAACTTCGCGCCGGACGGAGCTGCGCGCTCGGCCGCCCTCCGAGCCCCGAGCCGCAGCCCTTCCTCCCCGCTCGCAGCCCCGCGGCCGCCTCCGGGAGGGCGCGCTGACAGCCGCGGGGCCGGGCCTGGGAGCTGCCGGCCGGCTGACACCCACCTTCCTTCTCCGCCCGCGCCGCGGCCACTACGAGGGTCATCACCAGGTGCAGCGCTCCCAGTAGGCCGGCGGCCGCGCTCCGCGGGCCCCCGCCGCGGCTGGCCGCGGGCTCCACACCGGCCCCTGCGGACGTGGAGGCGGCGGCGGCTCCTGCTGCTCCTCCTCCAGCCCGCTTCCCCATCCCTGCCGGCCGGGGGCCGCCGCGCTCGAAGTCCGGCGCGGCCCTTCTCGGCGAGGCGGCGGCAGCGGCGGCGCGGGAGCCGTGGTCCGGGTTTTGGCCGCGGCGCCGGGTGCGAGAGCGGTTCCGGGCCCAGGGCTCGGGCTCCGGGCGTGGGTCCGGGTCCGTGCGTGCGTGTGAGCAAGAGTGTCAGTCACGGCCTCGGCCTCGGCATCGCCTACGAAGAGTCGAAGCGGAGAGGCCACGGGTCAAACACGGCGGGCGGCCATACTGGAAACGGGCACGGGCCGCGGGCTCTGGGCGCTGGCCTGCGAGGGGCGGGGCGCGGCCCTGGGCACCGCCCCGCCGTACCGTCACCTAGGGGGCCAGCAGGTCAGTCTGTCTGCCCCGGAGTCCGTGGTTCCGAATTTCTTGTCCCGGTCTCGGAGGCCCACGCCTTCACGGCCGGACAGGACACAGGCAGTACAACCCCAACCTGTCACCGCTGCCCCGCGGAGGAGGAGGAGGAGGAGGAGGAGGAGGATGGAGGCAGGCCCGGGCCCAGCCGCCAGGACTTATGATGGCGGTTCACGCTTCGCGGAGGCAGTGACGGCAATCACGTGGAGACAAGGAGGCCTTGCCGCGCAGCCGCCTTGGGGTGTGGGCGGGGCCGGGGGCACTGCGGGGCCCTGGGGGAGGTTCGCCCGCTGCTCCAAGGCGGGAACTAATCCCTTGCATCTCTGGTACTGCAATGGGAGAGCCTTCCAGAGGACTGGGTGCGCCTCCGGACCTCGAGGCCCAGCGCGGAAAATCCATTCCAGTGACTCCTCGTCTCACCTCCACCTTTCGGGCCGCCTGAGAATACTCCTGGCCTGGTTCAGTTCCTGGCGCTTCCTTGAGGACAGGGACCCACTCCATTCATCGTTATATCCTCAAGACACACTTCCCAGAAGCGCTTGATGGAATCATCTTGCTCTTGGAATTGTGCCTGCTTTGCTGCGGGAAAATCCTTTGCTGTGTGTATATAAAGCAGCAGTGACCCTGGACGGGGAGGGCAGATCGTTCTCTAGAAAGTGCCCAGTGGCCGTGCTGGCTTTGTCCGTCTTGGAAATTCTTAAGACGTTTTATACAGCTAGTTCCCGCAAGGCCCAAATCAAACGCCTTCTTTAGTATCCTTCAGGAAGCCTTCTCATGCCTCTTTCCAAGGAAAATAAGACTTCAGAAAGGCTTACGAAAGAAACTCAAAAGTGCTACCCTATGCAGTAGTCTTCTTTGTCAAGCAAGCACTTAAGTTTTTTATTTATAAATTAATATAATAGCCTTACCCTAATGATTGTGAAAAGCAATGTTCTTTTCCTGAATATTAGTGTTAAAATTGAATAATCAGATTTTGTTCTCGATGTAATGTAGGAACAATTATCTCTAAGTTGGATTTTCTGTATTTGTGTTTGTAAGGAAAGAGATTTCTAGAAGGCTTTTAACTCACTAAAGAAATCAAGCCCAAGGAAAAGTAACTATGTGCCTTAGCTGGGGCAAAGAGTACTTTCCAATGTGCAGCACAAAGAGTTGGCAACCCTCCCCCCATTACCAGGTTCAGGGCAGACAAGTCTCTCCGACTATGAAATGCTCAGGTTCTCTTACACAGGAATCAACTACATCCCCTGATTAGCCTGAGGCTCAAGAGCCACATGGGAAATAACTTGCATATGTCTATAATTGGAGCTTAGACATATACAGACATGTTTGATCAGAGGCCAATTTCCCATGAAGCTAGTGAAGCTTAAGTTTTAGGGCTCCTCTCCTGCATAAGTTCCTTCCAAGGCCTATCCACCTAACTGTGTATTTATAAAGCTTTAATCTTGTTCTTAATGGGCACTCCCCAATAGTTGTAGAAGCTTTTAGAGCCCACTGTATCCGAACCTTCCCTGTACCTAATGGACATTGGGAGCCAGAGGGATGATAATGGAAGTTTGTTTCCCAGAAAGGAAAAGGAGACTGCTGGGAGAATAATAATAAAAGAAGAAGGACTTACTAGACAGCTTGGTAAACTGTGTTGAGCACCCGGGGTTGAGCCACCATCACCCCATTATCCCCTCTCCCCCAACACTTGTGTTCCTCAGGAAGGAGAGAACTAGGAGTTAAAACAGAAGAAACGATCACCAAGGACCCTTCTGAAGTTCTTGATTAGCTCCAGACCTCCCTTCTCCCCTTTGAGGAATTAGAGAGACCTGGGCATTTGGCAGGTGGAGGCAGGCTCTTCAGCTGGGAAATTAGGGAAAACCTGCTAAACCAGCGGTTCTCAAAGTGCTAGACCAGCAGCGTCTGCATCACCTGGGAGCTTGAGATCCAGCAATCCGTTTTAACAAGCCACCTGAGTGATTCTAGTACATGCTCAAGTTTGAAAACTGTTGACATAAGCCAGGAACTATAGGTTGTTGGGACTTCTCATCTTCTACTTGCTTTGCTCTCTAGCCAGATTAATAAACTACTATTAGAAGCAGAGTTAAAAGGAACTCAGATGAATTTGGGCTTAAATCCCAGCCCTGCCTTTATTAGCTATATGATGATAGGCAAATTGCTCAACTTTTCTGGCCTCACTTTCCTTTTATGTAAAATGATACCTAATAAATTTGGGAAGATGAAGCAAGATGTTTGTAAATGTATAGGCTATGTCTGGCACATAGTAGGAGATTGTCAGAGGTAGCTATTAAGTACTTATTTTTTCAAAACACCATATTAGGCACAGTGACAGTTTCAAAGATCATTGATTGATTTATACTCCCACTTCACTCACAAAATATTTGAAGAGGCTTACAAGAATACTTGCATTTAATAAAAATACATTTGAATTAAAATTTGGGACCAAGAGGAGAAAACACTGTTGGAAGCCTCATGGCTCTACCTCCCTGGCTCCCTAGTTGACTGCATGTGGTCTCCTGGTGTGGGATACTATGCTTTTTCAAGTCCCAACTTCAAGTCACTAGCCAGACCTTGCTGTGTCTATTGCTGATCCCACCCCAGCATCTCATAGATGTCTGAAACTCACATGAACTCCTAATCGCCCCCAGCTTGCTTTATCCACAGCTTTTCCTATCTCCAGAGCAACTCCGACTATCCAGTTGCATAGGCCATAAACCTAAGAGTTATTCTTTACTCGTCTCTGTGTATATCCAGAATCTAGCCATTTCTCACCACCTTCATGGCACACTCTGGTATGAGTCACATCATCTTCTGCCAGGAATTCTGCAAGAACTTCTTAACAGTTTCCCGTTTCCAGCTACTTTTACAGTGAAAAGTTTTTACTCACAGCACCTGCCTAATGGAATGCTGTGTTATACTTCAACGAGTTCAAGCCAACTGAAGCTGATAAAGGACTGTGAACTTCAAGTGACCCCTAGACCAGACCCTTATTAGACCTGACTGAAGACTTGTTCCTGTCCAGTGAACAAAGGGCCTTGTTTTATCCAATGCTGTTCTTTCCTACCCAGAGTCCTGGTTTTCCATCCTTAATGAGCATAACCACCTCAAACCCCTTTCCCTCTCTCTAACACTTAAAAAACCCTGGCTTTTCCCACTTCATGAGTTATTTACTCAGTGAATTTTTTCACTGGTGTATTTCCTTGCTTGACAAGTATATAGACTCAGCTTTGATTTTTCTTTCTTTTAGTTCTGGTGCTCTTTGCTTGATATTTTGACATAAATTTGCACACTTATTGTCAACACAGCAGCCAGAATGACCCATTTAAAACATAAGGCATCTCATCCCTCCTGCAGTGGCTCTCATCTCAGGGTAAAAGCCAAATCTCTTATGATGATGACCCACATGGCTGTACGTGATCTGGCTCCCTGTGATCCTTGACTTCCAGGCTTAGTCTGTTTCAGCTCAATCACCACCGTTTTGTTCCTCAAACATACCACGGACGCTTCTGCTCCAGGGTCTATGCCCTAGCTCTTCCTTCTGTCTGAAATGCTTTCTTCTCCACTTCTCTGCTTGGCTCACCCTCTCACTTCTTTTCAGGCTTGACTCAGTTATCACCTTCTCCGTGAAGCATACTCTGATAACCATTGTTAATACTGCAGTTCAGTATGCCCACTCCCAAGTCCAATCCTCCTTACTCTTTGCTCATTTTCTCTTTTTCCCATAAAACTTATTACTTTCCCTAATACTATATATTTATTCATTATGTATCGCCATTACCTTTCACCCCCATCTGTTTTGTTCACTCGTGTATCCCAAGCTTCGAGAATGTACTAAGCACTTACTAACACTTATAGAGTGAATGAATGAATGAGTGGATGGAAGGATGAAATAATTAATGAATAGAACCAAAAGATAAAGAGCAGTAAGACATACTCCTTCCACTCCACGGAACTTAAAATCCAGTGGATAAGATCGAAATGTACACACTATAATAGGTGGGAGGGAACTAAAGGAGAGAAGAGGAGAGGGAATATGACGGCAATCTGGGTTCTGCCAATTCCTTTATGTATCCACCTTTTCAACATCTTCAACTGATTTTTCCTTGTTTTCAGTTGCATGTCTCTTTCATCTAGTTCAGATATGCATAAAGCCCACAGCAATCAGGTGAATAAGAAGAAAGATAACATATATTTTTTTAAAGATTTCATTTATTTATTTGAGTGAGAGGGAATGAGAGATAGCATGAGAGGGAAGAGGGTCAGAGGGAGCAGCAGACTCCCCGCTGAGCAGGGAGCCCGATGTGGGACTCGATCCCAGAACTGTGGGATCATGACCTGAGCCGAAGGCAGTCGTTTAACCAACTGAGCCACCCAGGCGCCCCGAAAGATAGCATATTAAGAGTCTTCTTCAGGGGTGCCTGGGTGGCTCAGTCATTAAGCGTCTGCCTTCAGCTCAGGTCATGATCCCACAGTCCTGGGATCGAGCCCCGCTTTGGGCTCCCTGCTTCGCAGGAAGCCTGCTTCTCCTTCTCCCACTCCCCCTGCTTCTGTTTCCTCTCTTGCTGTGTTTCTCTCTGTCAAATAAATAAAATCTAAAAAAAAAAAAAAAGTCTTCAATATACAGAGTGATCTCTTCATTTTGTCTGCTGTGTGTCTTATTCCTTGTTAGGTTTCTTTTGGTGGTGTTCTTTTAAAAAAGAATCAACTCACAAAGCCCCAGGTTTAAGTCTGCTCCACTTACTATGTAAATCGCTGCAGCCTAGGGTAGGGCAAGTAAACACAGAGGTTTATGCTGTAGGATGAGGATAGTGGTTTATGAGGTGGTGAGCTGAGCTCACTAGGTGGACCCTATCCTATTTGAAGCTCTTTACTGTATGTTCCTCAAGACCCGATTCCTTTGCAGTTTCCAAATTCAAGTGAACTAAGGCCTCATCAAAGACAATAACCGCTACCACATATATATCTCTGCTCATAAGCATCTTGATTTCAATGCTAGAATTTACTACAGTTTTATTTAATATGTTTCTTTCAAGCTGACTGACACATTTTATAAGCCTATAGTAATCTTTCTAGCATTTGTCGAAGGCAGTTGCTTAACCAACTGAGCCACCCAGGCGCCCGCATCTTTCTAGCATTTGTAAGGAATATTTTTGTGGTAAACATCCTAATTCGAAATAAACCAAAATTTTCAGCCTGCCATTCAAATTCTCCACACATACATGCTCTGATATCTACCTTTTTCTCTTCTAGAAGACTTATCATTAATCTTACGACTTTTTGAAATGTTTTATGTGGTTTGGTGTTCTTTCCAGTAAAAGGAAGGAGATAATATTCTTGAGGACAGACGATGCCTCAGTATTTTTCCTCTTCCTCCCACCTCCCCTGCCATTGTCCTCTCTGGTCCTCAATAAGTACTTTGAAATAGGATTTTAGGCTGCCCTGAGTTTCTGAACTGTCCTAAACACCATTATTATTATTATTTTTAAAGATTTTATTTATTTATTTGACAGAGAGAAACACAGCGAGAGAGGGAATACAAGCAGGGGGAGTGGGAGAGGGAGAAGCAGGCTTCCCGCCAAGCAGGGAGCCTGATGCAGGGCTCGATCCCAGGACCTGGGATCATGACCTGAGCTGAAGGCAGAAGCTTAACGACTGAGCCACCCAGGCGCCCCTCTAAACACCATTATTAAAAAGACCTACTTCAACCATCATTCAATTACGCTTAAGGTGTCACCGTTTGGTGGTAATTAGCAGCCTCGAAAACCATTCAGGGGGAAAAAAGACACTGAACAATGTGTTGAGGGATTTTTTTGTTCCTACCTCTCCCTATTATTTAACTGTTTGCAACTAAAATTTCCAGGAACGTTCAGTAAAGGCGAGGACCAACATATTCAAGATGCTCAGATGGAGATCAGAAATGGCGAAAAACAGAATTAAGACGTTAATAATGTATGAGAGTAAAATGACATCTGCTAAGATGTGCTATAGGAAAGACACAATTTTCTCTGCCAAGTCCAGTGTGAGTTCCACAAATGAGGAATTAAGAATTGGCCATTATGTGTGCATCCTGCAATAGCAGTCTGAGAGCAGTTATCGCAGCTAAAACACACACATGCTTGTGCAGTGTTTTCTCTAAAGCGAATTCTACTTTCTCTAAACATCATTATGTTAATTTCTGGTATCTTAACCACAAGTTAAATTTTTTTTTTGAGAGAGAGAGAGAAAGTGCACACACGAGGAGGGGGAGGGTGGGGTGGGATAGGGGAGGAGGGGGAGGGAGAAAGAATCTTAAGCAGGTTCCATGCGCAGTGCAGAGCCCCACTTGGGGCTCGATCCCACCACCCTGAGATCCTGACCTGAGCCGGAATTCAAGAGTCGGGCACCTAACCGACTGAGCCAGCCAGATGCCCCTAAATTTTGTATTTTAAGTCTGGTATTTTCAAACCATGCAACATGGCTGTTAAATGTTTTTCTGACCACAAATTAACAAGTCTGAATTACTCTTAAAAGAAAAGTGTCATCAAAGAAATAGTGCAAGTTCTCAAGAGTAATATTTGTGTTTCAGAGTTAGTCTACATTATGGTTAACATCTGTATTCTATCATTAAGGTTTGATGCTTTGAATGCCTTTCATAGTACACAGGCCAGGGGATATTAATAGCAGACTCCTTGATCTTCATAAAATATGCGTTTTGTCACACAATGGAAAATACAAGAACTTTTGTTGCTGTTGGAGAAAATACTGTTTTCTTTTTAGCAATGTGGTTTCACTTGTGAATAGCCTCACACCAAAAATCCATAGGATTTTAGAATAAGAAATGACTATAAATATTTAGTTAAGGCTTTGGAAGTATCCCCTCCACGTCCAGCTATTGTTTGGCAAATTACTCAGCCTTTCTAAATCTGTTTCCACAGTTTCATATTCTAAAAAATGGCAAAAAATAACTGCTGAAGGCTAGTTGTAAGGATTGAATGAGCTAACTTGGAGCTATCTTGCACCTGGCAAGTGCTCACTAATGTTCCTGTTGTAATAATGATTATCATTCCAGAAAAGAAAACTGAGGCCCAGGAGTGAAGGGGCCTGTCCAAGATAATGGCAGAATTTCATTCTGTGTTTCATCTTTAGGTCCATTTAATTTAATATTTTATATGTCTACAGTGTTTTATTTAGCAGTGTTCTTATAATTTTTGTATTCATCTTATAATAATGCCAAAGGCTGAGGAATTAAAACTCTACTGCTCTACCTAAGTGACCGCACAGATCAAGCCAGTAATATCATAAGAGGCGAATCAAATGATTCCTCAAGAGGGCTCTCCCTTTATGAAAACTCTCCCTTAAAAGCCAGAGCTTGAACTTCCCTGAAATTACCAACTCAAGCCTGAGCACTTTATTCAAGCCAAGGTAGGCCAGATTATGCTGTGATAACAAACAACCTCCAAATTTCAATGACTTAAAAAAACAGACTTGTTTCTCTCTTCCGCTACACGTGCGCGCCCAGGACCACAGCTGATGGAGTAAAGTGGGTCTCTGTAGCAGAGTGAAGAATGCTCTTGAGGGTCTGATGATGGCAATTAAATGACCCGATGGAATTGATTTTCCTCCCGTCTACTCACAACACATTGGTCCAAGCAAGTCATATGGCTGCACCTCACTTCAAAGGACGGGGAAGTGTAATCCTGCCTATGGCTGTAAGGAGAGAGGGCAGGACAATTTAATAGCCCTAATGGCTACCACAGGCTTTAAATTATTTTCTCTTCTCCTTGGAAAATAAGAAACAGCAGCCTGAGAAAAGATGGTGGAAACTGGTTTCAATTTCTCATGAGTTATAAAGTTGTACAGACTAGCCTTAACTTTCTAACATTTATACTTTGTTGGTTGGTTTAATATGTTTTTAAGTTTTTACTTAAATTCCAATTAATATAGTGTAATATTAGTTTCAGGTGTACAATATAGTGACTCAACACTTCCATACACCACTGGGGCTCATCACGACAAGTGCCCTATTTCTCCCATTCCCCCACATACCTCTCCTCCAGTAACCATCAGTTTGTTTTCTATAGTTAAGAGTCTGTTTTTGGTTTGCCTCTCTCTTTTTTCCCCAGGATTGTTTGTTTTGTTTCTTAAATTCCACATAAGAGTGAAATCATATGGCATTTGTTTTTCTCTGACATTTTGCTTAGCATTATATTCTCTAGCTCCATCCACATCATTGCAAATGGCAAGATTTCATTCTTTTTATGGCTGAGTAATATTTCATGGTTATATATACTATATCTTCTTTATTCCTTCATCAGTTGATGGACATTTGGGTTCTTTCCATAATTTGGCTATTGTAGATAATGTTGCCATGAACATCGGTGTGAGTACTCTACAGGATAAGTGGGGGCAGAAGGTAGGGTTACAGATGAAAGAAGATTAGCCATGAGTTGATTATTATTGAAGCCAGGCGACCAGTACATGGAGGTTCATTATGCCAGTCTTTCTACTTTTAGGTATGCTTGGAATTTTCCATAATAAAAAGTTTTAAAAAAGCAATAATAGGCCTCAGCTATTTCAGCACCAGAGCTAGCTTCTCTAGATACGGCTAACAAGGGATCCTAGACCATCACTGGTGCTGGTGGGGCCTGGCCTGGAAGATCAAATCATCAAGCTTCATCCAAAGTACTTGTGCACTTGCCAAACATTTGAAACAACCAAACTTGGCCCAAGGTGGCAGCAGATAATGCCCACACCTTGCTGCATCTGGCAGGGCCTCAGAACCACCTACTCTTGCCTACTGAAGAAGCTGAGTGCTCAGAGCCTCCTGATGCCATGGTTGCTTGTCCAGTTCAACATGTAAGACTCAAGTCCAGCTCTGAGCTAAACTCCTCTTCTCAGATTACTCTTCAAGTAAAGACAGGACACTAAAGTTTCTTTGATCATTAACACAGTGCAGAGAGACCACTGATATCTCTGAGGTATGTAGAAATGTGTGGGACATGAGTCTGGGCCACAAACAGACAGAGCTACTATAAATGCTCCTCCCTGCTTCCTAAGGCCACTGGACTTCATCAAAGCTCTTCTCCCATGAGCCAGCCCACTCTCAGCTCCAGTCACTGCCTCCTTGTTCCTAATAGAGGTGCTGGTTGTAAGCATCATCAGGCTGACACCTGGCACATAGGACCTTCCCTCTCTGTCTGCACTGCTCCCTTGCCCACAGTTTGTGCATCTCTGTCACATGAATTTATTCTTCATGATCTTGCTTTCCCTGCCAGAGTTGATTGGCTATGGACTCCTATCCAGGCTGGTCCAATCAGATTCTCTTGAAATTTTTTACTAAGAGATATGAATATTGAGGGTGAATTCTGAGTTATGAAAATGGCAGAGCTTACACATGACCATCTACAAACTTTTGCTGCAGAGTCCTTAGAACTGCCTTGAGTCCTACTCTCCAGAGGACTGGTTGCTTAGCATTTGCATGGATGCCATGAAATAATCCAGTATCACTAAATATGTCTGTATGTAGGACTAAGTTCCCTTTCTTTGTTGAGTGCCTTGAGGGTGTGGTGGGAAGGCTCTAAGATGGCCTCCAATTATCTCCACATTGTTATTCACAGCTTTCTGTAAACCACACCCTCCCCACCTGGAGTGTGGGCTGAATCTAATGACACTTCTAATGAATAGAATATGGCAAGAGTGATGTGATTTTACTTTAAGATTAGGTTACAAAAATCTCTCTGTTCCCTCTGGGGGAAGAGAGCAGTTCTGCTGTGAATATCCATATGGAAAAGCCCACTAGGCAAGGCTATAACCCACAACCAGCAGGGACCTGAGGCCAGCCATCAGCCACATGAATGCGCTTGGAGAATAACTGGGAGCCTTGTGATGACCAAGACTGCAGGCCCGACTGACACTTTGATTATAGACTTGTGAGAAACTGAGCCAAAAGAACCCAGATAAGCTATCCCCAGATTACTGATAACAAATGTTTGTTGTTTTAAGCTGCTTAGTTTGGGGGTAATTTGTTACACAGCAACAGGTAACTAATACAAGGGATTATGAAAATTTAAAATAAAAAGGAAATCTTAAAAAAACTGATGAAAATGAAAGGAGGACTAGCCTAACCCAGAATTACAATGCTGATTTTAATAATCCTCTGTCAGTATTTAATAAAAAAGGTAGACAGAAATCATAAAGACAGAGAGGACTTATGTAACACTTTCTACCAATTTGACCTAATTGGTGTTTATGGAACACTCCACCTGTGAGCAGAACACACAATCTTTTCAAGTGTGTGTGAGTTCATTAAGATACACCATCTGCTGGGCTGGGAAACAATCCTTGATAAATTTATCAGGACTCAAATCATTGAATATGTTCTTTAACCACACTGGAATTAAAACAGAAATCAATATTAGAAAGATATCAAGAAAAGGAAAATCCTCATGTTTGGACATTAAACACTTTATTTATTTATTTATTTTAAATATTTTATTTATTTGTTTGGCAGAGAGAGAGAGCACAAGCAAGGGGAGCGGCAGGCAGAGGGAGAAGCAGGCATCATGACCTGAGCTGAAGGCAGACACTTAACCAACTGAGCTATCCAGGCACCCCTGGATGTTAAACAGTTTAAATAATGCACGTGTCAAAGAAGAAATCACAGGAGAAATGAGAACATATTTATGACTCAAGGATAAAGAAGGCCTGACATAACAAAATGTGTGGGATGAAGCATAAGCATCGCTTATGGGGGGAAAAGGATAACTGTAATGCTTACACTAGAAAAAAAGGAAAGTCTAAAATAAATGATGTAAGTTTCTGCTTACAAAACCAAAAAGTTAAGCTCATATAAATAGAAAGAAATAATAAAAATAGGAGTGAAAATTAATAAAATAGAAAATAGACAAACAATAGAGAAAAATCAAATTGTCCAAAAATTGGTTGTTGAGGGATCATTCTCTTGGCCTCCTGCTTCACTCACTCTTTCTTTCATTTTAGAGCTCATCTTAACTATTAGACATGACGTTCAGCTCTGTCCTCATGACTAAGACTTTAGCTTCTATATCCTGTGTCCACTCTAATTAGTTTAAACTGGAAGAACTTGTTAAGAGGTATTAGAAAAATCACACTGTCCTTAGAAGGGATAAAACTTTAGGGACATTGTTTACAACCTCTTCACAGAAGCAACCCAGTAGGGGAGACCTGACCCCAGAACCACATTGCCTGTCTCCACCACACCAGCCACACCGATGCCCTGAGCCTTGTCTGTTTCCTCTTGCAGTTGGCTTTCAAATGATCTCTCACACTGATTTCATCTGATTTATGGAATCCAGTCAAATATCCATACTCAAGTGGAAAGGTGGGTTAGGAAAGATAGGATCTGGCTTCTATATCTGAAAGTATCTTCACACTCTAGGAAATCATTAAAATATAGAGAGGGCATTTGAAAGATTTTAGATAGGCACTAAAAAACAGATGAATACCTTAACTTTGGATTATGTGTTCCCAACACATTAGGCTTCCCATCTAAGACATTCTGTTGTCTACCTCCACCATCATAACTGCTGAGCAGGGAACTCTCTTCTGGCACACTTCTTTCCCACTGTTTCCTCCCATATATGGTATACTTGCCCAGGGTCTTGTTCATGCATTAATTCAATGTCTATTATTGAGCCCCTACTACATTCCAGGCACTGCGGTGGGCACTGAAGACATAGTGCCGAGCAATCAGCTCAGTTTATGACCTTGTAGACTCTATCAGTATTCATTAGGACACTTCCATGGAAGGTAAGATAAACTGATACAAGCCAGATAGCCAGAAAGGTAGATATTATTATTAAAAAATAAAGTGTCTCCCAGACTCCCAAGGACAGGACTAGGGGCAGGTTTCAGAAAGTGTTTCAGAAAGAACATCTCTGAGAACACTTCCCTCTATGTACCTCTCATCTGTCTCATTCCTATCCCTGAAGATGTGTGTTCTCTATCATTCCATTCCCATAGCATAAAACATGTAGGCTGTAGTGTCTGTTCAAAACACAGAACAGACAGAACCAGAATTTCAGACTAATTGTCAATTCACAGGAAGGAGAAGTGGGGCCCATTAGATGTGTTTGGGTGGGTGGGGTTGGGGGCAGGTGTAATATTTCAAGATATTCAAGGCTACTGGGGGGCTCTCCACTCCTGGTAAGAGGGGCAGTAAAAGGATCACTAGAAGTTGGGCTGATACTCCCAAATATTATACCAGTTCCCCCAAGTTGCACAAGTAGGAATGTGATAGTGTTTGCACTTATTGACGGAGGCTGTAAAATAATGGACATACGCCCTGACTTGGGTTCATCATAACTTCATGGAAAAATCTGGAATCAAAGACAAATGCTAAAAGCAGCAAAGGTAATTTAGCTGTGACTCAGATCTTTGCTCTAGTGTCCTCTCCTGTGCTCTGATACGCTACCACCATCAAAGCGATTGTCATTGTCACCTGGCACCCAGCTCCTGGGACTGACACCCTGCAGCCACCAGGGTTCCGAGGGCATGTAAGAATGCTTGAGTAAAATTTTTTTTTTTTTAAAGATTTTATTTATTTGACAAAGAGAGACACAGTGAGAGAGGGAACACAAGCAGGGGGAGTGGGAGAGGGAGAAGCAGGCTTCCCGCGGAGCAGAGAGCCCGATGTGGGGCTCCATCCCAGGACGCTGGGATCATGACCCGAGCCGAAGGCGGACGCTTAACGACTGAGCCACCCAGGCGCCCTCGAGTAAAATGTTTTTCATTGATTAAAAATAATAATAAAATCTTGGGCTTGGAAATCCATAATTTTTTAAAGTTACCATTAAAATATCCTTTTTTTTTTTTTTTTTTGCTGAGCATTAAGGAGGGCGCATGATGTGATGAGCACTGGGTGTTATATGCAACTAATGAATCATTGAACATTATATCAGAAACTAATGGTGTACTATAAAAAATCCTTTATATTTGTTCTCAAACAGACCATTTCTATCATAGAAAGAGGGAAGAGTCGGGCAGAGGAGGTGAAGGAAAAGCAGGTCTTCAGGGGAGCACTGTGCAGCCCTTCTAAGGACACAGGCTACACAGTGGTAGGAGTCTAGCGCAGGTATGATGTTCCTAGGCCAGCCATGCTCAGCGGCAGAGAGAGGATCCTCACCTGGGCTCAGCTCTTCCTGTGATTTCTGAGGTCAGGCTCACCCTTTCCCTGCCCTCGGGTTCCTTCAGGCTGTGATGCTTTCCTGGGAATTTCCTTTCGTGCTCCTCAGACCCAGGTTTGCAGTTTCCAGACACAATCTAGCAGACCCACCCTGCCCCCATGCCCATGGTCCCTGCAGAGCCTCATCTTGGGCTATCCCAAATCTGCTTTTTAAAAGCTAGTTTTCAAAAATCCGTTTCCCCACAATTAAGTATAACTGTTTGGGTAGATTATTAACCAATAAAAGTGAAAACAAAAAATGTGATACAGTACCCTGCAGTGCCTATAATGTAAATTTCAGATAAGTCCAACAGCTAAAGGAACAAAAGGGAAGTTACATTTCCTATGGATTTGGAGTGAAGCTCTCAGAATACTGAGCAAAGGTTTTCCTTTCTTCCTACAAACTTCCAGGAATACAGAACAAGAGCAAGCATAGGGAGTTCAATCTATGTTGCTAGACATTGAGAATCATTTCAAAGCTTTTTTTTTTTGCCTCTTGGGGCACCTGGGTGGCTTAGTCTGTAAGCGTCTGCCTTAGGCTCAGGTCATGATCCCAGGGTCCTGGGATCGAGCCCCGCATTGGGCTCCCTGCTCAGCGGGAAGCCTGCTTCTCCCTCTCCCACTCCCCCTGCTTGTGTTTCCTCTCTCGCTGTGTCTCTCTCTGTCAAATAAATAAATAAAATCTTAAAAAAAAAAAAAAAAAGCTTTTTTTTGCCTCTTGATAACTTTTCTATCTCTAGAAATTTTTATTTTAGTGGGAACTTGTGGAAGGATTGTAAATATTTTAGCATCTGTTTTTCCCCCTACACTGAATTTGAATGTTTTGTGTGGATTATTGTCATGAGAGAGTAAGGATTTAATTAAAATATTTAATAAATATATTCTAAAACTATTTTAAATTTGATTTATTCTTCTTGTCCGTTAAAGAGGTAAACGAAACATCTCAGAATAATAGATATTGTAGAATATATTGTTTAATTAAAGAATCCCTTGATAAAATGGTAATCACTGGTCCTACATCGTGGTTAAGGCCTCAGCTCAGGACTCAGATTGCCAGCATTTTTTGGTTTGTTTACTTTTTAACTTTGAAATAATTGTATTCACATACAAATGTAAGAAATAAAAACAGGAGAAATCCTGTGTACCCTTCACTCAGTTTCCACCAATAGTAACATCTTGCGGAAGTATAGTATACTGTCAAAAATTTGGAAATTGACACTGGGACAATCCACAGTTTTTTCAGATTTCACCCATTTTAATGCATTCATGTGTGCATGTGTGTGTGTGTGTGTGTGTAGTTCCATCCAATTTTATCAAGTGAAGATATGTATAATTACCATCCCAATCAAGATTCTGTTCCACTATCACAAGGATCTTCCATATTGCTCTTATATCGCTACAGTCCTCTCTCTCCCTAAGCTCTGGCGACCATTAATCTGTTTCTCTATCTCTATAACTTTATTATTTCAAGAATGTTATGCAAATGGGATCATTTTTGAGATTGACCTTTTCCCCCTCAGCAGAATTCCCTTGAGATCTGCCCAGGTTTTAATCCTGGCTTCATGTCTTACTGGCTGTGTGATCTTGGGCAAGTTACTTAACTTCTCTGTCTCAATTTCTGTTCAAACCAACACCCCCCTGATTCCAAAGCCTCACTGAGTCCAGCCACACCATCTTACCTCTTACATGCAGTTGAGAGGAGATCTTTTGTTGGCTATAGCATGTGTTTCCCTATGGAATCTTGGAACGTGACTGAGACCATGGAGTTCTAAACCTTCTCTCAACATTTTCAAACCAGTACAGGGTAAGGGAAAACACTATTTGGAAATGCCAACTGGATGGTTTTAGGTATTTACATTTTTTCATAATCTTCCTCTTTCACTAAGTAATTTTATATATGTTTAAAGGAACATTGTTTTGAATGGAAGCCCATTTCTGCTGCCGCCAGTTTTTATTTTTGGTCAGTTTCTCCTTCATCAGTGAAGATGTGCATCCAGGTAGCATTTACCTGTTTTTAAAAAGTCACTTGATACAGCCTTAGATTGTGACATGGCTCTGGGTATGCTGCCAAGGGAACAGTCCCCCTACTGTGCCAGTTGGCTGATTATCTGTGGTTATATGTGTATAAACCATTTTTATAGGTTCACAGAGCTCTCTGCTCAAATGTCAGCTCTACAGAGAGGCCTCCCTGACCACCTCTAAAATAGCATCTGCCTCCTGTCTCTCTTCATTCCTTCACCCTACTATATTTATCTTCAGAGCACTTGCCACCACTTGACACATGATAAATTTATTTGTTTACTGTCTGTCTGTCACCTTCAGAACGCGATCTTCAGGAGAGAAGGAACTTGTCTGTTCCCTGCTATATTTCTGTTGCCTAAAGTGGTCTCTGACACATGACATTTTTAGGATGAATGAATGAAATGCAGGAGAGAATGAGTGAGTTCTCCCACTGGTAATGGAGGGAGGGATGGGACAGTCTATCCCTGGAGAAATGGAAGGACAGATGGTAACTTGAGCAGCAAGGATGTGGGGTATGTCAGGGACCTCCACTTGAGCCACAGGGCAGAGGTGAAAGGGCTCTCAGAATGAAGGCAGGGACAGCAATAACAAAGGTCATGAGAATAGCAACTCTGTGGCAGGGATGGATCCCGGCCCACAAACTTGGAAGTGCAAGGAAAGCAACTTTATTTTTCTATAACTGAACCCAATTCCTATTTTGAGTCTTGACGTTGACATGATGGAGGCACTTAGTAACAGCAGAGTCACTGCCCTGTCCCACCTCTGCCCTGTGATGGGGCAGCGTGTTGACATCATCCGAAGATGGCTGAGACCATACTGCTGCCTGTCTGTGTAGACTGGAGAGACGGAGACCCATCCATGTTCGGAGCCTATCTCACCAGGACTTCCCCTTCACCGGCTATTTCTGACTCACCGCCTGGGCTCTGTTACAAGAAGGTCATTTCCCAGCTATGTTCTCCTTTTTAGCCATGCCCGTAATTTCTGTTCTCAATTCCATGGTAAGTTTTAGTTCTTTGTTCTCATCCCTGCATAAGACTTTTTCTCTTATTCTCAAGTCTAAAGGTTTGGTAATAAAATGAGGTAATTTTGCCCGGAGACTCCTACAGTGCCCTTTCTCATCATGAATGTTATAGAACATTTCCTAATTAAAACATCTCATTTATTTCAGTAGGCATTCTTCCTAAATCAAGTACTTAGTTTCATTTAAATGATGGGTATTATATTACAGCTATATAGATTAATAAGGCATTAGTACTTGGGTTTCTTTTATTATAAATGAATTATTCATCTGAATAAAGTGTCTTAAAAAAACAATTTAAATGCAATCATAATACCAAAATTTCATGAGGGAAATTTTAGCACTATTATTAGACAGGTTTTACTTTAAGAAAACTGGGGGTATTAGTATCAAATGTTAGGAATTCAAAGAATCTAAGCCAGTAACCAGCAGTGTATGGCAGAATCCACTCTGGAGGCCTGGGTTCCACCCTCAAACACCCTGATTTTGAGGGTCAAGGTGAAGTCTGAACATGAGCGTATCCTTGATTGCAAGCCCAAAGTGTAATCCAGCTCCCTCATTTATTTTACTGATGAAGAAACGGAAGTTTGGGAAAATGGTTGTCCAAACTCACACACACGAAAGAAGCAGTTTCCTCAAGTATATTCCAATAGGCGGGGACTCTAAGCTTTTCTGGGTGGTGATATTTAAAACTCATCACAAAACTCAACTTTTGTCATGACCTTATAATTCTGTAAACAAAAATTATGAAGAAATTCTTAGTTCCTACTGGGATCAACCCTCAAGTATTCAGGTTAGCTGTTCTCAGAGGTCATATTTACATTTTGCCAGAGTCAGTTGTCTAAAAAGAAAACGTCTTGCAGTCCTACCCAGGGCGGGGCTGAGTTTACAACAGGGGTGGGTGGTGGGCAGTGGACACAACCACGGTTAGAAGTTGGTTGAGAGACTTAGCAACTCTGTCATAGATGGGTCCATCCTAACATGACCTGACATTTGGGATGGCCCTTGACATATCCTCACTGGCTGCGTTCCTTCAGGACATGGATAGAGAAGGCCTGATGACCTAGGACTCATCCACATCATGGATGTCACTCTCCAGAGAGTGTAAAACAAAAAAGTTGCTTTGACCCTGTAGCCCCTTTCCAAGAACTTACTTTATTATACTCCTTTACCATCAATTTTCTCAAAAGAACAGTGCAAACTTGCCATCTTAGCCTCCTCAATACCTGTTAGTCTAGTTGGTCCACATCCCACTATCTGTTTCTGCAAAATAACACTGTTCTTTCATTCATCCAATTAATATTTATAAAGTGCTGAATTTGTGCCTAGGCTCAGGGTGAGCATAAAAGACGTAGTTCTTACTTCATAATAATTTAAGACTCCTGACACCACCACTTCCCAAAACACAATTAATGGGTGAAAGCCCAAGCCGATATTATCAATAAATCTTAACAATAAGGCCCTGCAAAGTGGTTTTGATGAAACTCTCACCTTTTGGGCCTAGTGCCTCTCTCAAATCTCCTACCCTTTACCTGGGGAATAACCGGCTATTTCTCAGTTCTTGCTCCTTTTTTCTGGCTGGAAGCTTAAGAAGACCACCAGACCACCAGGCAAGACAGGATGTGGCTTCTCAGTAACTTACTTCAGTTCCTTTTCTGAAGAGAATCTTAATATTTTGCCTTTGTGTTTGATGCCCCCAGTTTCACTATGATGTGACCGTAGGTGGATTTATTTCTCTCCTGCTCATAATCCACTGTGCTTTTTCCATTTGAGCACTCATCCTCCTCCAATTCTGGTAAATTCTCTGCCATTATCTCTGAAATAGGTTGCATCTCCCTAATTCTCGCCTCCTTTAGATCTCCTAGTAGATTTCTATGAGGTTCTGCCATTCTCCACATTGTACTGATTTTACTTTAATAATTTCTGTCCTTTCCTCTCTGTACTTTGGTGTGATTTCCTCTGACCCATCTTCCAAACCAATAGTTCTCTCTCTACTCATCTAGTCTGTTTAACTTGTCTATTGAGTATTTAAAATTTTAATGACTATATATTCCATTTCCAAATTTTTTTGCTTCCTTTTTTTCCTGCCTTATGGGCTTTATTCATTCTTTTATATTTTTGGATATTTTAAATCTCTGATTGTTTTATTATCATTAGTTCTTGGAGTGTAAATCCCACCATTGGTTGTGTCTGCTCAGTCTCTTCCTTATGATTTTCTATGGACACATGTAGTAACCTAACATATGTGGTAACATAATCCAAATACTGCAAGGTAATACTCACTGTCTTCCTACAATGAGTAGTCAGTTTATTTATTTTTTTTAAAAAGATTTTATTTATTTATTTGACAGAGAGAGAGACCAAGAGCAGGAACACAAGCAGGGGAAGTGGGAGAGGGAGAAGCAGGCTCCCCACGGAGCAGGGAGCCCAATGTGGGGCTCGATCCCAGGACCCTGGGATCATGACCTGAGCCGAGGGCAGACGCCTAACCAACTGAGCCACCCAGGTGCCCTTGAATGGTCAGTTTAGAGTGTATTGTTCTCACTGATGTCCAGACCTCACATTTTGTATGAAATAGTTTATGTCACTTTAAAGCCCTGATCTGAGGAGAATGTTCTGAGGAGTAGTTTGCTTTTTCTATAATTAAGATTGGGATGGGGAAAATGAAGGAGAAAGTATCTTTCCAAATCACTTGGTCTACAGGCTTAATAGAAGTAATGAAATAAAAAGCCTCTTGCTAAGTTGTTATACCTATGTCACTATCAAGGTTAGATTTTAAGGATTTGAAAGAAGTCTAACAGTCTTTGTCAAAGGACCTCACACTAAGCCATATGTTTTCTTTTTTAAAAAATTTTTTTAAAGTGCTTTTTTTTTTTTTTTAAAGATTTTATTTATTTGAGAGAGAGAGAATGAGAGAGAAAGAACACATGAGAGGGGATAGGGTCAGAGGGCGAAGCAGACTCCCTGCCAAGCAGGGAGCCTGATGCGGGACTCAATCCAGGGACTCCAGGATCATGACCTAAGCCGAAGGCAGTCGCTTAACCAACTGAGCCACCCAGGCGCCCCTAAGTCAAATGTTTTCTTAACTAAATATCTTCAAGTCTTCCAGCCCTTTACCCTCTGGTGCCATTTCTAGACTACTAAACGTCCTTGCTTCCCTCCTTCATATGTGCTTGGGAATGCCATTACCATCCCTCAGCATGCAAGGATGGAACAATGTCTCACCAGCTGAGAGAATATGGAGCTCTTGCTCTTGTCCCTAACCTGTCTTCTACTCATGCAGCTCAAGGCCATTAAGACTTTTTAGGTAACACATTACATCACTGAGTTATAATGATCAGTTATTTAAAACATTAAGTGTCTCTCACACACAAACCTGCTGCCTGGACTCTGAAGGCAACTTGTTCTTGTGACTTCTGTGGTATGATCACTGCAACACCAAAGGACATTGATAGAGATGGTTTCATGCCCTGCTGCACTCCAAATATCCTACAATGGCCCTTTCCTGGGTCTAGAGTCAAGGAGGCCATCACAGAAGGAAATAATACGAGCTTAGGTCCCTGCCCGGAAGGACCACAGAGTTTCTGAGGAAAGAGCACTGGCATATATGAAACAAAGGGAGTACACAGCCAAAGGCCAAATCATGTGGACCAGACAAATGCTGCAGAAGGGAAGGGAAAGAATAAGAGTTGGTAAAGCTTCATGGGCAGACTCAGATCTACTCTGGCCTTGAGGGTTGAGTTGGGTCTGTGCATAAAACACTGCAGGTGTATGTGAGGATAAATGCACTCTGGAACATGCTGACTGCTCATGCTGTCCTTTGGGTATAAGTAGGTAGATAGGCATTGGTAGGAGGAGGTAGTAAAAGGCAGGGTGTTGGGTGGGTAAGGAAGCTGGAGAGGAAAACACTGATAACTGACTGATGCTTAGGAGGGGAGGTGTTGGCAGGCAGATGACAAGCAGAAAAATGTAATAATATAAATAGCCACTGCTCACTGAGTGCTTCTTATATGTAGGACTTTGTGATAACTATGTTATATGAATTTTCTCATTTAATCCTCACATACCCTATGAGGTAGAGGGTGCTAGTATCCCCATTTTCCAGATGAAGTTTCTGAGGCTAAAGGAAGTTAATTAAGTTGCCCTAGGTTATACAGGTAGAAAGTGGTATAGATTTGAACCCTAGCAGTTTTGCCCCAGAGTTTGTGTTTCTAATCACTAGGAAATACTATGCTTCAGAGGATTATAGTGATTTGCCTTAATGCTACTAAAAATTGGAGCATGCATTATCTTGATCATTGTTTTCCATTGATTGTAATATGAAGTAAGACACTGCTCACTCAACAAATACTTATGATGCTGCCAATCCCTAGCCTTATATTGTATGCTGAGGATATCAAGATGAGTCAGATTGATCACTGCCCTCAAGAAGGTGACAATCCCCATAAGGAGGTCACAAGAAGGAGAGTCATGCAAACACACAATTATAATGCAATATGGCAAATGATAATTCAGTGGATGTTTCTAGGTGCTAGGGATTCTCAGAAGATGGAGTGGCTAATTCTATGAGAGTGAGTTTGGGAAGACTTAAGAAGAGAATATTTAAAATAATTTTTAAAGGATGAACAGTTAATCATAGGCATATGGGTGTGTGAATAGTTTTAAAGCAAAGGAGGTAGTGTTCAAGGGCATAGAGGCATGGGAGTGCATGGCAGCTTAGGGAATGAGCACAGTTAGAGGAGATAGAAGTACAAAGCTAAGGGTAATCTTCAAATATGTTCTTCAGACCATATTCCTAGGTGACATGAGTTCACCAGTCAAATATGTTTGGAAACTGCTGCGTCCTATAATTTCTTTTGGATATTCATAATGCATACAAGCATATTAAAGTCATTATGAAGTACTGCGATAAACAAACCTGTCAAACTCTTTTGCAAAACTCTCCCATTTTAATCATCCACTGAGTCTTTTTTTTTGGCCCCAAAATAGCATTTCTACTTTTCTCTTCAAGAATTTTGATTTTACATAGTTTTCTTTTTTCTTTTGAGATTCTTTATCTGTTCACTCACTCAGATCATATTTTTCTCTAATTCTTGGAACAGAAGTTTTACATTTTCTTTAAAGTCTTTTTTGCTATTTCTAAAACTTGGTCCATCTTAGATTTGGTTTCAACTGATTGCCTTAAAAGTTTTTTATTGTGGGGTGCCTGGGTGGCTCAGGTGGTTAAGCGACTGCCTTTGGCTCAGGTCATGATCCCAGAGTCCTAGGATTGAGGCCCACATCGGGCTCCCTGCTTGGTGGGGAGTCTGCTTCTCCCTCTGACCCTCTCTCCTCTCATGCTCGCTCTCACTCTCTCTCAAATAAATAAATAAAATCTTAAAAAAAAATGTTTATTGTGGATCACATTATTTTGTTTCTTTGAATGTCTAGCAATTTTTGATTATTTATAGATATTTTGAGAGCACATTTTAGAGACTCTGGTTTCTGTTCTCTTTCTCTGAAGGGTACTAATTCTTGTTTTAACAGGTTGATTAATTAATGGATTATTACTAGGAACTTATAAAGTCTTAGGTTTATACCTGGTTAATGCCAATATGTGGAAAGTTAAGATGTTTCCCAACCCATTCTAACTTGGCAGAACTCAGCCTCCAATCTCTTCTTATCCCATGTGAACATTTTTGGGACTTGGCTTTAAAATTGATTAGGGTGAATTTGAAGTAGATGTTGCTACTAGGTTTGGAGTACATTCTTACTCCTAAGTTCAGGATTTCCAGTGTCTCAGCTGGATGACGGGATGTTAATGAGGTATAAACAAGATCTCTACTCTGGCAGGGCTATCCTCCAATGTCCTCAAGTACTGTTCAGCCTCTAGTATTCTATTCTCAACATTATAGCACTTGCTGTCTTCTAAGCTTCAAGAGGTCTTTCCCTGCACATTGACAGCTCATCCTTCATCATTGGATTCATGGGGGTTCCCCATATGGGCTTCTAAGGTCCCCTCTCTTTATAATTCCCTCCTCTGCTATGTCCCACACCACAGATTCCAGTTATTTCAGCTGACCTGAACTATTATTTCTACCTCCTCAGCTCAGATAGACCAGTGTTCTGCTTAGACTCCAATGCTCTGCTGTGGTCAGTTAGAAACCTCCTCCCCAAAAAACCCAAAAAACAAACAAAAAACCCCCAAAACTTTCCCCAAGATTTATTTGGGCAATAAAGACCTTCACCTTATAAGTTTCCTTTCTTTCAGGAATTACAGTCTTGTGCTGCTTTTTGTACATTGCCTAAAACAATTGTCTATATATTTTGCCCAGTTTCATAGTTGTTTATGGGGGATGAGGTTTACTCTGGTACCATTTATCCTACCATAGTCAGAAATGGAAGTCCAATATAATATTATTAAATAGCACATAAGACTGGCAAACTGCAAAATTTACTTTGAGAAATACTGAGATAAGTTTATTCCTATTGTTAGTCCCATTTTTAGTAATAAGGACTCATGTATTCTAGCAGCTTGCTTTATAACTCCATTTGGATGTCCAATAGGCCTCTTAATTTTAAATGTCTAAAGCAAGTCTTAATTTTCAAAGACTTTCTTCCATACCTGCTCTTACCCCAGTATTCCCCATTTCAGTAAATGGTAACTTCACACATTCAGTTTCTCAGGTCAAAATCCTTAGTGCTGGTGTTATTCTAGACTGTGTTCTTTTCTCATATCCTACATTCACTACATCAGCAGATCCTGTTGTTCTATATTCAAAATACATGCAGAATCTGATCACTTTTCACCACCTCTACATACTATCTTACATCAAATGACCATCATCTTTCCCCTGCACTATTGCAATAGCTCAAAAACTGGTGTCTGTGCTTCTTTCTTGGCCCCATCAGGCTATTTTTTATTTGGCAACCAAAGTGACTCTCTTAAGATGTAAGTCAGCTCATGTCATTCCCCTACTCAAACCCTTCCACTGGCTTCTCAACACACTTAGAATGAAATTCAAAATACCTCCCATAGCCTAGAAAACCTGCATTGTTTTGAGCTCTGAATATCTCTTCTTCCTCTTCTCCCCCTCCATCATGGCTCTTCAGCTATACTAACCTTCTTGATGATGTCTCTTGAATATGCCAGGCATGCTACTGTCAAAGAGCCTTTGTATCTGCTGATTCCTCTTCCTAGAATGCTCTTCCTCCCAACACCCACAGGGCTCACTCCCTCACTCCTTATATTATATACTAAGACAAGGCTTCCCTGACTGTCCTATGTAAGATTCTACTCTTGTTATTCTCTAGTGCCTTACAGTGCTTCATTTTCTTCATAGCATTTATCACTGCCTGACATATGTTATATCTCTTCATTTACTTTTCCTTCCCACTTAAAGTAAGCTCCACAAGAACAGGGACCTTTGTCTGTTTTGTTCATCGTTATATCCCAGGCACCTAAAACAGTGGGTGGCACTTAGTAAACTCTCAATAAATGAAGTTGAATGAATTATATAAATTACAATAAATGTATTTTAATGTAATTTTTGTGAGGCAGTTCATAGTGATAAGGAAAGATTTAAAAAGGCACCATAATTTCAAATACATTGGAAAAATCTGAATATTTTGTTGACTCATAAACAAAGGCCATCAATGCAAAAGTACTTGTAGGTTGCTATGTATCTCATAGTGGGAAAATTATCCTGTTATCTCCTAACAGGTTAATTTTAATAAAAGTCCAAAGAGAAGAACATATAAAAATAAGAAAAAAATGCAGCACCTTGGGACAATGCTATTACACCATCTGTGTCTTCCAGAAGAAACTATTTCCCCCACTTCTTAAACAGAAACAATGGCATTCAGAGCCCTAAAAAGCCTTCATTACATGGAAGGTTTGTTACGCATAGGTTTGCTCTGGAGTATGAGAAAATATGTCTGTAGAGGAAAAAAGCCTTTTGTATTTGCATTCACATAAAATGAGCAAATAACTATGACCCTTACCGGAAGAGATTAACTGATGAAAATCTGTCAAGATATGTTGATCCCCCTATATACTGGGGCTCATGTAAGGCCAAAGGGCATCTCCTGAAACAGAAGTAGGGCCAAAGAAGCAAATGCAATTTTTTTACACCTTCTTTGGAATGAATTCTCACCTGGGATTGTTCCATTTGCTCACTATTCCAGAAGAACAAACCATGATAGTGGTGGACATATTATTCCAAGCCATCATGATCAGCTGCTCAAAGAATATTGGTTCCAATTCCCACAACTTCTTAAAGATCAAGAAAGTCCTTAGGTACTTTGATTTTTTTAAGTTCCTGTTATGTTAAAAAAGGATGAAATTCCACAACAGGGCCACCAAAAATTGTGGTATATTTTACATGCTTCCATTTAACAAATCAATGCTTTTAAAGCAAGAATATACAATGTGGTGTCATTATGTTGTTTGGAATATCTCTGTGACTGTATAGAGACCCTTATTTGGTGATAATATCAAAGGTCTAAACCTGACCTCCTGACCACCCCCTGGATGTTGCTAAGGTCTTCCACTGCTCAGCCAATGGTTCTGAGTGTTACAAGCTAAGTCTCTTTAATTCTCACTTGCTTCATTGAAATTTGATGGATAAATAGATGCCTCAATGTGATGAGGCTGTTCTAGGTGGGTAGGAAAAATTAATCATTTGACAAATTAATCAGTCAGGAAAATGGCTGAAATATTCCAACCAATTTATTAAAAAATCTATTCCTAAAATCTCACTACCTATTGTTTAATAGGAGACAAAAGATTAAAAGTAGGACTTACAAAAATGACATTTCAAAGGGTGTTCAAAATTTGTAAGGTAAACCTCAGTGAGACCATAGTTGTGTACATGAGAGGCTTGTGGAAAATGTGAAGGCATGGAGCATGAAAGTGATCAAACTGGGGGGAATCAGGTGGTGTGGCATTGACTAAGGATGTTATTTAATTCATCCATCTATCCAACAAATGTTAATTACTCCTACATCCATTTATTCATCCACTCACGAATCCAATTCAATATTTAGAGTGCCTACTTATGTGCCTACACTATGCCAAGTGTGGCTGGTACAGAGAATAGGATAGTCATTCAAATAACTCATTCTGGGGCAGCTGGCTGGCTCAGTCTATAGCACATGTGACTCTTGATCTCCAGGTCATGAGTTCAAGCCCCACATTGGGCATGGAGCCTACCTAAAATTAAAAAAAGAAAAGAAAAGAAAAGAAAAGAACACATTCTGGTTTGGGGTGGAAACAGAACCTACAATGACAACCCAGGTTGTGAGTGCCCTCACAGCCATGAACAGATTGCTCTAGTGCAGAGAGGACAGACAGCTAACTTACCCTGGGAAGATGAACAAGTGCTATGACCAAATTCCTAATTTGCTTCCATTTTATCTTTCAAGAAGAATGCTCTTGGAGCTATAAATAATAGAATATTGGTAAGAAGAAACTGAAGACCAAGATTTGAGAGGAAAATGAGGGAGGGGCTCATATTTACCTATTCTAAATGAATTTGGATTTTTTTTGTATTTTACAGAGTCTCCAAGGGAAAGAGGTTCTATTTATCCTGTGTATTTCCAGGGGGCAAAACTAGGATCAATAGAAAAAAGAAAGAGGAAGGGAGATTATAGCTCAGTATATAAAGTAAAAGTATTGTATTGTAAAAGTTGTGTATATACCCTGTAGAAAAGTTGGAATACACAAGTAAAGTATTAACATGAAGATAATTAAAATTATACTTAATCTCCCAACTCAGTCATAATCATTGTTGACAAAGTGGTATATTTCCATCCAGCTTTGAGATGCACCACATGGTCAAGACTATGTAATATATGTAAATTCTATCTATCTTTTTTAACTTAACATTAAGCATTTCCCATGTCATTACAGATTTTCACAAAAAGTAATTTGAATTCTGGTTCCAACCAAAATAAAATAGCTATATTCTTCCCAGGATTTTCCCCTTACAAATAAATAAAACCCTGGATATAAAACAACAAGCAAGTAAAGGAAGACTCTGAAAAGTGGAAAAAAGGCAGACTGTTTAAGGATGTAACGACTTGAGGAACAATATGGTGATCAGTTTCCTGGGTTTCCTTTCTGCTTCCCATGTATCTTGAATGGACTGTTGGAAAAACATGCAATCTGGAACCACCAATAAGCACAGCAAAGGGGAAAAAATGTCCAAGAAAATCCTATTCCCCCTTAATGAAGGACAAAACAAAAAAAAAAAAAAAAAGAGAGAGAGAGAGAGATGCATAAAAGAACAGAAAACCTTTTTGATAATATCTGCCCTAGTCCAGCCAAACATCAATGGGCAAATATCCCCACCTAAGGTTTCTGCCATGCCAATGCAGAGCTAACCTTCCATTTTCTCTTACAGCCCCAAGGAAGCAGGAATGGAGTTCTGATTTATCCACCCAGTGGTGTTGGCAGGGTCGAAGAGGGAGCTAATCCTCTACCTGCCACCCAGCAGAAGCAGCCAGTGCTCTGAGTTTCCTGCTTTGGTACTGAGTAAGGTCCAGTGGATAATGGAGCATCTATCCCCACCTGACAGCAATGAAACTGAAGGAGGCAGTTTGTGGTAGGGCTAGTCAGTCCTTCACATCCCCACCTAGGGATGGATGTGTCAACTAGGCCTAGCAGGGATATGAGCTTACACCCAACTTGGAGACAATAGGACAGCGTGAGTCAGTGCTAACAAGGTTGCTGAGTTTCCACCCCACTCATCTGCAGTCACAGGCTGTATGAATAACTGCTCAACCTTTGTCAGGATGGTGTCAGTGGGGATCCAGAAGGGAGCTGAATGCCCAAAACACCACGACTTGTATACCACATCTGTATGCCAAAATGGGTGATGGTCTGCTAAAAAAATATTAAACAGAATTCAGTCTCATGATATAATAATCAAAATGTTCAGAATACAGCTAAAAATCATTCATCATACCAATGAACAAGAAAATCACAATTTGAGTGAGACAACCAACAGATGTCAACACTGAGATGGCTCAGATGTTGGAAGTATCTGATGAGGAATTTAAAGCATCATTCAACAAGCAACACAAACAATTCAACAAGAAATTACAAACATGTTTGAAACACATAAAAAAATTGACAGTATTAGAAAACAAGTCAAAAACATTTTTAAAAGAACCAAAGGGAAATCAAATTATAAAACTAAAAATACAATACTCCCCTCCCAAACACAAAAAAACTCAGAGTAGACTCAAATGACAGAAAAAAATGTGACAGAGAAATGAATCAATGATATTGAGAATAGAACAATAGAAACTACAATCTGAACAGTGAAATAAAATACACGGAAAAGAAAAAGAACAGAATTTCAGGGACCTGTGGAACCATGATGAAAAAGATGGAACATTTATATTATTAGAGTCCTAGAAGGAGAGGTGAAAGAAAGTGGAGATGAAAAATATTTGAAACAATAATGACCGACAATTTCCCAACTTTGGCAAAACATATAAAACAACACATACAAAAATCTGAGTGAACCTCAAACAGGATAAACCCAAAGGAATTCACACCAAGACACATCATAGTTAAACCTAAGGACAGATTTTAAAAAATCTTGAAGCAACCAGAATGAAATGACATTTTACCTATATGGGAAAAACAATTTGATTGACAGCAGATTTCTTATGAAGAACCAAAGAGGCCAAAAGGAAGTGGCACAATATTTTTTTAAGTGTTGAGAATAAGAACTGTTAACCATGAATTCTATATCTGGAAAAACTCTCCTTTAATATTGAGGGGGAAAGGGGCGCCTGGGTGGCTCAGTCGTTAAGCATCTGCCTTTGGCTCAGGTCATGATTCCAGGGTCCTGGGATGAGCCCTGCATCAGGCTCACTGCTCCATGGGAAGCCTGCTTCTCCCTCTCCGACTCCCCCTGCTTGTATTCCCTCTCTCGCTGTGTCTCTCTCTGTGAAATAAATAAAATCTTTAAAAAAAAAAAAAAGAAAAGATTGAGGGTGAAATAAAGACATTTTCAAACAAAGGAAAACTAAGAAAACTTTTTTGCTGGCAGATCTAACCTTAAAGAAAGGCCAAAGGAAATTTTCTAAGGAAAAGATCACAGAATAAGGCTTGGAACTACAGAAGGGAAAGAATGATAAAATGGGTTTAAAAAAAAAGAAGGAGTGTGTGTGTAAATATAATAGACTCTTTCTTTCCTCACATGTTTCTTAAATAAAATACAACAGTTGAAGAAAAATCATAACAGTATCTGATTTAATCCATTTATGTAGAGGAAATATCAAAGAATTATATTTTTAAAGTGGATAAATGAAGAAAGATTTCTGCCCTTTGCTTAAAGTGGTAAAACAAAGAAGACATACAAATGATCAACAGGTATATAAAAAGATGCTCAACATTACAATCATCAGGGAAATGGAAATCAAACCATAATGAGATGTCACTTCACATCTGTTAGGATGGTTATAGGTGTTGGCAAGGATGTGGAGAAATCGGAACCCTGGTACACTGTTGGTGGGTACAAAATGATGCAGTTGCTATAGAAAACAATATGGAGGTTCCTCAAAAAATAAAAAAATAGAACTAACATATGATCCAACAATTCCACTTCTGGGTATTTATCCAAAAGAATTGAAATCAGGATTGGAAGAGATATTAGCACTCTCATGTTCATTACAGCACTATTCACAATAGTCAAGATGTTAAAACAGGCTAAATGTTCACTGATGTTTGAATGGATAAAGAAAATGTGGTATATACATACAATGGAATATTATTCAGCCTTTAAAAAGAAGAAAATCCTGCAATATGCAACAATACAGATAAACCTTGAGGACATTATGCTAAGTGAAATAAGCCAGTCACAGAAGGACAAATACTACATGATTCCACTTATATGAAGTATCTAAAATAGTCAAACTCATAGAAACAAAGAATAGAATAGTGGTTTCCAGGGGCTGGTGAGAGAGGAGAGGAGGAATTGCTAACCAATGGCTCCAAAATTTCAGTTATGCAAGATGAATAAGTCCTAGAGATCTGATATACAGCATGCTTATAGATAACAATACAGCATTATACATGTAAAAATCTGTTAGAGGGTAGTTCTCATGTTAAGTATTCTTACCACAATAAAAAGGTACTTAATTAAAAATTAAATGTCACTAACAGGAGACTGTATAAATCCACAAATATACTTGGGGATGTTAACACCTCATTCTTAGCAATTGATAGAACTATTAGACAGAAAATCAGCAAAGATAAAGAAGATCTGAACACCAATCAACAAGATCTAATTGACGTTTATAGAACACCAAGAACAGCAAAGTACACATCCTTTTCAAGTGCCCACAGAACATTCACAAAGACCATACATATCCTGGGTCATAAAACAAACATCAACACATTTAAAAGACTTGAAATCATACAAAGTGAGTTCCTTGAATATAAGGGAATCAAGGGTGGAATCAATAACAGAAAGTCAATAGGAAAATCTCTAAACACTTGGATATAATACAACAGAATTTTAAATTATCCACAGGCTAAAAAGGAAGTCTCAAAGGAAAAAAGATACATGTAACTGAATGAAAATAAAATATAGCATATCAATATTTGAGGGATGCATCTAAAGGAGTGCTGAGAAGAGAAAGAATAAAAATAAGCCAAGAAATCAATGAAATTAAGTAGTTCCATCAAAAATGGAAGAGTAAGGATCAGCAAAACTCCATAAAAGCAATAAGAAAAATGGCAAACTTTTCAGAATTATTGCTTTGCAGAACTTTGGACATAAACTAAAGGCTTTTAGCAGTCAGGGGTAGTGTTTACTCAATTAAAAAAAAAAAAAGCTGAATTAGAGTATGATCAGTGATAGTATTTTAACTTGCCTTTTTCCCACACCCTATCCCCAGCTCTGTGGCAGCCTTGAAAATCAACTACCCAGAATCATGAAGATAATGATTTTAAATCAGCTACTTTAAATATGTTCAAAAAGAACTCAAGGAAACCATGTCCAAACAACTAAAGAAAAGCATGACAGTGATGTTCCACCAATAAAGAATATTAATAAAGAGACAGAAACTAAGAAAAGAACCAAACAGAAAACTACAAAAACTAAAATGAAAATTCAGTAGAAGAGCTCAACAAATTTGAGCAGGCAGAAGAAAAAAATCAGTGAACTTAAATACAGGTCAAATGTAATTATCTAGCTTAAAGTATAGAAAGAAAAAAGAATGAAGGAAAATGAACAGAGACTCCTAGAGTCCTTTGGCATCCCAAAAGAGGAGAGAGAGAGAAAGGTGCAGAAATAATATTTTAAGAAATCATGGCTCATAACTTCCAAAATTTGATGAAAACCATTCATTTATACATCCAAGAAACTCAATATATTTCAAGTAGGATAAAGTCCAAAAGATCTCCACCTAGAAACATCATGATCAAACTCTTGATAGCTGAATGTAAAAAATGAATCTTGAAAGCAGCAAGAAAGAAGCAACTCATACACATGAGATCTTCAATAAGATTAACTGATGATTTCTTATCAGAAACCATAGAGCTAGAAGGTAATAGGATGAATAGGATGAAACATTCAAAGCCCTGAAATAAAAAGACTGTTGACCAGAAATCTTATATCCAGTGAAGTCTTTCAAAAAAGAAGGAGAAACTAAGACACTCGCACATAAACAAAAACTGATAAAATTCATCACTTGCAAACCTGCCTTACAAGAAATACTAAAAGAAGTCCTTCAGACAGAAATGAGAGGACACTAGACAGTAGCTTGATCCACTTAAAGATATGAAGAACACCAGTAAAGTTTACTACATAGGTAAATTTAAAGAAAATATAAACATACTTTTTGTTCTTAACACTTCTTTTCTCCTATTTGAACTATAAGATAAATTACATAAAGCAATAATAGCAAACCTGTGTTGACAGGCACACAATATATAAAGATATAATTCACATGAAATCTTGAAAAAGGACGAAGTTGGAGGACTCACACTTCCTTTTTCAAGATTTACTACAAAGCTACAATAATCAAGACAGTGTAGCACTGGCATAAAGATAAACATGTAGATCATAAAATAACATTGAGTGTTCAGAAATAAACCCATATACCTAAGGTCAATCGATTTTTGACAAAAGTGCCAAGACAATTCAAAGGTGGAAAGAAGAGTCTTTTCAATAAGTGGTGCCAGAACAACTAGATAATCACATTCAAAAACAATAAAACTGGGGGCTCCTGGGTGGCTCAGTTAGTTAAGCATCTGCCTTCAGGTCATGATCCCAGGGTCCTGGGATCAAGCCCAACATCAGGCCCCCTGCTCAATTGGGTGTCTGCTTCTCCTTCTACCTCTCTCCTCTCCCCTTCCTCTCCCCAACTCACATCCTCTCTCTTGCTCTCTCAAATAGTCTTTTTTTTTTTTAAAAAAAGAATAAAACTGGACCCTTATTTCATCCTATTTACAAAAATTAACTCAAAACAGGATCAAAGACGTAAATCTAAAGGCTAAAACTATAAAACTCTTAGAAGGAAACATGAGTATATCTTTGCAAACTTGATTCAAGAATGGTTTCTTAGTTATGACACTAAAAGTACAAGCAACCAAAGAATTAACAAATAAATTGCCTTTAATCAAAATAAAAAATTTTGGTTCCTCAAAAGACACTATCAGGTGAATGCATAAAGAAAACATGATATAGGAGGAGGAGCAAGATGGCGGAGGAGTAGGAGACCTAAATGTTGTCTGGTCCCAGGAATTCAGCTGGATAGGAATCAAACCATTATGAACACCTACGAACTCAACAGGAGATTGAAGAAAAGAATAGCAGCAACTCTCTGAACAGAAAAGCGACAACTTTCTGGAAGGTAGGATGTGCGGAGAAGTGAATCCGAGGCAATATTCGGGAGGATAGAGGGTGGGGGAGGGGCCCTCCGTCAGCCACTACCAGTAAGTGATAGAGCAGCAGAGCACAAAATCAGAACTTTTAGAAGTCGGCTCCGCTGAGGGACATCGCTCCAGTGGCTAAGTGGGGGGTGGAACCCTCCCAGGACAGTGTGGTCTCAGGACCCTTGGGGTCACAGAAAGACTGGGGGTGCCTGAGTGCGGCAGAGCTCCCAGGTATTGGAGCGGGAAAGCCGGCTGCAGAGACGGAGCCGAGGCACGGGCTCTCAGCTTGGGGTTGCCATAAACCATGATCTTGGGCACAGTCGGGCCACTGCTCCTCCAGCAGGGACCCAAGAAGCAGTAGATCCGGGGAGACTCCCCTTCCTCCCCTGGGAGAAGCGGCACGAGAGCTCACCACAGGGATCTCCTGGGTTTGGAGATTCCACACGGGGTTGGGTGCCAGAGATAGAAATGCTCGGTCACAGACCGGTGAGCATGGAGTGCGGCTGGAGACCGGGGAGATGTGAGTGACTGACTGCCTTTCTCTGGGGGCACACTGAGGAGTAGGGCCCTGAGTTCTTGGCTCCTCCGAGGCGGAGATTGGGAGGCCGCCATTTTCACTCTCTTCCTCCGAAGCTGTACGGAAAGCTTGCAGGGAACAAAGGCTCCCAAGAGCAAACCCAAGCAGATTACTTAGCCCAGACCCAGCAAGGGCAGGGCAATTCCGCCTCCGACAAAGACATTTGGGAACCACGGCAACAGGCCCCTCCCCAAGAAGATCAGCAAGAACAGCCAGCCAAGACCAAGTTTACCCATCAGTGAGAGCGGCAGAACTCCAACTGGGGAATACTGCACATAGAATTCATGGCTTTTCCCCCCTGATTCTTTAGTCTTTCAAAGCTAATTTTTTTAATTTTTGTTTTTGTTTTTCCTTTTTTTTTAAAATTTTTCTTTTTCCCTTTTTTCAACCAACATCTTATCAATCCTTTTTTAAAAACTCTTTTTTATTTTTCATTTTTAGAGTCATATTCTATCCCTTCATAGTAGTTAACCTTATTTTTGGTATATATATATAAGTTGTTCTCTCTTTAAAATTTTGGGATACAGTTTCTTCTAACAGACCAAAATATACCCTAAATCTCTAGTGTATGGCTTTGTTCTAGTCTCCTGCCTGATCACATTCTCTCCTTTTTTTTATCCTCTTCCTTTTTTCAACCAACTTCTTATCAATTCTTTTTATAAAATCTTTGATAATTTTCATCTTTAAAGTCATATTCCATCCCATCATTGTATTTAACCTTATTTTTGTACATATATAAGTTTTACTTTCTTTAAAATTTTGGGAGGCACTTTCTTCTAACAAAATACACCCAAAATATAGTGTGTGGCACTTATCTATGCACCAGCATGATCATATTTGATCATATTCTGGTTTTTTTTTTTTAATCTTTTTCTTTTTCTTCCTTTCCCTTTCTTTTCCCTGGTTTCAGGTCTCCTCTGATTTGTTTAGTGTATATTTTTCTGGGGTTGTTATTACCCTGTTAGCATTTTGTTCTCTCATTCATCTATTCTCCTCTGGACAAAATGACAAGATGGAAAAAATCACCTCAAAAAAAAGAACAAGAGGCAGTACTGACTGCCAGGCATCTAATCAATACGGACATTAGTAAGATGTCGGAACTAGAGTTCAGAATGACGATTTTAAAGATACTAGCTGGGCTTGAAAAAAGCATTGAAGATAGTAGAGAAACCCTTTCTGGAGAAATAAAAGAACTAAAATCTAACCAAGTCGAAATCAAAAAGGCTATTAATGAGGTGCAATCAAACATGGAGGCTCTAACTGCTAGGATAAATGAGGCAGAAAAGAGAATTAGTGATATAGAAGACCAAATGATGGAAAATAAAGAAGCTGAGAAAAAGAGAGATAAATAACTACTGGATCATGAGGGCAGAATTCAAGAGATAAGTGATACCATAAGATGAAACAGTATTAGAAGAATTGGGATCCCAGAAGAAGAAGAAAGAGAGAGAGGGGCAGAAGGTATATTGGAGCAAATTATAGCAGAGAACTTCCCTAATTTGGGTAAGGAAACAGGCATCAAAATCCAGGAGGCACAGAGAACCCCCCTCAAAATCAGTAAAAATAGGTCAACACCCCGACATCTAATAGTAAAAGCAGCTCGGAGAGAAGAGATTTGTAACCTACAATGGTAGAAACATTAGATTGGCGACAGACCTATCCACAGAGACCTGGCAGGCCAGAAAGGACGGGCATGATATACTCAGAGCACTAAATGAGAAAAAAAATGCAGCCAAAAATACTATATCCAGCTAGGCTGTCATTGAAAATAGAAGGAGAGATAAAAAGCTTCCAGGACAAAAAAACTAAAGGAATTTGCAAACACGAAACCAGCCCTACAAGAAATATTGAAAGGAGTCCTCTAAGCAAAGAGAGAGCCTAAAAGCAACATAGACCAGAAAGGAACACAGACAATATACAGTAACAGTCACCTTATAGGCAATACAATGGCACTAAATTCCTATCTTTCAATAGTTACCCTGAATGTAAATGGGCTAAATGCCCCAATCAAAAGACACAGGCTATCAGACTGGATTAAAAAACAAGACCCATCAATATGCTGTCTGGAAGAAACTCATTTAAGAACCAAAGACACCCCCAGATTGAAAGTGAAGGGGTGGAAAACCATTTACCATGCTAATGGACACTAAAAGAAAGCTGGGGTGGCAATCCTTATATCAGATAAATTAGATTTTAAACCAAAGACTGTAATAAGAGATGAGGATAGACACTATATCCTACTTAAAGGGTCTATCCAACAAGAAGATCTAACAATTGTAAATGCCCCTAACATGGGAGCAGGCAAGTATATAAGCCAATTAATAACAAAAGCAAAGAAACACATCAACAACAATACAATAATAGTGGGGGACTTTAACACCCCCCTCACTGAAATGGACAGATCATCTAAGCAAAAGATGAACAAGGAAATAAAGATTTTAAATGACACACTGGACCAAATGGACTTCACAGATATATTCAGAACATTCCATCCCAAAGCAACAGAATACACATTCTTCTCTAGTGCCCATGGAACATTCTCCAGAATAGATCACATCCTAGGTCACAAATCAGGTCTCAACTGGTACCAAAAGACTGGGATCATTCCCTGCCTATTTTCAGACCACAATGCTTTGAAACTAGAACTCAATCACAAGAGGAAAGTCGGAAAGAACTCAAATAAATGGAGGCTAAAGAGCATTTTACTAAAGAATGAATGGGTCAACCAGGAAATTAAAGAAGATTAAAAAATTCATGGAAACAAATGAAAATGAAAACACAACTGTTCAAAATCTTTGGGATGCAGCAAAGGCAGTCCTAAGAGGAAAGTATATAGCAATACAAGCCTTTCTCAAGAAACAAGAAAGGTCTCAAATACACAACCTAACCCTACACCTAAAGGAGCTGGAGAAAGAACAGCAAATAAAGCCTAAACCCAGCAGGAGAAGAGAAATAATAAAGATCAGATCAGAAATCAATGAAATAGAAACCAAAAGAACAGTAGAACAGATCAACGAAACTAGGAGCTGGTTCTTTGAAAGAATTAAGAAGATTGATAAACCCCTGGCCAGACTTATCACAAAGAAAAGAGAAATGACCCAAATAAATAAAATCATGAGTGAAAGAGGAGAGATCACAACCAACACCAAAGAAATACAAACAGTTATAAGGACATATTATGAGCAACTATATGCCAGCAAATCAGATAATCTGCAAGAAATGGATGCATTCCTAGAGATGTATTAACTACCAAAACTGAACCAGGAAGAAATAGAAAACCTGAACGGACCTATAACCACTAAGGAAATTGAAGCAGTCATCAAAAATCTCCCAACAAACAAAAGCCCAGGGCCAGATGGTTTCCCAGGGGAATTCTACCAAACATTTCAAGAAGAATTAATACCTATTCTTCTGAAACTGTTCCAATAAATAGAAATGGAAGGAAAACTTCCAAACTCATTTTATGGGGCCACCATTACCTTGATCCCCAAACCAGACAAAAACTCCATCAAAAAGAAGTATAGACCAATATCCCTGATCAATATGGATGCAAAAATTCTCACCAAAATACCAGCCAACAGGATCCAACAGTACATTAAAAGGATTATTCACCACGACCAAGTGGGATTTATCCCTGGGCTGCAAGGTTGGTTCAACATCCACAAATCAATCAATGTGATACAATACATTAATAAAAGAAAGAACAAGAGCCATATGATCCTCTCAATAGATGCAGAAAAAGCATTTGACAAAGTATAGTGTCCTTTCTTGATCAAGGGATAGAGGGTACATACCTCAGTATCATAAAAGCCATCTATGAAAAACCCACAGCGAATATCATTTTCTTTCTTTTTTTTTTTTAAAAGATTTTATTTATTTATTTATTTGACAGAATGAGAGAGAGAGCACATGAGAGGGGGGAGGGTCAGAGGGAGAAGCAGACTCCCTGCCGAGCAGGGAGCCCGATGCGGGACTCGATCCCGGGACTCCAGGATCATGACCTGAGCCAAAGGCAGTCGCTTAACCAACTGAGCCACCCAGGCACCCACGAATATCATTTTCAATGGGGAAAATCTCAGAGCTTTCCCCCTAAGGTCAGGAACACGGCAGGGATGTCCACTATCACCACTGCTATTCAACATAGTACTAGAAGTCCTAGCCACAGCAATCAGACAACAAAAAGAAATAAAAGGCATCCAAATCGGCAAAGAAGTCAAACTTTCACTCTTTGCAGATGATATGATACTTTATGTGGAAAACCCAAAAGACTCCACCCCAAAACTGCTAGAACTCATACAGGAATTCAGTAAAGTGGCAGGATATAAAATCAATGCACAGAAGTCAGTGGCATTCCTTTACACCAACAACAAGACAAATGAAGAGAAATGAGGGAGTCGATCCCATTTACAATTGCACCCAAAACCATAAGATACCTAGGAATAAATCTAACCAAAGAGGCAAAGAATACGTACTCAGAAACCTATAATATACTCATGAAAGAAATTGAGGAAGATCATTCCATGCTCATGAATTGGAAGAACAAATATTGTGAAGATGTCAATGCTACCTAGAGCAATCTACACATTCAATGCAATCCCTATCAAAATACCATCCATTTTTTTCAAAGAAATGGAACAAATAATCCTAAAATTTGTATGGAACCAGAAAAGACCCCGAATAGCCAGAGGAATGTTGAAAAAGCAAAGCAAAGCTGGTGGCATCACAATTCTGGACTTCAAGCTCTATTACAAAGCTGTCATCATCGAGAGAGTATGGTTTTGGCACAAAAACAGACACATGGATCAGTGGAATAAAATACAGAGCCCAGAAATGGACCCTCAACTCAATGGTCAACTAATCTTTGACAAACAGGAAAGAATGTCCAATGGAAAAAAGACAGTCTCTTCAACAAATGGTGTTCGGAAAATTGGACAGCCACATGCAGAAGAATGAAACTGGACCATTTCCTTACACCACACACAAAAATAGACTAAAAATGGTTCAAAGACCTAAATGTGAGACAGGGGTCCATCAAAATCCTAGAGGAGAACAGAGGCAGCAACCTCTTTGACGGCA
>NW_023270305.1:69383885-69391915 GCF_011800145.1 Mirounga leonina
TGCCGTCAAAGAGGTTGCTGCCTCTGTTCTCCTCTAGGATTTTGATGTATTCCTTTCTCACATTTAGGTCTCTCCTCCATTTAGAGTTTATTTTTATGTATGGTGTAAGGAAGTTGTCCAGTTTCATTCTTCTCCATATAGCTGTCCAATTTTCCAACACCATTTGTTAAAGAGACTGTTTTTTTTTTTTCCATTGGATGTTTCAAAGCCATTTTTGCTAAAAACTCTTAGCAGACTAGGAAAAGACAGGAAGTTCCTAAACTTGATAAGGAGCATCTACAGGAAACCTACCACTAACATCATACTTAATAATGAAAGACTCAATGTTTCCTCTCTAACTGGGAAAAAGGCAAAGATGTCTGCTCTTACCACTTTTATTCAACAGAACACTGGAAGTTCTAGCCAGTGCAATAAGTAAAGAAAAATAATTAAAATATGCACAGGTTGTAAAAGAAGAAATAAAACTGCCCCTATTTACAGGTGATATGATTATCTACTTAGAAAATCCAAAGGGATCCATAAAATAATTTCTGGAACTAATAAGTAATTTTAGCAAGATCACAGGATGCAACATCAATACACACATAATTCAGTTGCAGTTCTGTATGCCAACAAAAACAGTTGGAATCCAATTTTTGAAAAAAATTTGCCACATTTATAATAATTCCAAAGAAGATTAAATAATTAGGTATAAATCAAATAAGCATGTACAGAAACTGCATGCTGAAAATTACAAAATGCTGGTCAAAAAAAACAAGTAAGTGGAGAGATACACCTTATTCATAGATTGTCATCCTCAACATAGTAAAGATGTCAGTTCTCCCCAAATGATTTAGATATAACATAATTCCTATCAAAATCACAGCAAGGTTTTTTCTAAGACAAACTGATTAAATTTGTATGAAAATGTAAAGGAATTAGAATAGATAAATCAATTTTGAAAAAGAAGAGTAAAGTTGAAGAAATCACTCTATCTGATATTAGGGTTTACTATATACCTATATTTTTTTCCTTCAAGTTTTAATTTAAATTCCAGTTAGTTTAACATATTATAAAGCTATATTAATCAAGGCAATATGGTACTGATGGAAAGATGCACACATAGATTAATGGAATAAAATAGATAATCTAGAAAGTGATCTACACCAACATGCCCAAATGATTTTTTGACAAAATTGCAAAAGAAATTTAGTGGAGAAATTCAGTATCTTTTCTACAAATGGTATTGGAGCAATTGGACATCCATGGGCCAAAAAATAAATCTTGATTTAAAACTTGTACCTTATAAAAACATTAATTCCAGGAGTGTCTGGGTAGCTCAGTCAGTTAAGAATCTGCCTTTGGGTCAGGTCATGATCCCAGGGTCCTGGGATCGAGCCCCATGTTGGGCTCCGTGCTCTCTCTCTCTCTCTCTCTCTGTCAAATAAATAAATAAAATCTTTTAAAAAATTAACTCCAAATGGATCACAGACTTAAAGCTACAAAATTTATAGAATAAAACACTAGAGAAAATCTTTAGGCCCTTGATCCTGACGAAGAGTTTTTAGGCTTAGCACCAAAAATATGATCCATAAAAGGAAAAATGGATACATTAGGCCTCATCACAGTTAAACATTTTGCTCTTCAACAGGATAAGTATAAGAAGAGGATTAAAATCTAGGAGAAATATTTGCAAACCACATATCTAACAAAAGCTTTGCATCTAGAATATATTAAAAAAACCTCTCAAAACTCACCAGGAAAAACAAAACAAAATCAACCAAAGCAAACAAACAAACAAAAACCCAACTAGAATATGGACAAAAGAATGAAGAGACATTTCACCAAAAAAGACACACAGTGGCAACTAACCATGTCATTAGCCACTATGGAAATGGAAATTAAAACCATAATGGGACACCACCACCTACCTATCAGAATGGCTAAGATGAAAAACAGTGACAACATCAAATTCTGGTAAGGATTCCCAGATAAGTGGATATTAATACATTGCTGGTAGGAATCTAAAATGGTACAATCATTCTGGAAAACAATTTGGCAATTTTTTATAAAACGAAACACGCAACTACTATATACCCAGCAATTACATATGTAGTCTAGCGAAATAAAACTTATATTTACACAAAAATCTGTGCATAGCAGCTTTATTTGTAATAATTCAACACTAGAATCAACCCAGATGTACTTCAACTGGTTAAACAAACTGTGGTACATCCATACTATGGAATACTACTACTCAGCTATTAGAAAGAATGAATTATTGATACATGTAACAACCTGAATGGTCCTCAAGGGCAACATGCTGACTGAAAAAAGCCAACCTCAAAAGGCTACACGTTATATCATTCCATTAACACAATTATTCTTGAAGTGACAAAATAATAGTGATAGGGAACAGATTTGTGGTTGCCAGGGGTTCAGAAAGAAATAAGGAGATGAGGGTGCTTGTTATCATAAAAGGGTAGCATGAGGGAGACCTTTGTGGCGATGGAGCAATTCTGTATCTTGATTGTGGTGGAGTTACATGAATCTACATGTCTCCCCCAGTGGTAATGTCTTGCATAACTAGTATTATTGAAGCCAGAAGCCAGGAAATTGACATTGGTATAATCTGCAGAGTTTATTCAGATTTCACCATTTCTATATTCATTCGTGTATGTGTGTGTGTGTGTGTGTGTGTGTGTAGCTCTACTGGGTGAGGTTAAAAAATAGATTAAAATTTTTCAATAGGTATATTCCACAAGCTTCAAATTTTGGGCATTTAAGCTGTTTCAGTCACCACTAGTAAAAACATTTGTAAGGATACATCTTTGTGTACAAATCTTGTTCATGTTTTGACCTTTTCTTAATTTGGAACTTCCAGTTAGTGGAATTTCATAGTCTTAGAGTAAGGAAGAACATTTTAACATTTGAGCTGTTCAGACTGGGATGGGCTATCCTGGGAGCTAGTTGGAGCATTATCATTGGTGAATGTCAAGTACTGGCAGTGTGGTCACCTGTTAGGAATGCTGTAGAGGAGATGCCCATGTTAGTTGGACCAGGTAGCCTCTGAGGTTCATGTATAACTCAGCATCCAGTATGGACCGTGTCACAGGCAGCCCTATGCAATGATGATAAAACTGAATTCATCACTCTTCTCCTCAAACCTGCTCTTCCTCCTAGATTCTCTGCCTCAGCAGATGACATTACAATTGCAATGCTCATAGGGACTCACCATAGATTCATTTATCCTGTTCCTGCCCCTAGCAGTCACCAGGTACTTGGAACTGTAGCCCCCCAAACATTTCTCACCTCTGGTGCTCCTCTCCTTCCTGGCTGCCATGTTACATCTGGCCTGTCTTTTAGCCTGTGGGTCTCTGCCTTCCCCCTGCTGCTCTATAGATTTCCACTGATAGACCCTTCACACTATAGTCAGAATAAGCTAAGGAAAGGCATGAAAGATGCTAGCCCATTTTTAACACTTACTTGCTATCACAGCTTCTTTTTTAACCTTCTAGAAAAGACTTTCTCCCAGGTCAAGGAAGGGGGTAGCGGGAGGTATGGGAGAGGAGAGGAAAATCCAGTATTGCCTCACATGCTGGTATCCCAAAGTTGACTGTAAGCTCCTTGAGGGCAGGGTCCGGGCCTGGAAGACCTTTAAATCTGACAGCCTGGAGCACTAAACGTCTGCCAGGCATGGCTCCAAGTTTACTGTGAAACCTTCAACAACCCAGGAGGTAGTGTTATTATCATCATTGATATGTTAGAGATAAGGAAATTGAGGCACAGAAAGCACTCAAAAAATCAAAGGCCAACTTACACTGGGAGGCTGTTATCAAATCAAATCAAATTTTATTTAATTTTTAATTTTTATTTTTTTTAAAGATTTTATTTATTTATTTGACACAGAGAGAGCACAAGTAGGCAGAGCGGCAGGCAGAGGGAGAGGGAGAAGCAGGCTCCTCACTGAGCAGAGAGCCCGACGCGGGGATGGATCCCAGGACCCTGGGATCGTGACCTGAGCTGAAGGCAGACGCCCAGTGACTGAGCCACCCAGGCTCCTCCAAATCAAATTTTAGAAATGAAAAATTGCACAATGAATGTTGAAGCTTTGCTATACATTAAGGCAAACCAACTATTTGGGCTTATCCCCACTTTTAAAGATTTTTTATTATTCCTTTGTATCATTTTTCATTTTCAGTGACTTTAGTCACTTAGGGGGCATGTCTAAATTCTTTGTCAGGCGTGACAAGTAACACTGTAATGCTGACGGGATGAAATGTGCATTAGTTATAATTGGCTATTTGTATTTTAAAATGGTGTAGATTATGTAGAAAAATGGTTAATAAAAGACATTAGGCATTAAAAAAAAGACTGAAAATAGGAACAAGTAATGCACTGATCAGGAGTGGGAAGTCTTTCTAAGATTCTGTATGAATTGTGTGTGTGTGTGTGTGTGCACACATGCGTGTGTGTATGTGGTCTGCTCCCATTCCTGTGGCACAGTAATGATTAAATTAATGGTACACATTTCTAGAATTGCAGACAATCATTGTCACTGGAGCACTCAACCTCCTACCCAGGCGCTCTTGATCCACAGTTTCCCTGAGAACCTTACCCCTTTACTGCACAGGCTGCTCGTCTCACACATCTCCAAGCTAGCTTTGACTCCAACAGCCTTTCAGGTAGCATGTTTTGAGTTGGGGTGTGTACTCATATCCTAGGGCTGCCATAACAAAGCACCACAAACTGGGTGGCTTAGAACAACAGAAATGTATTGCCTCATAGTTCTTGAGGCTGGAAGTCCAAAATCAAGGTGTTGGCAGAACCGTGCTCCCTCTGGAACCTGTTGGGGAGGGATCCTTCCTTGTCTCTTGCTAAGCTTCTGGTGGTTTGTGGGCAATCTAGTTTCTTGACTTGTAGGTGCATTACTTCAATCTTCTGTCTTCACATGATCCCCTTTCCTCTGTGTTTGTCTCTGGGTCCAAATTTCCCCCTTTTATAAGGTCACCAGTCATATTGGATTAGGGCCACCTTACTGACCACATGTTAACTTGATCACATCTGCAAAGACCCTATTTCCAAATAAGGTCACATTCTGAGGTACTGTGGGTGAGGACTTCAACATAACTTTTTTTGTGGGGGAAATAATTCAATCCGTAATAGGGTGTTAGGTCCAAGGTTTCCTGCACTTATGGAGCTGGGAGGACTCCATGGTACTGCCTTCCTCAAAAGCGCCTCCATCTTTGGCATTTGTTTGGTTGGGTGCTACCTGGGGAAGCCTGCCCAGTACTCTGCTGTTAGGATATCAAGTGCCTCAGATCCCAGATGTCACAGCAGGCAGGGGCTCCTCCATGTAACTAATGCATCTGATGGCTCACCGTGGATGGAGACAACCCAGCAGACCTCTGGGCTCATCTTCCTAGTTGTTTTTACTTTCCCTTCAGCCTGAGGGCTTTCTATTTTTATCCTGTCGTGTCCTATACTTGTTCTTACAATCTTCCTTAATTCTTTTTGGGATGAAATTAAGTATAAAAATAAATTAAATGAATGGCAATTCCCTGCCACAGTTTGGTGGCTTAGTTAAATAGCATCACAGGGGCAGGCTGTGATTTCTAAGGACTCCGTGTTGCTATGACAACCACAGGGTGTTGCCTCCTCCACTTGGCCCTTCCCCAGCCTCCATTACTAAGTCCAGCTCACCCTCCAGTCTCAGCCCAGCCTCCACCCTTCTGAGAAACCATCTCTGAGCAACAGACAGAACTATAGGGTTCTCCGCGTGTCCTCCTCAGAATCCTGGTCTCCCTCTGTTGCTCTACTCACCTTGTGGAATTCCAGTTGCCTGTTTAATTCTGTCTCTTTCTCTGGACAGTAGGCTTCTCAAGGACAGGGATCACTTCATCATTTATTTCTACAAGCACCTAATTCAGAACTTTGCCTCCGGGACTTGCCATAGCAGTAGGTGGAACATGAGCATTTAGGACTCCTGAAGGCCTGCCTCAGAGCTGCCATCACATGTGGCCAGGTGTGTCTATGAAATTTAAAATTGAATTTAAATTAACTAAAATTAAATTAATTAAAAGCAAAACTCAGTCCCACTAGTCTCATTTCAAGTGCTTAATAAGCTACATATGGCTAGCAACTACCACATGGGACAACACAGCTGTAGAGCATTTCCATCATGACAGAAAGTTCTCCTGGACAGTGCTGGTCTAAAGGAGCCCATAACCAGTGCCCCCTGGGGAAACTTTTGGTGTTTGCCCATTGCACTCCTAATCCATCAGAGCTATGCCAACTAGTTTTAGCCTTGGAAACAAAAAGGAAAATGTAAGCAGTGTATCCCTCTGTTAGGATCATGAGCTAATGTTCCCTCACCAAAGAGATCAACATGAGTGGCAGGACACATTTCCCCACCAATCCCTAAACAAGCCTGGACCCTTCTGCCTCTATGTTTTTGCACATGCTGTTCCTCTGCCTAGAATGTCCACCCCAACAAGAACTCCTGATGTCTTATTCATTCTTCAGCTGTAATATAAGTGTATATGCCTTCACCTGCATAAATCCCTTCTCTCCATGCCCTCCCTTCAGTAGTGTGTGTGTGGGGGTGTGTATGAAATCTTCCTTCTCACATTACATCCTGTATGTTATTATGTAGTGGCGTCAGAATCTATGAGCAGATTATGTTCTATAATTAGCACAGAGAGCGAAAATCAAGTAGAACCAAAACTGCCCTTGAAATTCTCTTAAATCTGGGGAGCCTGCATGGCTCAGTCAGTTAAGTGTCTGCTTCGGCTCAGGTCATGATCTCAGGCTCCCTGCTCGTCGAGGAGTCTGCTTCTCCCTCTCTCTCTGCCTGCCACTCCCCCTGCTTGTTCTCTCTTTCTATCAAATAAATAAATAAAATCTTTAAAAAAAATTCTCTTAAATCTGCCATTGAACACGCATTCTTGGTTTCCTTTTTACAACCCCATACAGAAATTCTTAGGGACACTGAATTGTAAATATGACTGAGACAGACTAAGGGGGAAGAAATAGAAAGAAGATCCATAAACAGATATGCAGGCACAAAAACCACCTGCCCTTTAAGACATCCACAACATCCCTGGCAGGGCAGGGACAGTCTAGATTCCCCCTGATGGACAAATCATTCCCTCAAAATATGCTCTGCAGGGGCCAGCAGCGTCGGCATCACCTGGGAACTTGTTAGAAATACACGTTTTTGGGCCCCAGCCCAGATCTACTTGATCAGAAACTCTAATCAAATCTCCAGGTGGTTCTGCTGCGGGTTAAATTTGAGAACAACTGGTTTACTCCCTATGGCTCTAACGTTCAGCCTCTGTAGCTTAGTATAGTTTGGTAGATTTGTTTGCTATGTGAGCATGATACTACGGTGAGGATGAAATATGCCAGGCCCTGAACTGTGAAAGCACCCAGCTCAGGGCCTAGCATGTAGTGGGCCCCCCATACATTTTTGCTGAATTGTAATCTGCACAATCTGAGTGTTGTATTCTTTGAATGCAACTCTTTTATTTATTTATTTATTTATTTATTTATTTATTTATTTATTTATTTATATTCTTATGTTAATCCCCATACATTACATCATTAGTTTTAGATGAAGTGTTCCATGATTCATTGTTTGTGCATAACACCCAGTGCTCCATGCAGAATGTGCCCTCCTCAATACCCACCACCAGGCTAACCCATCCTCCCACCCCCCTCCCCTCTAGAACCCTGTTTGTTTTTCAGAGTCCATCGTCTCTCATGGTTCGTCTACCCCTCCGATTTCCCCCGCTTCATTCTTCCCTTCCCGCTACCTTCTTCTTTTTTTTTTTTCTTAACATATATTGCATTATTTGTTTCAGAGGTACAGATCTGAGATTCAACAGTCTTGCACAATTCACAGCGCTTACCAGAGCACATACCCTCCCCAGTGTCTATCACCCAGTCACCCCATCCCTCCCACCCCACCCCCCACTCCAGCAACCCTCAGTTTGTTTCCTGCAATTAAGAATTCCTCATATCAGTGAGATCATATGATACATGTCTTT
>NW_023270305.1:69392015-69423446 GCF_011800145.1 Mirounga leonina
CTAGAACCCTGTTTGTTTTTCAGAGTCCATCGTCTCTCATGGTTCGTTTACCCCTCCGATATCCCCCGCTTCATTCTTCCCTTCCCGCTACCTTCTTCTTTTTTTTTTTTTCTTAACATATATTGCATTATTTGTTTCAGAGGTACAGATCTGAGATTCAACAGTCTTGCACAATTCACAGTGCTTACCAGAGCACATACCCTCCCCAGTATCTATCACCCAGTCACCCCATCCCTCCCACCGCACCCCCCACTCCAGCAACCCTCAGTTTGTTTCCTACAATTAAGAATTCCTCATATCAGTGAGATCATATGATACAAGTCTTTCTCTGTTTGACATATTTCACTCAACATAATACCCTCCAGTTCCATTCACGTCGTTGCAAATGGCAAGATCTCATTCCTTTTGATGGCTGCATAATATTCCATTGTATATATATACCACCTCTTCTTTATCCATTCATCTGTCGATGGACATCTTGGCTCTTTCCACACTTTGGCTATTGTGGACATTGCTGCTATAAACATCGGGGTGCACGTACCCCTTCGGATCCCTACTTTTGTATCTTTGGGGTAAATACCCAGTAGTGCAAATGCTGGATCATATGGTAGCTCTATTTTCAACTTTTTGAGGAAACTCCATACAGTTTTCCAGAGTGGCTGCACCAGCTTGCATTCCCACCAACAGTGTAGGAGGGTTCCCCTTTCTCCACAACCCTGCCAACATCTGTCGTTTCCTGACTTGTTAATTTTAGCCATTCTGACTGGTGTGAGGTGGTATCTCATTGAGGTTTTGATTTGGATTTCCCTGATGCCGAGCGATATTGAGCACTTTTTCATGTGTCTGTTGGCCATTTGGATGTCTTCTTTGGAAAAATGTCTGTTCATGTCTTCTGCCCATTTCTTGATTGGATTCTTTGTTCTTTGGGTGTTGAGTTTGATGAGTTCTTTATAGATTTTGGATACTAGCCCTTTATCTGATATGTCATTTGCAAATATCTTCTCCCATTCTGTCGGTTGTCTTTTGGTTTTGTTGACTGTTTCCTTTGCTTTGCAAAAGCTTTTTATCTTGATGAAGTCCCAATAGTTCCTTTTTGCCCTTGCTTCCCTTGCCTTTGGCGATGTTTCTAGGAAGAAGTTGCTGCGGCTGAGGTCGAAGAGGTTGCTGCCTGTGTTCTCCTTTAGGATTTGGATGGACTCCTGTCTCACATTGAGGTCTTTCAACCATTTTTAGTCTATTTTTGTGTGTGTTGTAAGGAAATGGTCCAGTTTCATTCTTCTGCATGTGGCTATCCAATTTTCCGAACACCATTTGTTGAAGAGACTGTCTTTGTTCCATTGGACATTCTTTCCTGCTTTGTCAAAGATGAGTTGACCATTGAGTTGAAGGTCCATTTCTGGGCTCTCTATTCTGTTCCATTGATCTATGTGTCTGTTTTTCTGCCAGTACCATGCTGTCTTGATGATGACAGCTTTGTAATAGAGCTGGAAGTCCGGAATTGTGATGCCGCCGGCTTTGCTTTTCTTTTTCAACATTCCTCTGGCTATTCGGGGTCTTTTCTGGTTCCATACAAATTTTAGGATTATTTGTTCCATTTCTTTGAAAAAAGTGGATGGTATTTTGATAGGGATTGCATTGAATGTGTAGATTGCTCTAGGTAGCATTGACATCTTCACAATATTTGTTCTTCCAATCCATGAGCATGGAACGTTTTTCCATTTCTTTGTGCCTTCCTCAATTTCTTTCATGAGTATTTTATAGTTTTCTGAGTACAGATCCTTTGTCTCTTTGGTTAGATTTATTCCTAGGTATCTTATGGTTTTGGGTGCAATTGTAAATGGGATCGACTCCTTAATTTCTCTTTCTTCTGTCTTGTCGTTGGTGTATAGGAATGCCACTGACTTCTGTGCATTGATTTTATATCCTGCCACTTTACTGAATTCCTGTATGAGTTCTAGCAGTTTTGGGGTGGAGTCTTTTGGGTTTTCCACATAAAGTATCATATCATCTGCAAAGAGTGAGTTTGACTTCTTCTTTGCCAATTTGGATGCCTTTGATTTCTTTTTGTTGTGTGATTGCTGTGGCTAGACTTCCAATACTATGTTGAATAGCAATGGTGATAGTGGACATCCCTGCCACGTTCCTGACCTTAGGGGGAAAGCTCTCAGTTTTTCCCCATTGAGAATAATATTTGCTGTAGGTTTTTCATAGATGGCTTTTATGATATTGAGGTATGTACCCTCTATGCCTATACTCTGAAGAGTTTTGATCAAGAAAGGATGCTGTACCATGTCAAAAGCTTTTTCTGCATCTATTGAGAGGATCATATGATTCTTGTTCTTTCTTTTGTTAATGTATTGTATCACATTGATTGATTTGCGGATGTTGAACCAACCTTGCAGCCCAGGGATAAATCCCACTTGGTCATGGTGAATAATCCTTTTAATGTACTGTTGGATCCTATTGGCTAGTATTTTGGTGAGAATTTTTGCATCCATGTTCATCAGGGATATTGGTCTGTAATTCTCCTTTTTGATGGGGTCTTTGTCTGGTTTTGGGATCAAGGTAATGCTGGCCTCATAAAATGAGTTTGGAAGTTTTCCTTCCGTTTCTATTTTTTGGAACAGTTTCAGAAGAATAGGTATTAATTCTTCTTGAAATGTTTGGTAGAATTCCCCTGGGAAGCCATCTGGCCCTGGGCTTTTGTTTTTTGGGAGATTTTTGATGACTGCTTCAATTTCCTTAGTGGTTATAGGTCTGTTCAGGTTTTCTATTTCATCCTGGTTCAGTTTTGGTAGTTGATACATCTCTAGGAATGCATCCATGTCTTCCAGGTTATCTAATTTGCTGCCATAGAGTTGCTCATAATATGTTCTTATAATTGTTTGTATTTCTTTGGTGTTGGTTGTGATCTCTCCTCTTTCTTTCATGATTTTGTTGATTTGGGTCATTTCTCTTCTCTTTTTGATAAGTCTGGCCAGGGGTTTATCAATCTTCTTAATTCTTTCAAAGAACCAACTCCTAGTTTCGTTGATCTGTTCTACTGTTCTTTTAGTTTCTATTTCATTGATTTCTGATCTGATCTTTATTATTTCTCTTCTCCTGCTGGGTTTAGGCTTTATTTGCTGTTCTTTCTCCAGCTCCTTTAGGTGTAGGGTTAGGTTGTGTATTTGAGACCTTTCTTGTTTCTTGAGAAAGGCTTGTATTGCTATATACTTTCCTCTTAGGACTGCCTTTGCTGCGTCCCAAAGATTTTGAATAGTTGTGTTTTCATTTTCATTGGTTTCCATGAATTTTTTTAATTCTTCTTTAATTTCCTGGTTGACCCATTCCTTCTTCAGTAGGATGCTCTTTAGCCTCCATGTATTTGAGTTCTTTCCGACTTTCCTCCTGTGATTGAGTTCTAGTTTCAAAGCATTGTGGTCTGAAAATAGGCAGGGAATGATCCCAGTCTTTTGGTACCGGTTGAGACCTGATTTATGACCTAGGATGTGATCTATTCTGGAGAATGTTCCATGGGCACTAGAGAAGAATGTGTATTCCGTTGCTTTGGGGTGGAATGTTCTGAATATGTCTGTGAAGTCCATTTGGTCCAGTGTGTCATTTAAAGTCTTTATTTCCTTGTTGATCTTTTGCTTAGACAATCTGTCCATTTCAGTGAGGGGGGTGTTAAAGTCCCCCACTATTATTGTATTGTTGTTGATGTGTTTCTTTGCTTTTGTTATTAATTGCCTTATATAATTGGCTGTCCCATGTTAGGGGCATAGATATTTACAATTGTTAGTTCTTCTTGTTGGATAGATCCTTTAAGTAGGATATAATGTCCTTCCTCATCTCTTATTACAGTCTTTGGTTTAAAATCTAATTTGTCTGATATAAGGTTTGCCACCCCAGCTTTCTTTTGGTGTCCATTAGCATGGTAAATGGTTTTCCACCCCCTCACTTTCAATCTGGGGGTGTCTTTGGGTCTAAAATGAGTCTCTTGCAGACAGCATATCGATGGGTCTTGTTTTTTAATCCAGTCTGATAGCCTGTGTCTTTTGATTGGGGCATTTAGCCCATTTATATTCAGGGTAACTATTGAAAGATAGGAATTTAGTGACATTGTATTGCCTGTAAGGTGACTGTTACTGTATATGGTCTGTTTTCCTTTCTGGTCTATGTTGCTTTTAGGCTCTCTCTTTGCTTAGAGGACCACTTTCAAGATTTCCTGTAGGGCTGGTTTTGTGTTTGCAAATTCCTTTAGTTTTTGTTTGTCCTGGAAGTTTTTTATCTCTCCTTCAATTTTCAATGACAGCCTAGCTGGATATAGTATTCTTGGCTGCATATTTTTCTCATTTAGTGCTCTGCATATATCCTGCCAGTCCTTTCTGGCCTGCCAGGTCTCTGTGGATAGGTCTGTTGCCAATCTAATGTTTCTACCCTTGTAGGTTACATATCTCTTCTCCTGAGCTGCTTTCAGGATTTTCTCTTTGTCTATGAGAGTCGTAAGTTTTACTATTAGATGTTGGGGTGTTGACCTATTTTTATTGATTTTGAGAGGGGTTCTCTGTGCTTCCTGGATTTTGATGCCTGTTTCCTTACCCAAATTAGGGAAGTTCTCTGCTATAATTTGCTCCATTATACCTTCTGCCCCTCTCTCTCTTTCTTCTTCTTCTGGGATCCCAATTATTCTAATGTTGTTTCGTCTTATGGTATCGCTTATCTCTCGAATTCTGCCCTCGTGATCCAGTAGTTGTCTATCTCTCTTTTTCTCAGTTTCTTTATTTTCCATCATTTCATCTTCTATATTACTGATTCTCTCTTCTGCCTCATTTATTCTAGCAGTTAGCACCCCCATTTTTTACTGCACCTCATTAATAGCCTTTTTGATTTCTACTTGGTTGGATTTTAGTTCTTTTACTTCTCCAGAAAGGGTTTCTCTAATAACTTCCATATTTTTTTCAAGCCCAGCTAGTATCTTTAAAGTGATGATTCTGAACTCTAGACCTGACATTGTACTAATGTCCATGTTGAGTAGGTCCCTGGCAGTCGGTACTACCTCTTGTTCTTTTTGTTGAGGTGATTTTTTCCGTCTTGTCATTTTGTGCAGAGGAGAATAGATTAATGAGAGAACAAAATGCTAGCAGAGTAACAACGTCCCCAGAAAATATACTCTAAACAACTCAGAAAAGACCTGAAGCAGTGGAACAAGAAACGGAAAGAGAGAAAAAAGAGAAAGAAAAAAAAGAAAAAGATAAAGATAAAAACAAAAACAAACAAAACAAAACAACAACAACAACAACAAAAAGAACAGAATGTGATCAAATATGATCAGGCTGGTATATAGATCAGTGCCACACACTAGATTTGGGGTGTATTTTGGTCTTTTAGAAGAAAGTGCCTCCCAAAATTTTAAAGAAAGAAAAACTTATATATGTACAAAAATAAGGGTTGATATGATGAAGGGATGGAATATGACTGTAAAGATGGAAATTATAAAAAATTTTATAAAAGGAATTGATAAGAAGTTGTTTGAAAAAAGAAAGAAGAGGATAAAAAAAGAAAAAAGAAAAAAAAAGGGAGAGGATGTGATCAGGCAGGGGAATAGAAAACACCATATACTAGAGATTTAGGGTATATTTTAATCTGTTAGAAGAAACTATCTCAAAATTTTAAAGAGAGAACAACTTATATATATAAGCCAAAAATACGGGTAACTACTATGAAGGGATAGAATATGACTCTAAAAATGAAAAATAATTTTTTTTTTTAAAAAGGGATTGATAAGATGTTGGTTTAAAAAGGGAAAATGAAAAATTCAAAAAGAAAAAAAAAGAAAAAAAGACAGTTAAAAAAAATTAACTTTGAAAGACTAAAGAATCATGGTAAAAAAGCCGTGAATTCTATGTGCAGTGTTCCCCTAGCGCTGGAGTTCTGCCGTTCTCATTGATCGGTAAACTTGGTCTTGGCTGGCTGTTCTCGCTGATCTTCTGGGGAGGGGCCTGTTGCCGTGGTTTCCAAATGTCTCTGCCGGAGGCGGAATTGCCCCGCCCTTGCCCCCTCCCGGTTAAGTAATCTGCTCGGGTTTGCTCTCTGGAGCTTTTGTTCCCTGCGAGCTTTCCGTACAGCTTTGGAGGCGGAGAGTGAAAATGGCAGCCTCCCAATCTCCGCCCCAGAGGAGCCAAGAACTCGGGCCCGCTCCTCAGTGAGCCCCCAGAGAAAAGCCGTCAGTCACTCCCGTCTCCCCGGTCTCCGGCCGCACTCCGTGCTCACCCGGCCTGTGACCACGCGTTTCTATCTCCGGCACTCGACCCCGTGTGGAGTCTCCAAACCCAGCACATCCCTGCGGTGCACTCCTGTGCGGCTCCTCCCGGGGGAGGAAGGTGAGTCTCCCTGGATCTGCCGCTTGTCGGGTCCCTGCTGGAGGAGCAGGGGCCCGACTGTGCCGCGGATCCCGGTTTAGGGCCACCCCGAGCTGAGAGCCCGCGCCTGGGCTCCGCCTCTGCAGCCGGCTTCCCTGCTCCGATCCCTGGGAGCTCTGCCACACTCAGGCACCCCCGGTCTTTCTGTGACCCCGAGGGTCCTGAGACCACACTGTCCCGGAGGGTTCCACCCCCCGCTTAGCCACCCGAGTGACGTCCCTCGGCGGAGCAGACTTTTAAAAGTTCCGATTTTGTGCTCCGTGGTTCTATCACTTGCCAGAAGCGGCCGACGGAGGCCCCTCCCCCGCCGTCTATCCTCCCGAATATCGCCTCGGATTCACTTCTCCGCACGTCCTACCTTCCAGAAAGTGGTCGCTTTTCTGTTCAGAGAGTTGTTGCTATTCTTTTCTTTGATCTCCTGTTGAGTTTGTAGGTGTTCAGAATGGTTTGATCCCTATCCAGCTGAATTCCTGAGAGGAAACGAAATCCAGGTCTCCTACTCCTCCGCCATCTTGCTCCGCCCCCCCTGAATGCAACTCTTTGAGGAGTTGGAGAAGATATTGGCTACCTGCCTGCTGCCCTTCCCAGATGATGTTTCCACTGAACAGTGTCATTCCCACTCCTTCAGACACCAGTCTCAGCTCAGAGGAAGTAGGAGAGGGCTTGGGTTTTCAAGTCTCCTGAGAACTTAAGGGCATTGGAGATATGCAACACATTTTCTGCCCCAATGGGCGTTCTCACTCATTCACAATAGAAAGCTCTGCATGGAGGCAGGCGAGGTCCTTACTATGGTGGAGGAGGGGCAGGAGCACTGGTGAGCATGTCCTGTGTTGCCAGCACTGTTTGTTCTAAGGCCTTGCCATGTAACTAAGCAATCCTCACAACATGAGGAGTGCATAAACATCATTCCCATCTCACACGGGAAAAGTGCAAGCAGAAAGGGGTTACATAACTCACTTGCGGCTGGTTAGTATGAGGTAGAGTTGAGATTTGAACCCAGTCTGGCTCCAGTTTCTGAGATCTAAAAACATTCATCTACTTCCTCTCACACAGAGCCAAATGAACTTTAAAAAGGTTGTCCTATGGGGAAAATAAGGAGCATACTAATGTCCAGCCATGGGGAAAAGGTTAAATAAATTCTGTGGGATTCATAAAATTCATACATGGCTGTTAAGTATGCTGCCATAGGATTTACTTTGTCACATAGGAAGATGCTTTGGATCTAAAAGCAGTGTGTACACGCCCTAATTTTACTCCCCCACCCCCCCAAATACACACACTATAGAAGAATAATGCATGCATAGACAAAGGACTGGAGGGCCACTACAATCATTTCCTAGACTTATTATAACAAATGATCACAAATTCAGTGGCTTATAACAATGGAGACTTATTCTCTCACAATTATCTGGAGGCCAGAAGGCTGAACTCATGCTCTCTCTGAAGGCTCTAGCAAGGAAATTTCCTTGTCTCTTCCAGCTTCTGGTGGTTGCCAGCAGTCGTTGGTGCTCTTGGCTTATAGATGCATCACCTCAGTCTCTGCCTCCACCTCCATGTGGCCTTCTCCCCTGTGTGTCTGTTTCTGTGTCTCTGTTCTCTCTTCTTATAAGGACACCAGTCATTGGATTAGGGCCCATCCAGTATGACTTCATCTTAAGTGAACCGAGTACATCTGCAAACACTCTATTTGCAAATAAGGTCACATTCTGAGGTTCCAAATGAACATGAATTTTGGGAGACACTATTCAACCTAGTATAGTCTGCCCTCCGACACCTAAAAATTCAAGTCGGCCCCACATGCAAAATACATTCATTCCATCCTAAGACTCCCAAAGTCTTACCCCATTCTGGTATTAACTTTACATCCCAATTCTCATGAAATTTTATCTTCTAAAAGTTCTCAATCAAGTATGAGTGAGACTCTGGGTATGGTCCATCCTGGGGTGAAATTCCCCTCTCTCTGTAGATCTGTGAAACCTAGAAAATAAGTTGTCTGCTTCCAAAATACAGTGATGGGACAGGCAGAGGACAGACAGGAGCATGCCCAACTGTACCACTGTCCTAACCTCCACAGCTGCTGCCCCTTGATACTCAGTGTGTAAGATGCCCGGGACCATACAGATGTCCACCATACTGTCCCTGAAGAACCAAATGCCTCCACTACTGATTCCCAGTTTATTCCAATCCCTGTATAGGCTTGATCACCTCATGCTGTTCACTTTTGTGTTCTAGTTTTCTACTGATGAGTCTAGTTAAAAAACAAAAACAAAACAAAAAACTTAAGCCACATACTTTCTAGCTTTTTGGGCTGGAAGTTGACTAAGACTGTGCTGAGTGAGTCAATTTGAAAGGTTGACTATATTACATTATTTGAGGCACAGATATTCACAACAGTTTGTGAAAATTTGCACAATTTTGCTATCATGAAGTACATTTTTCTACCTTGTAAATGCTTTTTGTCCTGAATTTTCAACTTGTCTCCTATAAAGATTGTTATCCCTTTGTTTTTGCTTTTTTGTTTGTTTGTTTGTTTACCTTTGCCTGTGGCCCTTGCACATTTTTTTCCCCCTAATTTTTAACCTTCCTGAGCACTTTGTTCTAAGTGTATCTCTTATCTGTGGGTGTACTTCTGTACATTAGAACCATGGGTTTTTTGATAATCTGATATTGTTTTTGTGTTAATAGGGGAGTGTGTATTTATTTATTTATTTATTTATTTATTTATTTATTTATGAGCGGGGGCATGGGGAGGGGCAGAGGAGCCTCCATGCCCAGTGTGGAGCCTGACAAGGGACTTGATCTCACCACCCTGAGATCATTACCTGAGCCAAAATCAAGAGTTGGATGTTCAACTGACTGAGCCACCCAGGTGCTATATTTTTTAATTCAACTAATATCTTCAGCCTCAGTTCCATCATTTTAGGCTATGCTTCTTGTTTTAATCACTTTATAAAAATCTTTCACTATTCTGTTTGACTTTTTATGTGTGTTTTTATGTGTATGTGCGTGTTTCAAATAATTAGAAGATACATATTTTGTCCTGGTGGATTCTTTTTAAAGTAAACTTTTTTTTTTTTTTAAGATTTTATGTATTTATTTGACAGAAAGAGACACAGTGAGAGAAGGAACACAAGCAAGGGGAGTGGGAGGGGAGAAGCAGGCTTCCTACCGAGCAGGGAGCCGGATGCAGGGCTTGATCCCAGGACCCTGGGATCATGACCTGAGCCAAAGGCAGACGCTTAACGACTGAGCCACCCAGGTGCCCCTAAAGTAAACTTTTTAATTGAAGTGTCATGTTGTGATCTAGTTTATGCTGGCCTCTTTTTTTTTTTTTTTAAAGGTTTTATTTATTTATTTGAGACAGAGAGAATGAGAGAGAGAGAGCACATGAGAGGGGGGAGGGTCAGAGGGAGAAGCAGGCTCCCTGCCGAGCAGGGAGCCCGATGTGGGACTCGATCCAGGGACTCCAGGATCATGACCTGAGCCGAAGGCAGTCGCTTAACCAACTGAGCCACCCAGGCGCCCTATGCTGGCCTCTTAACTTTTTGTCTTTTCTCTGGAAAAGCTTTTGTGTTGGTGCTTGGATAAATTTCCCATTGAAGCCATCAGAGCTTGGAATTTTTGTGAAAAGAGTTTTAATTGCATATCCAAGTTTATTTAATAAATTAAATATTAATTAATATCAATTCAATAATTAATAGCAATATGTTAATAATATTAGTTATATTTAATATGTTTTAATATGTAAATATTTAAATATAGTTTATTTAATAAATATATTTATTAAAGAAGTATTTATATTTTCCATTCTTTCTTGAAACAGTTGTGTTTTGAAAAATTGTGTTTTTCAAAGAATTTTCCCATTTCATCTACATGTTTAAGTTTATTGTTGTAAAGTTATTTTTAATAGATTCTCATTATTTTTTTAAAAATATATTCTCATTATCTGTTTAACATCTACAAAATCTTTATGTTTGTGTTTTTATGCTTTTTCTCTATTTTTTTCTCATTAGTCCTTATAGGAGATTACTAATTTTATTAGTCTAAAAACTAATTTTAGGCTTTTAATTTTTTTCCTGTATTGTAAATTAGTCTTAGTATATTGATTAGTTTCTTGTTTCTGTGCCTTTTATTTTGACGAACTTTTCCTAGATTTTTTGAAATTATTAGGAGATACATTGGGGCATATGAAAATCTTAAGAGTTTGAGTAAAAATTGATTGCAATAAGACTGTGCCAAACTTGAAGTGGTTAGAAGTGCTTCACTGACAGGAGTTAGGGAAGACTTTCATAGAACAGAGTCAGAAGCCAGGCAAGGAAATTTTGATTGGCTATAGCTTAAGCATTTGCCTTGTTTGGAAAAACCTAGTGGCTGTTTGTGATTGGTTGTTTGTAGGCTTTGATTTCTCAACATTGAGGCTGTTCCAGGCTTAAGGTTTTGATTTGCTTTAGTAGGGTGCTAAGGAATTAGAGGCACCTCCATCTAAAGGCCTCCTTGTTTATTTAATTTAACAAAATGGATGCTTACATAATTGACTCTGAGCCTTTTTTTCTCTCATAATATATGGATTTAAAATTATAAATTTCCCTCTAAGCACAGTTTTAGCTGAGTGTCCCATTGTTTATTTTCATTGTCATTTAATTTTAATTTTAAATATTTCATATTTTCCATTGTGATTTCTACTTTGGCCTCTAGGTTTTTTAGAATAATCACATTTTCCTATTAAACTGATCCTTTTACTATTATGAAATGTTCTTCTTTAACTGTAATAATATTTCTTGTCTTAAACTCTACTTTTCTGATATTGGGATCGCTACCACAGCTTGCTTTGGTTACTGTTTGTATCATATTTTTTCTATCCTTATAATTTAATCTTTCTGGGTCCCTATATTTAAAATGTCTCTTTTAGGGTGCCTGGGTGGCTCAGTTGGTTAAACGACTGCCTACAGCTCAGGTCATGATCCTGGAGTCCTGGGATCAAGTCCCACATCGGGCTCCCTGCTCAGCAGGGAGTCTGCTTTTCCCTCTGACCCTCTTCCCTCTCGTGCTCTCTGTCTCTCATTCTCTCTTTCTCAAATAAATAAATAAAATCTTTAAAATGTCTCTTCTAAGCAGTATAGAATTTGATTCACTTTAGTCAATCCTGGCAGTCTTTTTATCTTTTAATGAAAGTATTTAGTCCCTTTACATTTAATGTAATTACTGATGTACTTGGCTTTAAATCAACTGAATTAGTATTTATTTTTTCTATATTTTATTTGTTTGTTTATATTTATCCTTTCTTGGCTTCCCAAGATTAACAACCTTTTTTGTTTTTGTTTTTGTTTTTGTTATATCATTCCATGCCCTGTCTTTTATTTTTAGTTATACCATCTTCTATTATTTGTTTACCTTAGAGATTGCAACATACTTCTTTGACTTTTTCAAGTCTCCCTTAAATTAATATTTTAACCACTTTCTCAGACAGTGCAAGGACCTTAGGACACTTCCATTCTGTTACCTTCTACTTAACTTTTGTACTATTGTTGTCATGTATTTTAATTAAACATATATTTTAAACTCCTCAAGGAAAAAAAAAACTTTTTTCAACTCAATATTGATTTAGATTTTTTTTTTAAAGATTTTATTTATTTATTTGAGAGAGAGAAAATGAGAGACAGAAAGCATGAGAGGTGGGAGGTTCAGAGGGAGAAGCAGACTCCCTGCTGAGCAGGGAGCCCAATATAGGACTCTATCCCAGGACTCCAGGATCATGACCTGAGCCAAAGGCAGTCGCTTAACCAGCTGAGCCACCCAGGTGCCCAATATTGATTTAGATTTATCCTCATTTTTACTTTTCTGGTTTTCTTCATGCCTTCCTGCACCTCCAGCTGACATCAATTTCCATTTGGCTTGTAAAAAGTAGATGGAAAAACTTCTCTTAGTTCTCAATTAGGTAGTCTCCTGGTAAATACAGACTCTAAGTTTTTTGGATATTATAGTTTTTTTTATTTTTGATTTGAAAATGACTTTATTTCCTCTTCATTTTTGAATGCTATTTCCCCTGGAGAGAGAATTCTAGATTGGCAGTTATATTGTTTCAGTACTTGAAAGATAACAATGAATTTCTTTGAGCTTCCCTAATTTCTGTTGAAAGTCATCCTAGAAGTGTTATTGTATCTTTGAATGTAAGGTGTTTTATTCTTTTTCTAACTAAGAAATGCTTTTAAGACCTTCCCTTTCCCTTTGGTCTTCAGCCTTTGATGATGTGCCTAGGTGTGGTTTACTTTGTATTTATCCCACTAAACTTTTTCAATCTGTGACTTGATGTTTACCATCATGGTTAGAAAATTATAAGCCAGATTCTCTGCTGTCCCATTCTCACTCTCCTCTATTTCTGGTACTTGAATTCTACGTACATCAGACTTTTTCACCATGTCCCAGATGTCTCTAATGCTGTTTTCTGTATATGCTATCCTTTGTTTTTTGTTTCAGGATTTCAATTCGGGTATTTCCAACCCACCTATTTTCCAGTTTCTTAATTCCCTCTTCTGTGTCTAATCTGCTGTTGTTCTCATAGGGAAGGTTGATCTGATACAAACGACTGCCTCATAACTGGAGAGATGTCTAAATCATTTAAAATTCTTTTGTCACTTTAATTTCATTTGCTTCCTTTTCTCAATTCTCTCTTCCTTTTATCTTACTGTGTTTTCAACTAAGTCTCTCTTCTTGTGTGCTTCATCTATTTTATTTAGTCTTTGTTTCTGTAAACATTTTTGCTTTTTTCCCCCCACCACCTGTTTAATCATTCAGTTCCATCTTTCGTATTTATCAAGACTTTGGATTTAACCACTCTACAGAATCTCCAGCTACAAACCTGTACACTGTGCCCATTGTTCCAAAAAGAGATTTCTGTTTTTGTCCCTTAGGGTGTGTCATTTACTTTGAGGAACTAGGCTTTCCTGCATTTGACTGATGTTTCCAACTGTGGATATCCTCTCTCATTATCTTCCCATGTGACTACTTGACCTTCACTGCATTTGGAAGCCCTTCCTCATCTATTTTGGTTCAGGGTTATAGGTGTCACTTAATTTCTTTTAAGGTAGAGTTTTGTTCCTGTTTCTTATTTTCCTTTTTACTTTTTGATTTTTCAGAGAAGAGGGAAATTGTCCTCTTTGCAATGTTTTTTAAAATCAGAAGTTTCACCCCGAGGGTGTCTTTTGCATACAACATTATTTTTAGTTTCAGTTCTGCATCACATATAATCTTTCAAGAGTCATATTAAGTGGTGATAGAGAACTAAATTCAAGTTTCAATTCAATCTTGCCTGGTCTACCAATGAAAATAACTCAATTGAAATGACAATCAAATCATCAGAAACTGTCACACATGGCTAAACATGCATATTTTCAGGCAGTGAAAACCCCATCACAATGGTACAGCTGGTAAAAATGTAAAAATATGGAAAAATGGTTTATGTCATTTCAGCTAGACCTGAATAATGGTTAGAATCCAACAGGTTGAGGAGGAAGGTGAGTTCCTTCCATGGAGCAGCATCAACTTTTGAAAAGGTTGAAATGTTAGAATGGATTTACAAATCAAGAGCAAATAGCCCAATTGTGAAGGAAAATAGTTACCTTTAATTCTATTATTTGACAGCATTCTCTCCCCTCCTTACCTACTACATATGACCGGTGTGTCAGGCATGCCTTGTACTTTGCCATATCTATGCATTACTCATGATTCCTCAATTTGTAATTCTTCTTTTCCTAGATAATCAACTCTGCTGATAAAAATCCTGCTTATCCTTCAAAATCCCAACAGGTCTTTCCTGATTCTCCAACCAGATATGAACTTGCTTTCCTCTTGACTGCATTTTTCAAAATCTTTTCAGACCAGGTATTACTCCCCAGGGAGGCAAGGGCTATTACTCTGATACCTACACTCATCCCTCTGCCTTTGGGAAATGGTCTCTAAAACCAGCCTTCAAACTCCTGCTCCCCTGATTCCCTGTGTCTAAGCAAAATTTCCATGCTCAATGGGATTCTCAACTTTGTTCTTATATATTTCTTGTTTTCTTGCTGGAACTTTCAGATTCTGTCCCCAACTATGTCTTGTTTTTTCTAGCTCCTGGCTGAAAATATATATAAATTCCCTTGATATTATTGCACTGACAAGCCTGTCAATAAGCTCCCAATTTCCAGAGCATTTCATTCCTGTGGCCATCACTGCTGCCCTGGGCACCATCCCCCAGCTGCCCACTGAACATTACTGGCTAGTCTTTAGCCTTTGGGTTATGTCATCTACTTCATGGACACTGAATATTTTTCTTGGATTTTAATTCTCTGAGTGCTTCTCTCACATTCTTGACTCCTTGAGAGTGGATCTTGCAATGCTAAGCACAGTGCCTGCATGCAGAAGAACTCAGAGGATATTTACTCAGTGTTGTTTGAATATGGGCACTTTAAGGTGACTTGGGTACCATTGTGCCCCAGCATTGGACACATCTTGGGGTACTGTCCACATGTATCCAGGTTCAAGTCCCCACTGCTTGAAAATGTTGACAGTTTGACACTTTTGGACCAAAGGTGTCCCATTGGAATGGTGAATGTACTTTTTCTGGATGTACCTCCCAGGTGTGCCTCCCCCAGTCTCCTTGCCTGCCTCTCCAGCTTCTACTTACTTAACCATTAGTCACACCAGACTCCCCAAGCTAGTCTATAAGCTTGCTGAGGACAGGCACTAGGCCTTTTTGTGTTTTGTATCTCATCAAGGTCAAGCCCATGCCTGACCCAGAGTTTGTACTCATTGAATTTGTGCTAATTGTGCCTTCCATTCTTGCCATGCTTGCCTTCTGTGGCTATCAGAATCTTTCCTTTCTCTTCTTTAAACTTCTGCCAGAGCATTTAATGACATTTGCATTTTTAATATTGTTAATGTATTTTCCTTTTATTGTTGATTAGAGAAAGGATAGAAGACAGGAGGGCCTGTGAAGGGATTGATGGCATGGCTCAGGGCCAGACAATTTTCTGTTTGAATCCTGCTATGTTAGTTATCTATTACTACATCATCAATAATTCCAAAGTGACTAAAAGCAATAAGTATTTCTTATTCCACACTTTCAGTGAAGTGGGAATTTGGGAGTGACTTAAATGGGTGTTTCCAGCTCAGAATCTCTCACATACTTGCAGTCAAGATTCAGTTAGAGCTGCAGTCATCTAAAGGTTTGACTGGGGCTGAAGGGTTCACCTCTAAGATGTTACATCCACATGGCTATTGGCAGGAATTCCTTGTTATGTGAAATTCTTCATCTTGGATGTCCTCATGACATGGCAGCTAACTTCTCCAAGAGCAAGCAATCCAAGAGAGAAAAGTCAGAAGCCACACATCTTTTATGACCTAGACTTGGAAATGATATGCCAACATTTCTGTCATATTCTCTTGGTTCCACAGACCTATTCTGATTCAGTGTGGGAGGCTGGGACTAGAAGGAAGCAGGCTCCCACTGGAGGCCATCTTGGAGACTGGCCTAGCACACCTACTTACTTGGGGTATGTCTTCATGCAAGTTACCTAATCTCTCTAAGCCTCTGTTCCTTTACAAAAAATAATAATCCTTACCTCATGGGGATTTGTAAGGATTAAATGCTTCTGAACTGCTTCTAACTGTTCAGGATCTACTTTACCACCTACCCTTGCCCCCACTATTATCCAGAACTCTTCTAGTAAGTCAGTTATAGACTCTCTCTTTGAATTCCTCCAATCCTCTGCTCTATCTCATCTCCTCTCCATCCTCCTTCCTCCACACCAAGGGGTGGAGGGGTGGATTTTCTAACTGGCAGGGATGGGAGTGAGCGATTCTCCTAAACATAGTATTTAGGCTTCAGTCCTCCACAAACCCTAGGGACCCAAGCTTTGAAATCCAAAAAACAGGAAGAGTATTTAAGGTTTTTTTTTTTCTTCCCCCTACCCTATCATATCCCTGATCATTTGCTTGGGGGAAACACCAGGAAAGCAGAATGGATGAATGAATGAATGAATGAATGAATGAATGAATGAATGAATGAATGAATATTTAAGACATTTTATTTTACCAGGGAGTTAAATAGATGATAAAATAGGGCTTTGGAGGAGTGGCTCCTAACCCTGACTAGCTTCCTGGAGCAGATGATAGCCAAATGCAAATGAGGATTCTCCATTGTGTTAGTTTCCTAGGGCTGTCCTAACAAAGTACCACAGATTGAATAGCCTAAGAGAACAGAAAGTTATTGTCTCACTGTTCTAGAGGCTAGACGTCTAAAATGAAAGTGTCAGCAGGGCCATACTCCCTCTAAGCTTGTAGTCAGTTCTTCCTTATATCTTCCCACCTTCTGGTAGTTTGCTGGAAATTTTTGGTGTTCCTTGGCTTATAGCTGAATAGCCCTGAAGGCTGCCTTCATCATAACATGGAATTCTGCCTGTGTGTATCTCATGACTGTTTTCTTATAAGGATACCAGTCATATTGGATTAGGAGCCCATGCTACTTCAGTATGACCTCATCTTAATTAATTACATTGGCAATGACACCATTTCCAAATAAAGTCACATTCTGAAGTGCTGGGGGTTAAGACTTCAACAAATTTTTTTGAAAGGACATAATTCAATCCATAACATCTGGGGAGGGACAGGGGAGGCCCTGGATGGGGTAAGGGGTCCTTGGGTAGAATGCACATGTATAAACTCATGTAGTTATAAAACATTTCTCCTCTGCTGCCAACAGGGATTGCCTAGGGATGGCATGGGATGAGCCAGTGGGGTGGGTAGCCCCAAGGTATCATGGGAAAAGGGATAGGAGGCTGTGGGATCTGGGTGATACAAAGTGAATCAAAGACAATTGTTAGACTGTGAAAAAGAAGATGATCCCGGAGCGCCTGGGTGGCTCAGTCGTTAAGCGTCTGCCTTTGGCTCAGGTCATGATCCCAGGGTCCTGGGATCGAGCCCCACATCGGGCTCCCTGCTCAGCGGGAAGCCTGCTTCTCCCTCTCCCACTCCCCCTGCTTGTGTTCCCTCTCTCGCTGCATCTCTCTGTCAAATAAATAAATTAAAAAAAAAAGAAAGATAAAGAAGATGATCCCTAATGGAAGCTGGGACAAGCAGGAAACAAGAATGAAAAGAAATTAGTGTGTGTATGCTTCTAAATTGAAATACTTGAAAAGTGATATAATCAGTTAGAATGGCAGGAAAAAGGAAGCCCAAGTAGACACTTTGTGTTGTTTGTGTATATGCTAGTTATGGAAATAGATTTCCTGGAATGTGCTCCTAGGAACTTCTGGAGATGAGTTGTGTTGTCAGGGAATGGTGCAGAGAAACATCTAACCTTCCTGGAAAGTATTAATGGAACAATTTTTTTTTTCTATGGTGGAAGGCAAAGACTGGTGCCTACGTGCTCTGCATGGAATCCTCCTCTGCTAATTCTTGTGCTCTCAGCTTCTTGCTCAAGTGGCTTAAACCATTTGAAGTCTACTGTTTGGCTTCAATAATGGCTCTCAGACCATACTTTTGACTTAGCATACTTCTTTGTTAGCAAACACCCACATTTTGTTCCATTTGGTTTAGCTATTTTAAAAAGTCACTCCACACTTTCTAAGTGACTGCTTGCTATCTTGTGAGCGAAACTTGCCCATGACTAAAGGCGGATTTCACACTGACTGCTTCATATAGAACTTTGGGCAAGGTTGAGAGATAATGTCTGTTCTGTGAGTATAATAGGTACTTTCAAATTCATTCAATCTTTCAATAATTTCTTGAGCGTCTACTACATGTCTTAAGATTAAATATTCTGACTTTCCTAAGGAATTAGTCATCTGGCTTAGAAAATTTAAATATGTGACATCTCTGAGTGTTTTCATTTAAAATATTTTTGTCAGCGTTTCTTTAACCTCGACCTAACCCTTTTATTATCTTTTTAAAAAATTTAGCAGAGGGGCGCCTGGGTGACTCAGTCGTTAAGTGTCTGCTTTCGGTTCAGGTCATGATCCCAGGGTCCTGGGATAGAGCCCCACATCGGGCTCCTTGCTCAGCGGGAGACCTGCTTCTCTCTCTCCAACTCCCCCTGCTTGTGTTCCCTCTCTCACTGTCTCTCTGTCAAATAAATAAATAAAATCTTTATAAAAAAATAAAAAAAAATTAGCAGAGATAATATAAAGATTCAGTCTACATTAGAAGTAAAATTTCCTCTTCTAAACTCATTGCTGAGAAAAATATTATCAGGCAGGGACTTAGACTAATGAAGAAAATCTGTTTCTGGTTCAGAGAACTTGTTCTTATCATAGAAATGGCTTTCTCACTTTGGAGAAACCACCAACACAAGTTTGCTTTGTTTTATTTTTAAAGAGGGGCATAAGATGAATCTCAAAAACATTATGTCGAGCGAAAGAAGCCAGACACAAAAGAGTACATTTATATGAAATTGTAGAAGACTTAAAACTAATCTACAGTGACAAAAGGCAGACCAGTGGTAGCCTGGGGCAGGGTTTGGGAAAGAACTGAGTACAGAGAATTTGTGGGTGGGGGGACGTTTTGTGAGAATGGAAATGTTCTGTATCATGACTGGCAGTGGTTACACTGATATATACATTTGTCAAAACTCATCAAACTATACCTTTATTTATATGTAAATTATACCTCAGTAAAACTGATTTAAAAGCAAGAACATAAATGCAATATGGAGCTAGGATCTGAGTGTACAGGAATTCTCACGGGAATGGTGTAATTCAATAACTTTTAGTAAGTGTATAGAGTTGTACAGTCACCACCAGAATCCAATTTTAGAACAATTCCAGCACCCCAGTAGAAGCCCTCATACTCATCTGCAGTCAGTCCGCCTTAGAGCATATATTTTATTGTGACTTTTCGGAAAGTGGACTAAAGGAGTACCTTAAGTTGGCTGAGCGCATTTGCCAGAGACTGCATAGAAAACTTCAGCCTTAGTAGGCTTGGCTTTGGGAGTGGCCTCACTAATGGTGTCTCAGGGGCCCCCTGGAGGAAAGCTCTTCATCTGTGCTTTCTTTTTTTTTTTTTTTTTAAGTTTTTATTTTAATTCCAGTTAGTTAACATACAAAGTTATATTAGTTTCAGGTGTACAATATAGTGATTTAATACTTCAATACAAAACCCAATGCTCATTACAAGTGCATTCCTTAATCCCTATCACCTATTTAACCCATGGCCCCACCCATCTCTGCTCTGGTAACCCTCAGTTTGTTCTCTATAGTTAAGAGTCTGTTTTTTTGGTTTGTCTCTTCCTCTCTGGCTCTCTTCCCCTTGTCTTGTTTGTTCTGTTTCTTAAACTCTACATATGAGTGAAATCATATGGTGTTTGTCTTTCTCTGACTTATTTCAATTAGTGTTATACTCTTTAGCTCCATTCATGTCATTGCAAATGGCAAGATTTCATTCTTTTTATGGCTGAATAATATCCCATTACATATATATAATATAAAATATTCTAATTTATATACATGTATATATTATGTATATGTAATGAATGTATATATGAATTAGAATATTACACACACACACACACACACCACATTTTCTTTATCCATTTATCAATTCATTAATCAACGGGCACTTGGGTTGCTTCCATATCTTGGCTATTGTAAATAATGCTGCTATAAACATCAGAGTGCATGTATCCCTTTGAATTAGTGTTTTTGTATTCTATGGGTAGATACACAGGGGTGCAATTGCTGGATCATAGGGTAGATCTATATTTAAATTTTGAGGAGCCTCCATACTGTTTTCCACAGTTGGCTGCACCAGTTTGCATTCCTACCAACAGTGCACAAGGATTCCTTTTCTCTACATCATCACCAACACCTTTTGTTTCTTGTGTTGATTTTAGCCATTCTGACAGGTGTGAGGTGATATCTCATTGTAGTTTTGTTTTGCATTTCCCTGATGATGAGTGATGTTGAACATCTTTTCATGTGTGTGTTAGCCATCTGGATGTCTTCTTAGAGGAAATGTCTGTTCATGTCTTCTGCCTATTTTTTAATTGGATTATTTATTTTTTGGGGTGTTGAGTTTTAGAAATTCTTTATAGATATTGGATACTAAAGATATGTCATTGGATATGTCATTTGCAAATATCTTCTCCCAATTCCCCAGGTTGCTTTTTAGTTTTCTTGATTGTTTCCTTCAACGTGCAGAAGCTTTTTATTTTGACATAGTCCCAATGGTTTATTTTTACTTTTATTATCTTGCCTCAGGAGACATATCTAGAAAAAATATGCCACAACTGATGTCAAAGAGGTTACTGCCTGTGTTCTTCTCCAAGATTTTTATGGTTTCATGTCTCACATTTAGGTTTTTCATCCATCTTGAATTTATTTTTGCATATGGTGTAATAAAGTGGTCCAGTTTCACTCTTTTGCATGTTGCCATCCAGTTTTCCCAATACCATTTGTTGAAGAGATATTCCTTTTACCATTGGATATTCTTTCCTGCTTTGTCAAAGATTAATTGATCATATAGTTGTGGGTTTATTTCTGGGTTTTCTATTCTGTTCTATTGATCTACAGTTTGTTTTTGCCCCAGGACAATACTGTTTTGATTACTATAGCTTTGTAATATAATTTGAAGTCTGGAATTGTGATACCTCCAGCTTTGCTTTTCTTTTTCAAGTTGTTTTGGTTGATCAGGGTCTTCTGTGATTCCATACAAATTTTAGAACTGTTTGTTCTAGTTCTGTGAAGAATGTTGTTGATATTTTGATAGGGATTGCATTAAATATGTAGATTGTTTTGAGTAGTATAGATATTTTAACAATATTTGTTCTCCCAACCCATGAGCATGGAATTTTTTTTTTTTTAAAGATTTTATTTATTTATTTGAGAGAGAGCGAGCAAGAGAGAGAGCACAGAACACAAGCAGGGAGAGGGGGAGAGAGATGGAGAGGGAAAAACAGACTCCCCATTGAGCAGGGAACCCGACACAGGGCTCGATCCTAGGACCCTGAGATCATGACCTGAGCTGAAGGTAGATGCTTAACTGACTGAGCCACCCAGGTGCCCCAAGCATGGAATTCTTTCCATTTCTTTGTGTCATCTTCAATTTCTTTCATCAGTGTTCTATAATTTTCAGAGTACAGGTCTTTCACCTCTTTGGTTAGGTTGATTCCTAGGTATCTTATTATTTTTGGTACAATTGTAAATGGGATTGTTTTCTTAATTTCTCTTTCTGCTGCTTCATTATTGGTGTATAGAAATGCAACAGATTTCTGTACACTGATTTTGTATCCTGCAACTTTACTGCATTTGTTTATCAGTTCTAGGAGTATTTTGGGGGAGTCTTTTGGGTTTTCTATGTATAGTATCATGTCATCTACAAATAGTGAAAGTTTTACTTCTTCTTTACTGATTTAGATGCCTATTATTTCTTCCTGTTTTCTGATTGCTGTGGCTAAGACTTCCAGTACTATCTTGAATAAAAATGGTGAGAATGGACATCCTTGTCTTGTTCTAGACCTTAGGGGAAAAGCTCTCAGTTTTACCCCATTAAAGATGATATTCATGGGTTTTTCATATATGGCCTTTTATATAGTGAGGTATGTTTCCTCTAAACTTATTTTGTTGAGAGTTTTTATCATGCATGGATGTGGTACTTTGTCAAATGCTTTTTCTGTGTCTATCCAAAATAATCATATGGTTCTTATCCTTTCTCTTATTGATGTGATGTATCATGTTGATGGATTTGCAAATATTCAACCACCCTTGCAGCCCAGGAATAAATTCCACTTGAGTGTGGTGACTAATTTTTTTTAATGTATTGTTGGATTTGGTTTGCTAGTATTTTGTCAAGGATTTTTGCATCTATGTTCATCAGAGATATTGACCTGCAGTTCTCCTTTTTTATGGTGTCTTTATCTGGTTGTGGTAGCAGGGTCATGCAGGCCTCATAGAATGAATTTGGAAGTTTTCCTTCCTTTTCTATTTTTTGGAATAATTTGAGAAGAATAGTTGTTAATTCTTTTTATTATTATTATATTATGTTATTATATGTTTTGTAGAATTTGCTTATGAAGCCATCTGGTCCTGGACTCTTGTTTATTGGGAGTTTTTTGTTACTGATTCAATTTCTTTGCTGGTAATTGGTCTGTTCAATTTTTCTATTTCTTTCTGTTTCAGTTTTGATAGATTATGTGTTTCTAGGAACTTACCCATTTCTTCTAGATTGTCCAATTCATTGGCATATAGGTTTTCATAATATTCTCTTATAATTATTTGTGTTTCTGTGGTGTTGGTTGTTATTTCTCCTCTTTCATTTGTGATTTTATTTATTTGAGTCCTTTCTCTTTTTTTTCTTGACAAGTCTGGCTAGAGGTTTATCAATTTTATTGATTTTTTTTTCCCATAGAACCAGCTCCTGGTTTCATTGATCTGTTCTATTGTTTTTTTAAGTTTCTATATCATTTATTTCTACTCTAATCTTTATTATTTCCTTCCTTCTGTGGGTTTTAGGTTTTGTTTGTTGTTCCTTTTTAGTTCCTTTGGGTGTAAGGCTAGATTGTTTATTTGAGACTTTTCTCGCTTCTTGAGGCAGGCCTGTATTGCTGTAATCTTCCCTCTTAGAATAGCTTTTGCTGCATCCCAAAGATTTTGGACCATTGTGTCTTCATTTTCATTTGTCTCATGTAGTTTTTTTTATTTCCCCATTGATTTCTTGGCTGACCCACTTATTGTTTAGTAACATGTTATTTTTGTCTCCATGTATTTGGTTCTTTGCAGATTTTTCTCTTGAGATCGATTTCTATTTTCATACCACTGTGGTTGGAAAAGATGCATATGATTTCAGTCTTCTTGAATTTGTCAATTATTTTGTGGCCTAACATGTGATCTAGTCTGGAAAATATTGTGAACATATGTTCTCAATTCCCTTGAGTATATACCTAGGAGTGGAATTGCTGGGACATAATTGCTATGAAACTTCCTTCTTAGAACCAGTTTTGCTGCATTCAAAAGGTTTTGGACCATTGTGTTTTCTTTTTCATTTGTTTCCTTGTACTTCTTTATGTCTTCTTTTGTTTCCTTACTGACCCATTCATTGTTTAGTAGCATGTTATTTAACTTCCATGTATTTGTGGCCTTTTCAGATTTTTTTCTTGTGGTTGACTTCTAGTTGCATAGTGTTGTGGTCAGAAAATATAGATGGTATGACTTTAATCTTCTTGAATTTGTTGAGGCTTGTTTTGTGGGCTAACATGTGATCTATTCTGAAGTCTGTTCCATGTGCACTTGAAAAGAATGTGTATCCTGCTGTTTTAAGATGGAATGCTCCAGTGTGTCATTCAAAGCCATTGTTTCTTGTTGATTTTCTGTTTAGATTATCTGTCCATTGATGTAAGTGGGGTGTGAAATTTCCCTACTATTATTGTGTTATTATCTATTAGTTCCTTTATGTTTGTTATTAACTCTTTTATGTATTTCAGTGCTCCCACATTGGCTGCATAAATATTTATAAATATTCTTGTTGGATTGTCCCCTTTATTATTATAGTGTCCTTCTTTATCTCTTGTTATAGTCTTTTTTAAAAAAGTCTATTTTCTTTGATATAAATATTGCTACTCTAGCTTTCTTTGACATCCATTTGCATGATAAATGTTTCTCCATCCCCTCACTTTAGCTCTGCAGGTGTCTTTAGGTCTAAAATGAGCCCCTTGGGGCACCTGGGTGGCTCAGTCAGTTAAATGTCTGCCTTTAGCTCAGGTCATGATCCCAGGGTCCTGGGACCAAGCCCCATGTCAGGCTCCCTGCTTGGTGGGGAGCCTGCTTCTCCTCCCTCTGTCCCTCCACACCCACTCATGCTCTCTCTCTCTCAAATAAATAAATAAAAATAAATAAAATAAGTCTCTTCTGGCAGCATATAGATTGGTCTTGGGTTTTTTTTTTTAATCTATTCTGTCACCTTATGTCTTTTGTTTGGAGCATTTAGTCTGTTTACATTCAAAGTAATTGTTGATAGATTTGTAGTTATTGTCATTTTAGTATTTGTTTTGTGTTTTTTTCTGAAGATTTTCTCTGATCCTTCCTTGTCCTCCTTTCATGGTTTGCTGATTTTCCTTAGACATTATATTTGGATTTCTTCCTCTTTATTCTTTGCATATTTATTAGTGGTTTTTTACATATGGTTACCATTAGGTTTGTATATAACCTCTTCTGCATATAGCAGTCTATATTAAGTTGATGGTCATTTAGGTTTGAACCCATTCTTTACTCCTCTCCTCCTCATGTCTTAGGTATATGTTTCTATATTTTACATCCTTTTATTTTGTGAGTTCCTTGATTGATTTTTTTTTTTTAAGATTTTATTCATTTACTTGACAGAGAGAGACACACAGAGAGAGGGAACACAAGCAGAGGGAGTGGGAGAGGGAGAAGCAGGCTCCTGGCAGAGCAGGGAGCCCGATGCGGAGCTCGATCCCAGGACCCTGGGATCATGACCTGAGCCGAAGGCAGACACTCAACGACTGAGCCACCCAGGCGCCCTGTTTTTTTTTTTTTTTTTACAGAAACATTCATTTTTATTGCTTTTGTGTTTCTTACCTTTATACTGCCACTTTTGGTTTCTCCTTTCCCCTCAGAATCCCCTTTAATATTTCTTGCAGGGCTGGTTTATTGGTCATAAATTCCTTTAGTTTTTGTTTGTTGGGGAAAGCCTTTATCCCTCCTTCTCTTCTGAATGATAGCCTTTCTGGATTGGATATTCTTGGCTGCAGATTTTTCCCATTCAGTACTTTGAATACATCATGCCACTCCCTCTGGCTTGAAAAGTTTTTGATAAAAAAAATCCTCTCCTAGGGCACATTCTGCATGGAGCACTGGGTGTTATGCACAAACAATGGATCATGGAACACTTCATCTAAAACTAATGATGTAATGTATGGGGATTAACATAAGAATAAAAAAAAAAAATGAGAACCAAAAAAAAAAAAAATCCTCTCCTAGTCTTATGGGTTTTCCCTTGTAAGTTACTGCCTTCTTTTGTCTTGCTGCTTTAAAAATTTTTTTCTTTATATTTTGCTAATTTAATTAAATATGTCTTTATGTGGATCTACTTTTGTTGATTTTGATAGGTGTTCTCTGTGCCTACTGGATCTGGACATCTCTTTCCTTTCTCAGATTAGGAAAGTTTTCCATTATTATTGCCTCAAATTTTCTGCCCCCTTTTCTCTTTTCTTCTTCTGGGACTCCTATAATAGGAATGTTATTACATTTGATGGAGTCATTGAGTTCCCTAAATCTATTCTTGTTTTGTATAATACTTTTTTCTCTCTTTTGTTCATCTTGACTAATTTCCATTACTCTGTCCTCTAGGTCACTAATTTGTTCCTCTGCTTTTCCATCCTGCTGTTCATTCCACAAGTGTGTTTCTCATTTTGTTTATTGAACTCTTTATTTCTGTTAAGTTGTTCATTATCCATGTGTTAAGGGTCTCACTCATGTTTTCCACTTTTCTCAAGGCCAGTGAGTATCCTTATGATCATTACTTTCAATTCTCTATTAAGCATGTCACTTATATCTGTTTTGCTTAGATCTCTGGCAGTGGCCTTGTCCTGTTCTTTCATTTTGGATGAATTTCTCTGTCTTCTCATTTTGTCTAAGTCTCTGTGACTGTTTCTCTCTGTTATAAAAGTCAGCTATGTCTCCTGTTCTTGAGGGTAATGGCATATGAAGAAGAGGTCCTATAGTACCCTGCTGTGTGGTGTCACCTGTTCCCCAGAGCCAGGGGCTTCTGGGAGTGTCTCCAATGTGTGCTGCATGTGCTCTGCTGTTTTGTCCTGGCTGCTTTATGTTTCAGGCCAGTTGTCTGCAGAGGCTCTTTCCCTATTGCATGTGGCACGTTTTGCCTAGGTGTGTTCTAGTCTGCTTGTGAAATGAGACCTGTTGACACCACCACTGGAACTGAGGCTTCACAGAACTCCCAAGTCAGGAGATGAGGTGTTAACAGGGGTTTGGGCTGCTCTTCTGAAGGAGGGGGCCTGCAGCACTGGGGCTGACATAAGTGTGACTGGTAGGGGTGGTTCCACTGGAGCACAGGGAGGGGGGTTTAGTGTAAGCAAGTTAGATAGTGTCAGTGCTGTGCTGTTTCCCGTAGATGGCCCTGTGCTTATGCTGAGGGGCAAGGGAAAGAAATGGTGCTGGCCAGTTCCTTTGTTTCTGGAGGGGTCTGTTTGTGAACACTGCTTCTCTGGGACACACTCCAAGATGAGCAACTAACTGCCCCTCTGTGTGCCCCAGGCACTCTTCAGATTGCTGTTTCCACACTGTATAGTCCTGGGCTGTTTGCCTGCCTTCTGTACAAGAGCAGCTCCAATGTCCTCTAAGCCCTCTCAGAGCCAAACACACTGACCTTTAAAATGCCAAGCTCCAATAACTCATGAAATTCTGCCCCTCTTGCATTTTCCCTGTGTGGGCTCCTCTGTGTGGTAATCTGTCTCTGATACTTCTCCACAGTTGCAGCTCCCTCTCTCCTAAGCCATGTGCCCACCCTTCTTACCTTCTTCAATGTGGTCTCTTCTCTCCCTTTAGTTGTGGAGTTTGTTCTGCCAGTCTTTGGGTCAATTTCTGGGGTATTTAGGATAATTTCATAGTTATCTAGTTGTATTTGAGGGATGAGATGAGCCTAGGGTCTTCCTATTCTGCCACTATCTTCCCCTCTGTATGCTTTAGTTCTTTTTGCAAATACAGTCCCAGGCTCATATTCTCTATGTTCCTCCATGGACCTCAAATGGATGGGCAGAAGAAAGCCTATGATTTTTTTCAGGAGCATCCTGCTGCTCTCTGAGCCCTGAGCTCTGTCCTTTACTCCAGCTGCCCCTGCCTGGCCCATCTGCTTCTCTTCTGTGCCCAGGCTGCTGTTAGAGAGGACTCAAGTGTATACCCTCTGCTCCTACCTGTTGTCCAGGAGCAGGACCAGGAGGAGCCTATCCTGCTAGTCATCTATTGCTGGAAGCAGTGACAAGACTAGGACTTAATATCCTAAGAGCAACACAAATAAGTGGAGAGGTCACAGGAATGATCATGGTAGACTTGGAATAAAAATTAGCACCTTTTTGGACAACAATTATGTTTTATCTGAAAATGATGATGCACATTCAGAAATATGTGGTAACACTGCAACCATAGTCTGTGGAAATCAAGGATAAAAAGTAAAAAGCAGGAGGGTGGAAAACAACTTGAGCCTCTCTCTCCTCCATGCTTACATACAAAGCCAAAGTTAAGGGAAGAGCTCAGGATTACTTTTTATGTGCTTCCCTAGGACTCTACTGATGGAATTTAGCAATGAACAAAATAAACATAATTCATTCATACACAGACTATCACAAATCTAAGAGTATGTGTTACAGCTTCTTCACAGGAGAGGGTGAGCTGAGGGTGTCTGTAGCTGGTTTGCATTTTTTTGAGCTGCACATCAGGCCATAGGACTGGAGTGTGAGAGCAGTGTGACAACCTGGTCATCCCTGGTCACCACTTTTAGTATTACAGATATGTCTGTTTTGGGACTGTGTTAGGTGTGCAAACAAGTTTCACAGGGGCTCCTTGGCTTAATAAGTTACTTATATATACACTATTGCACAGGGACTCCTTGGTTTAATAAGTTACTTATATATACACACTATATGTTGGGTCACTGCTCTAATGACTGGCTACATCATTGGCAGGGCCCAGTGCAAGATGAAAATATGGGTCCTTTTGTTTATAAAGGAGGAAAATGGCTTTTTGTTTTTGTTTTTGTTTTTTGAGTTTTTTTTTATTTGTTTGGTTGATTGTTTTTTTGGTTTTCATCTCTCTTGACCTGATAAGGTATTTTTTATTTTTTATTTTATATTTAATGTGGTTCTCCTTTGACCATAATGATTCTCATAGGGCAAGTGCAAACCCTCACAGACATCCAGGGCCCCAACGCATATTTAGCTGCATAAGGCAAGTATGCTCGACCTTGATCCTCCCTGAGCCAATGCCCAGCCCTCAGAAGGACTGGAGAGCAGCAATGGCTGCTGGGTAGGGGTGGGGGAATGGACAACAGAGCTGGGGTAGCTGGGAGGCAGCAGGAGGTGGGACTGCACATGAGCTGAAGTTCCAGCCTCTGGCGCATGTTCCATTTTGCCATTAGACTTCACTTACAAAACACAAATTCAAAGATCTAATTATTATTATTAAAGATTCTATTTATTTATTTGAGAAAGAGAGAGAGAATGCAGGGGGAGGGGCAGGGAGAATGGGAGAGAGAATCTCAAGCAGGCTCTGTGCCAAGCCTGGAGCCTGACATGGGGCTTGATTTTATGACCCTGAGATCATGACCTGAGCCAAAATCAAGAGTCAGAGATGCTTAACTGACTGAGCCACTCAGGTCCCCCCAAAGATAAAATTATTAAAGATTTCAAGATGGCTACCACAGAGCACTAAGCCCCAAGCAACCCCCTTTTGAGCACTTAGGCCTGTGTGGTCACATACTGTTTGTGAGTCTATGCAGATGGTCTTGATTGCTATTCATCCTTTATCACTTTTGTCCAACCTCTCACTGGTAGAATTTGCACCCAAATGTGCCAGGAGCCCCTCCCCTGAATGGCAAGCATAATGTTCTAGAAAGGAGCTGGGCTGATAATGACTTTCCTACTAGCTCCTTGGAAAACTCACTTAACTTTTATGAATCTCATTATCCTTATCTACACAGTGGACATGTAAATAGCTTCTTTTCAGAGATGTGAGGGCCAATAAAATAAGAAAACACGTATGTTTAAATTGATGGTTTTTAAATTTTTGAGTCTCTGGCATTAAGCAATATGCCTCAAATTGGGAGAAAAATTCTTTGTGCCCACATTCCTTAAGCCATTTTTGTGGGCAGTGCCAGCCATGTGCAATATTTTGACTCAATGATGTTTATCTTCCAGGACTCCTTTTTTAAATAACCTTCCTTCGGACTCATTCCACACTCTTTTCCCTGCTGCCTGCTATCTCATTCAGTGTTATTTTACCTGGACTGCACTCCCCAGGTGGGACCTATGGTTCACATTCTCCTGATTCGTACCAAAATGTACCTGTTTGGTGTCCCATCTGCTTAAGGCTCCGCAAATTCTTCAGAGAGATAATGTGATGATGTAATTTAAGCTAAATTTCCACCTCTCTAGTGGACTATAGACATTGATGATATTCGCATTTAAGCAGATAACTTTAATGTCTTAATCCAAGAAGTAAGTCAGCTAGGAATTTCAGAACTCTTAGAGCCAGTGGTGGAGATCTGTGAATAGCCGAGGCTACTGAATAACAGAACTGTGAATAAAGCCAGCCTGATTTTAGGGTAGAAGAGCCTTTATCCCAGAGAACAGCTGTAACATGAGGATCAGCATGAGTTGGCTGAGTACCTGGAAAGCTTCCCAGCCAGAAATATAATTTCCAGGCCGAGAAGCTGAATTTGGCCCTCTGACAGGACTTGTTGGGTTGGCATTGCTTGTTTTTTTCTTTTTTTTTTTTTTATTACTTGAATGCAAATGCAATTAACTGGGGTCAGCCTCTCTTGTTCACTGGATGCCCCACCTTCCTTATTGTCTGAATACCTACCTCCCTCTTGGCTGGATCATTAGTCCACATCCTCATTTTAAAGAAGAGAAGTTGGATTGGTTAAGTGGCAGGCCAAGACAAGAGGGCCTGGCCCCAACAGGACTCTGCCTTTCCACTTGAGTTCCTTTGTCAATCCTTTGCACATTGGCCCAGGTGTGCCTTCATTCCCAACAGTCAGTACCTGGAGTCTATCTGGCCTAGTGCATTAGTTGGGACTGTTGTAAACTGGGAGGCTCTTAAAACAACAGAAATTTATTTTCTTACAGTTAAGGAGGCTGGAAGTCCAAAATCAAAGTGTCAGTATGGTTGGTTCCTTTAGGAGGCTATGAGGGAGAAACTGTTCCATGCCTCTCCTAGCTTCTGGTGGACAGCTGGTAATTCTTGTCTTGGCTTGTCCATGTTTCACTCCAACTTCTGCCTCTTCACATGGCATTCTCCTGAGCGTGTGTGTGTGTGTGTGTGTGTGTGTTTTCTCTTCTTAATAAAGATACCCATCATTGGATTAGGGCCCACCCTAATCCAGTACCCTCATCTTAACTGATTATATCTATCTGCAATGACTCTATTTCCAAAAAAGGCTACATTCTGAAGTTCTAGTAGATGTGAATTTTGGGGGGATACTGTGCAATCCAGTACCCCTGAGCTAAAAAAGAACCCAGAATGCCTAGGAATTTACATCCCTCCAACTTCTTTTCAGGGAGGGAGGTACCCTCTAGCTACACAGTTTGTAGGGCCAGTGGAAAATGAAAATGTAGGGTCCTTGTTAAAAATTTTGAGAATAGAGCACTAAACCAAGCTCAGGTCCTTCTGAATGAAAGGTCTTGTATGACTGCAGACTCCCATGAAGCTGTCCCTGCCCTTGCTTCTGATCAGGACAACTCAGAGAGGACACTTGTGCTGTCTCCACTGTCCCCTGAAGGCTCAAGCCAAAGTTACTTTCTTTGATAAGGTACCCTAGTTTGGCTTCTCTCACTTTCCAGTCTCACTTCCTCACTTGCCTATTGGTTATTTACTTCCTAATAGATCCCTTTCATCCAAATTTCCATCTCAGGTCTACTTCTGGGAACTGAACGTCAGACTGACAGAGATTGCTCTGCTCTAATTGGATGACCTTTGAAAAGACCATTGTTGAGGCAGCATGGTCTTACTGTAGGAAAGGCTAGAGCTCTATTTCTTTTCTCCATCTAAAGATAAACTTCCAAAGTAAATCTTCAAGATATACCAGGGGACTTCTGGGAAGATAGAGTATATGCACTTTACTTATTCTTCTCATTAAGTACAACTAAAAACCATTGACATTATGTACAAAACAAACATAAGAAGACTGAGAGATGGAGAAGAGAAGGCAGACTAGCTTGGGATTTAGGATTTGAGGAATGACATGGTGGTGAGTTCTTTGGATTCTTTCTTTCTTTCTTTCTTTCTTTCTTTCTTTCTTTCTTTCTTTC